>NC_059393.1:16572500-16926250 GCF_019703515.2 Myxocyprinus asiaticus | reverse complement strand
AATATAATGGGTCAATCTGGTAAATTAGCGGTGCTTGCCGATTCAAGCATCGCTATTACTATTACATTTGTGCTACAGACATTAACTGATAGTTCACCCATCGGTGTACTATCATTGTTAATTTTTGTAGATAACCAATAGTTCCAAAAGCAACTATTGGTGCCAGTTAACCAGAAAAAAGTATAAATTGGTCAACCTCTGATATATAATGAACAGAATATCATAGAAACTTAAGCCGGTTAAGCAGGTAATCACCTAACAACCACCTATACCACCCTAGCAGCTGCATAGCAACATGCTAAAAAACACTTTTATTACCATAGCAACCAAATAGCAAAGCCCTAGCAACCACCCGGAACACCCAAGCTTTGTGGTGTGGGTTTATGAGTGGTCAACCACCACTCATTTTCTTCAGAAAATGTAAAAATCTAGCTATCATGTTGTGGTCGCCACAAGTCAACAAACTGGAGTGATTTTAGTCTAGAAATTCACAGTGGCAGCTGCCTTCTAGTGCACATGGGAAGCTTCTACTTCAGAGTTAGGCAATTGATTTTACGACATGTCAGGCATTCAAGTCGAAAACAAAATACAGACGTAGCCAAACTAAAACAAATAAAGACTGGAAAAGCTCTTTTTTTCTGTTGTACCGATGCATAAATGAATCTATAAGATGTCATATATAACATAACAAACTTAATGTTTTTAAATAAAGTACTGAAATAATTGTGCAAAATTACGCACTGCTTTCCATCGTCTTTCATGTTGACATGCCCTTTCCAACATCACAACTCAGCAACTCGGGTATCATCTAAAATGATGAGATTCTCACTAAATACGACTTTGCTTCATCATTCATGCTCTCTGAACTCGTAATAACGATATTCGCAACTCCACTTGAAGGTAGAGATGTGCATGAGTAATCGAGTAACAGAGTACTTGTTCTGCACAAGCAACTTGAGTATTAAAAACGCTACTTGAATATCGCAAATTAAGTTTCCTTTCCGCATTTGCCAGCCCTGAGCAGTGCTGAATTACACAGTTTTCCCTCTGAATCTCCCACCAAATCTCGCATTTACAATTGAGTCCAAACGGGGGCGCTGTGAATATGTGTGGTGTTGAGGTGTTGGACAAGAGAAGAAGATATATCATGGCATTAGTGCAGCCTATATAAGTTATATTATAAGGCAATACTTGTAATATTTTGGTTCTTATTTAATTCTGCTCTATTTGTATTCGGCTCTTGTTAGAGTCATGCAAACCAACAGATGAGGATGCGCTTTTATAGTGGAAAAAATTTGACACTTTTTAATGTGCCTTTTAATTTAGAAGTAATCTGGTACTCGTTTTTTGAGGGTTAGAGTATTCAGCTACAAAATTACTCGAAAGTGTCCATCCCTACTTGAAGGCCACATTAATTTGTAGCTCTATGTTGCGTTGAATCTGTGGTGTAACTAAAGCTCACCACAAATCTATTTCACTTTACAGACTTTAATTAACATGAAGGTTTTTTTGTGGGAACCAACTGTTCAGGCTAGTTCAGGCACTTCTCAGATGTGTATATAATCAACTCCAAAATTAAACAGATATCCAATTTCAAATCCGTATTTATTCATATAAACTGAAATACCTCCTAATCCCATTTCCTATCTGTATCGATTCGACGTGTATAATTTCAAAGTGCGGTGCTGTAATTGCAAACGAGCATTTACATAAATCTGTCAGCACCGACTAAATGTTTGGTGATTAAATGACACAAGTACGTACTCATTGATATTCAAGCGCAGACAAACAGAACAAAGACAGAAGCGGGCAGCAGAGCCAGTGTTTGTGGCCCTTGAGTGCCACTCGGAATCACTGGTTCCCAGGGTTGTCAGGGAGCCCATGCCAAGGCTCCGGGCACAGGGGAGGGAGGTGGGTGGTGAGGGGGATGGATGCGTGCACAGGAGGCAAGATTATGGAAAGGAGGGGATCACAGCCTCAAAAAAAGAAAAAGAAAATAAAACTTCAGAATAACTTATCAAGTGAGCGGGTTTGTGCAGAGAAAATATAATGTGCTACAGATATAAAGTGGAAGTGAATGGAAAAAAAGATCCATCCCACATCCAAACACACACCAAAACAGTACCATTTTACACAAAGGCGAAGTGTATGTGTGTGTGTGTGTGTTTGGGGGAGGGGAGGGTACTGAAAGGGGGCACTGTTTACTGTCTGGTCTCCCCCAGCACTGCACAGCCTGTCTCACTTCAAACAAAGCTACTGGCAAGGGAGAGGCAGCAGCCCCTGTTTCCAGGGCCACTGGAGTTTCAAAGCAGTGAAAGAGGGCAGCAGTCTGTAGGCTACAGGGCCCAGGCTGGCATACTTGGCTAGCATTGTGGCCAGGTGGTCTGGGCACATTGGCAAGACACTGGCATGCCGCCCTATGCAGATGGCTCCCATCGCCGCCTTTTTAGGTGTCGATCTCTCTCTCTCAGTCTTTCTGTCTTTCTTCTAATATGCACACATGCACATGTAAAGTCAGACATATGCCCTCCCTTAAGGATAGAAGGACAAACCATAGTGGGAAAAAAGAGAGAAAAAGGCTGTTTTAGAATTAAAGGGATAGTTTGGAAAATTCTGTCATCACCCACAAATTTCAGGTGAAATACCCTTTAATGATACAGAAAGGTGCCGAGCTCATTTATAATGGCACGAATAGAGACCACGAGACCTTAAAAAATGAATGAAGATGCCAGCTGAGTCAGGCTGCCTTTATGCATGTGCCCATGTCTGCTGTGTGTGATGCCATGCTGGGACACCATCACCATGGCATCCAAAACTCCCCAGCGTACCCTCAGTTCCATTCTGTAAGCTCACTTGACAATATTTGAGTGCGAAAAGAGTTTTTTTTTTTTTTAACTGAACATCAAGATTTTAGGTTAAAATTTATAAAATGTATAAGGAAAAGTATATATTTTAGGTGCCGTAACTGGCCACCAAATTTTTATCAAGCTTTTTGCCATTTCATTTTACATGGGCCTGCGGTGTGACAAATGTAGTCTAATATGAACTCATAAAAACTGCATGTTTATTTAGAATGTAAAAAAAGAAGCATTTCATGTCAATGACTCGTGTATATTATCAATCGCAACCACTTAGATGAGAGGAAAAAGTATTTTTGAAGTTGGATGCTTATAGTGAGTACGAAAAAAAAAAAAATGAAATCCCATGCCGTTGTGTTCCAGGTTTATGGGGGCCCGAAATCAGGTTCTGTGGTTGTGTGAAATGCTCCCAGAACATATGGAGAAGGATTCGCCAAGCCCCGCTTCACAGCTGTCTGCACCCAGCGAAGACATACCCTCCCTTTCCCTGCTCCATTGATGTACACACACAGCACAGACCTCCATAAATACACACACACATAGTGTACATACATGGGGTATGCATACTCCATAAAAAATTATGAATTTATGACTGCATGATTGTAATATAATGTTTCAGATTGCGTGGTCCACATCAGATTTACATCCAAGGTGTTATGGCAGCACAATGATAAACGAAAAACAGACATACATGTAGAAACAGACAATAACAATTCGTAACATTTTACTGCCATTTGAAATTTTAATTACGGCATTCATAATACTTTGTACTTAAGTTATACTTGCACAAAAATGTACGGAGCTGCGCAAATTGGCACTCTTATTGTTATTACTGTAATTCATTATATAACACTGTAATATGTTTAACATGAACACTGAAATGCAAGGTGTAGCGAGATATTTAGGCAAAAACAGTGTTACAAAATGTGCTCTCAACATCCAAAGGGCTGTTCATACACAGTAAGTGCTTTTGCATCAGTTTGAGCTGTTTTGTAATTGTTTTTCGAAGTAAACACATGCAGGATGGACATCTTTGACCGTTGCGCCGCATGTTGCTGTTTCTTCAGCACCTTGCGCAATGAGTGCTGTGTTTTTAGATGCTAAAGTAGTTCAACTTTTGAAAATGCAGCTTGAGACACCTGTATTCTGTTCCATTTGTTGCGCTTTTTTTAAACGCTAGAATGCGTGCAGTCTGAACGATGTGTAAGAGTATATTAAAAATCGTTGAAATAAAGGTTGTTAAATGGTTGTTTGCAGCAAAGAACCCTGAGAGTATTTGAACTTTGTCTCCAAAGTATCTGTGCCCACATTATACAATCTTAAAAATAAAGGTTCTTCAATGGTTGTTTAGTGCAAAGAACCTTCTTTTAAGCATTTTTCACTGTCTAGGGTTCTTGAGTTGACTTTCTGGTTCTTTGGAGATTCAAACAGTTCTTGATGTTACGAAGCCATGTCCACACTAACTTTGTACTTTTCTAACATCATTAGAATGTTTTCCAAAGTATGCAGTACTAGAGAACATTTCGTAGATCTCAGAATGCGATGTGAATGTAGACAAATTTAATGAAAACATATGGATGTGTGGATCCACGTATGGATGTGGGTTTAGGTTCTTCAGATCACTGTATTGGGTTCTTTAACGCACCAGTATATAGATAGAGAATTAGTTATTTAAAAGTTCTTAATTAAACTTCATTTGATTCTCCTATAAGACCGTTCAGTTTCTAAATGGAATTTTCATTTAGATTGTAGGTCCCAGAATGCATCATTTATTAACTTTATCTCTTAAAAACAATTCCACATAAATAAAGGCTTTCTGCCTTTATCTCAGCCTCCCTTTATGTTGCCCCATGGACCAGGTATGCGCAATATGCCATCATTACCCAATCATTATCTGGTTTTAGCACTGACAGTGGAATTGTATGCCCCCTGAAAGCCTCCTTTTTTATGCTGAGGAGTCTCCGAAAATGTCCCCCTGTTCTTCTAGTCTGTGCTTCCACCATACACTACTGATAATTAGAGCACCACTGTGAACCGTACGTGACCACTTTCCCCGTTCCGTCGATAAATGTGGCAAAAGGGGCAAGAAGTCTAGAAAGAAGGAGAGACGAGAGGTCCTTTAGAGATGTCAAGCATTTCACTAAAATTCTCACAGCACTGCTCTGAACGGCCCAGACGTCGCCTCCACCCCCGGTGAGTGAGGGGCAGGTTAGCTCTTTCAGGCATGGCTCAATGTTTGGCCATTATCCTTTTGTGGCGTACCCTTCTCCCTGTCTGAGTCCTATAAACATTATATCCCTTACAGCAGGCCAGCTTGTAAATGGAGCTAATCTCACACTTTTACTGAGCCACTGCAATGTGTGTTTGTGTTTCTAGCAGTGGAACTCCAGTGTTGACATGTGCACACATGTGGATACACATAGATGACAGCTCCATCCACTACAGGGCAGGCAGAGAGGCCTACATTTGATTTTGTCACCAATTCTGGATATTAAAAGCGTGATGCAAATGAATACGACTGTTAACAAAGAAGCTTTCTGATTTTGCAAATCACAAAACGCATAAAAACGTCTTTGAATCACCGTAAGTCAAATGTATTTAATTGATATGGTTCAATGTTTGTTTTTGTATGTTACAGTTCAATGCATTAATCAAATTATTTTTTTTATATTTTTTTCCCAGCCAAATACTACATTTCTTACACACACAGTAAAAAAAAAAACTTCTAACAGTGATTTACAAATACTTTACAATCACATTAAAAAGAACTGCCTTCAAAGAACGATTCGTTCACAAATTGAACAACATGACTTTGAATAGTAGCCATCGCAATGAAAGATCCTCAAACAAATGTAATCATTTGGCAGTTTGGCATTTGTGTAGGAATTTGTTCTCAGCCTGAATAAAGAAACGACGGATGCCCTTTTGATATATGATGCGTTATTTTTTCTATCCATCTCTCTCGCTCTCTCTCCCCCATATATTGCTGTACCACCCAAATTATTTTCCTCTCTATCTTGAGCACCGTCGTTTTCTTTCTCTGATCATTCGATCCAGTAAAATCAGCTTAATTCCTTCTCTGATCCTCCCCAGGCCCCTCACTCTCTCTGTCTCACACACACACACACACACACACACACACTTCTTTGTTAGGCTTCCATTCGGTACTGTCTCACACATATCCAAATCATCAGCCTCAGTTCGGAAGTTTGTGCAATAAACACAGGAGAAAAAAAAATGCATTCTGTAAAAAGTGGAACCACATCAAAAGAGATTTTAATCCTGTCTGAATTCATAGCTGTCCTCTTTACTATTAATAGCGAGCAAGGGGGAAGGAACATTATGGATTGGTTTATTTATTGTGTCATGTGCTAAGATGCATGTTACTGAGAGGTCCCTCTTGGAAAATTAAAAACAAAATAAAAGCTGCTTTTTCTGATAAAGTATTTTTGAGTGTGTGAAATTTTTTTTTTTGCATTTGCACCCCAATTAACAGCGTGAATGAAAACCTGTTAAAGCAGTACGCTAAACAGGCCATGCAAAAGTTGATCCTCTTTTGGCTTCTTCTGGTATGTTGTATTTAATCAAACATTTAAAAAAGAAAACATGTAATACAATCTTCAGCTTATTAGTGAATGCAGTGGCTTGAGTGCTTAGATGAACATGTTCATCTTTTGATTACGAAATTCCCCACTGTTCTTAATACTAAAAATGTTGTTCTATTTTCAACGTGTCATGTGCAACTGCAAGGCCAAGGCTGTACCATAAAAGAACACATTTGTCATGTAAAAAAAACATTGTAAAATAAAAATAAAAAAACATGCAAGATTCCCACACCTTTTGAATAATACATTTGCATGAATTAGTCATTTGTGATAGGGATTTCAAATTTTTATTTTTACAAAGATTGCAGATTCAGCCAAAAAGAGCAATCTCTAGCCAAATAAATATTTTAGAACTGAGAACAACTAGAAACAAATACTATATATTAGGGATGGGCATTTTGGGCATTTTGTCTGCTCGAGTACTCGGACTAATTACTCGAGTACTTGTCGAGTACTCAAGGGGCAATTACATGTTCATAACTGTATATATAATAACATGTCTGACAAACGTCTATGGCTGCTGCATTGTGTCTTGTTGTTCCAGTGTATCGTCTATTCATTATTATAGTCTATTATAAAATAATATGTTACAATAGTAGTAGTACCATAGTAATCTTAGTAAGCACGCACCAGTTTTTTTTAGTGACTGTCTGAACCGTCTATTTTCAAAAACAGGAGACGCCATAACCATTGCGTTTTTAATATGCGTGTTAAATTGAAGTTCAGTTTTGAAGACGCTGCATTCCGTTCCATTTAGCTGCACTCTGTCTAGCTGTTTGAAACACTCGCCTGCTGTATAGCGTTGCTTCAGCGCATTGAGTCCACTGCCACACGTGTCTGGTGTGTGTGTGTGTGTGTGTGTGTGTGTGTGTGTCCCCAAATGTTCGCTCTTGTGAGGAAAGACGCGATGCTCTGTATTTTTGTTGCTGTGATTCACAAAGCGTTCCATTCAACTCGGAGAGTCGGAATTTCCACCTATCAGCTGGGGAAAGTGCAACGGAATGACACTTTTTATCGGACATCTAACTTGGAAACTCGTGCAGAAATCTTCAGCTCCCATTTCATCAAGATGCAGGTGTGTTACATCACGCAGGGCAGGGAGGTTTATGGTCAGTGACAAACATTCACTTTTATTAAATAATATCCATTAACAAGTCAAAGTTCTTATATGAAATGACAATAAAACGTGTTTAGCAAACGTTTTGCAGAGACAGGTGATCAAAACATGGTTAATTACACTCTCTTTTGATTATTGTAATGATAGCATTGCAGTGTTGAATCAGTTTGGTTGCTATGAGACGTTTCTGACAATCAGTGTACCCCTCAAAACCACAACATAATCAATCTCAAAATTAAAAATAAGTATAATATTGAGTAAAATACTCAAACCAGCCCATCTGACACCAACAATCATGCCACGGTCCAAATAACTGAGATAAAAAAAAAATTCCCATTCTGATGGTTGATGTGAACATTAACGGAAGCTCCTGACCCGTATCTGCATGATTTTATGCACTGCACTGCTGACACACGATTGGCTGATTAGATAATCGTATGGATGTTTGTTGGTGCCAGACGGGCTGGTTTGAGTATTTCTGTAACTGCTGATCTCGTTGGATTTTCACACACAACAGTCTCTAGAATTTACTCTGAATGGTGCCAAAAACAAAATACATCCAGTGAGCGGCAGTTATATGGATGGAAATGCCTTGTTGATGAGAGAGATCAACAGAGAATGGCCAGACTGGTTCAAACTGACAAAGTCTACGGTAACTCAGATAACCGCTCTGTATTCATATATTCATTATAAATTTGATTTATTTCCATTGTACTTCCAGTCATTTGTGATAAGGATTTTTACAAATAATTTTATAAAGATTGCACTGACAAAGAGCAATTTCTATCTAATGAAATATTTTAGAGCTGATAAAAAAATAAATAAATAAATAAATTATTCAATATACATTTCTGTAACTTTTGAAAATGGTGTTCATTTCGATGTCTTTTCCGGGTGTAAAAAAGGTAAAATTTCCCTTACATTTCCAAGTTTTCCATTATTGTGGGAACCCTTAAGAATATTCAGTGTTCAATACAAGTTAAGCTCAATCAACAGCATTTGTAGTATGATGTTGATTACCACAAAAAATAATTTTGAAACAGCAAAAATGGAGGTTACAGTGAGGCCTTTACAATAAAAGTGAATGGGGGAAGTGAATTGGAGGGTTTAAAGGCAGAAATGTGAAGCTTATAATTTTACAAAAGCACTTACATTCATTCTTCTGTTAAAACTTGTGTTGTTTGAGCTGTAAAGTTGTTTTAATTGTCATTTTAATGTCATTTTAGGGTTTTAGGGTATACAGCATTAAATCATCATGGCAACAAAGTTGTAAAATTGGATATAACTTTAAACAGAAAAAGTCAGTAAGCAATTTTATCACATTAAAATCATGTTAACACGCATATTATACTTTTGAAACAGTGTGCATTTTAACATTTATGGATTGGCTCCATTTACTTTTATTGTATGTGCCTCACTGTAACAGATTTTTGCTTTTTTAAAGAAAAGGTTGCAGTTGCTATGGTAATCAACATTATGCCACAAATGCCGTCGATTGAGCTTAACTTGTATTGAACTCGAAATATTTCTTTAAAAATTACAATAAAATAAGCAAACAAATGCCAAAATCAGCTAATGAAACCAATATCAGCTAATTAGATCACAAACAGTTTTCGTCGGTCTCCCTCTTTCACTGTATTCAACATATTTTCCAAACTTTGTACAGCAAACAACTGAAGGAAGCTGTTGCTATACTGATGCTTGGAATCAGCATCTTTTCTTTTAAGACACTTACTTTTCTACACTTGCACCCAAAGAGCTCCCAAAGTCTACATAACTAGAGCTTCAGATTACAGGCTACAACTCCCTCATCCTGCTAGGCATTTCTGGTGAAGATATGTCTCTTTTTCTCTCTTCCCTGCTGTTTTTGTTTAAAAAGGGCGGTTACATTCTCCTCATCTGTGCCATCGTCTTCAGACCACAGGCCTCATGGAGCACCGCATTTTATAAACACACAGGGAGCACGTCTAATCCTACAGCCCGTATTAATCAGGAATGCTCTCTCTCTCGTCTGCGCTTCACCGTTTCCCTCTGTGCAAACCAATGCTAAATGAATTAGAGAGGAGGGTTTAAAGATCTGTGGTTTGCTAAAAAAAAAAAAAAAAGCAGAAATAAACAGATGGAGGGAAAAACACAATGAACCCCAAACGGCAAAAAAAAAAAAAAAAAAAAAAAGCTATTTTGGAAAGCTGAAATACCAAGGTACAACACGTTGGCTTCACCCAAAACCAAAGATAAACACATGCTATCACCGTGATTATATAAAAAACGTGTCCCTCTTACTGTGATTTAGGGGTCGCTATTACCGACAAGCATGTACATGTGTTTCTCATTTATGTGGAGGACTTTAATTCCTTACAGCAGTTTTACAGATCTCTCATTATCCAGCTATGCTCGAAAAGGGAAAACGTGCAATAGTAAAAGTCGGCAGAAATGGCGAGGAATGCCTAGTAGGCTTGAAGTCCACCGCAAAACTTTTTTCTTGACACTCCTTAATCCGCCGTGAATTAGTGCCATATTCTTAAAACACACGGGAGGTCAAGCTGCGGTTTGTCTAGTGGGGTTAACTGGTACAGAATGTGTTCCCAGTCTCCATTCGCTCACTGTTTAATCCAATTTCTGTCAAGGAGAAATAACTGAGATATTTAAGACATCTCATTGGTCATTTTTCTTTCCCATCAGTTGGGATATTTATATTGTGACCAGCATACATAGCTCGTCCTTGATATGTATGAGTGTGTGTGTGGTCAGTGATAAGGAGACTCAGAGCTGTCCGAGGACCCCGATTATTATCGTTCCGAAGGAGCCTAGGGCTTCACTAAAGTCATTACCCTGTCTGCCATTTCACAAATAAATCAGCAAATATGCAGCACATTCATCCATAATTGGGTCCAGCCCTCCCTCTCATTTGCGCCCAATAATAGCTTTCCACAGTCATTATTTCAACTCTGCTTAAGCTTGCGAACTTGCGAATATTTTTCCTTTAATTACATTTTTTTTTTAAGATGCAGAGGGGACAAAAATCTATATTTCTAAGTATCGATGCTAGCAGCTCATTTAAGCCAAATTTATACAATGGAATAAGTCAAACTTTTTTCTCCCGAATGAACTATAGTACCCTAAGCAAATAAAAGTTGTGTTTATACTACTTTATAATAAATGATAAAAAACATCACGTCCAAACCACACTCATACATTTTGCCAAATCATTAACGCTCTTCAACAAACCGAGTTCTCCTTGGTCAAGAATTTCAGGGATGTGTGCGAAAAGAAGAAACATCAAAGGAAAACTTTAGCTGAACGAAAATGTGCATTTCTACATATTTTTAGGCGAACTACAAAGCAGCTTGTTCGCCCAGTAAGTATAAATTAACATTTAACCTTTACTCTCTGTCTCATTCCATGTCTGTGAGCATTGCGGCAATAATAAAGCGGCTCTTTTGTTTTTGGAGGATGACGACACCGCTTGCCAAAGAAGCTGTGGTTTTGCTCTCCACCGTGTTGTTATTAGACATGGTTATAGATGGAGCTGGAAATGACAGTAACACAAGCCATCCGCACATGCAGGCGGTGTGTTCATGTTCAGGCTGGCCAAGCCTGGCTTCTGTTTCCACAGTTTTGGCCCCAGCAGCTCTGCCTGTAAACTCCAGAGTTTGGGCATGTTTAGACCACAGCTCACTCGCTCTCTCCTTTTTCCTCCCCCTTTTTTTAATCCTGGGAACCACATTTTGTGTGGGAATACAGACTGAGAATGTAACAGTCCAGATGTGAAATGACAGGAAAGTGTAGTGTGGGTAGAATCCATGTCTCAAGAGTAGGGTTTCCCGGGAGTGTGAAAATGCCTCCAATGCTACTGGAAACCTCCAAACTGTGTGGATAAATACAAAAAGTATGAAGTAAAGGTAAAGCGTGTCATTTCTGTGCCACTAGCACCACCGAACAGAATCGCAAAAAGAATTAATGCTTTCAAACATGTTTCCCGACCATTTTACCATTTTCTATTGGTCAGCCAAACAGATAGTCCCACCCCAAACTAATGCCATTGGTTGAGCCAACATTGATTTGTCAGGATGCTCTAACAAACAGAGATACAGTGCTTACACTTTTCAAAGAAAACATTTTTCAACGTACGAATTGCTCATAGTTGTCAATTCACAACTGGAATAGGAGAAAGTACTTTGACATACAAAATGCACACTTAATCTTTAACACAGACACCCTATTTACCAATAGTACCAATAGCAGCACAGTGGCGAGCAAAACCACAGCTTCTTTGGCAAGCGTCGTCATCCACCACCCAAAGAACAATGGCAAACATATATGGTGAGATCCAATAGTCTGTATTTTATTTCGTATTGTTGTGAAGCTGAGTGTCAATTGTTCAGCCGATGAAAAATTTTAAATACATATTCCAAACATTTTCCAATGGACTTAAAACTCCAGAAAACTTAGGTTGTGAAAATTAGATGTAGGACCTAAAGGCCAAGCTCACACTAATTCGTTTTTTTGTTTAGAAACTCAGTTTCCTAACATCATAATTTTCCAAAGTATGCGATACTAGAGAGCGTTTTCGAAACTCTTAGGCCACATCCACAATAATTCTTTTTGTTTGAAAATGTTTTCAGTTTCCTAACGTCATCAGTTTCCAAAGTATATTGGAGAGCGCTTTCGAAATGCTCAGTTTTCACTGGAAGGAAGTGCCATTGCATTGTGGATTTGAGATGTAAATGAAGAGAAATGTATGTGTTTTCAAACAAGTACAGTTTAGTGTGGAAATGACCAAAGTCTAAATGACATATTGAACTGACTGTACTATTCTATTCCTCACGGCATCATTTTCGTCATTGCTGTCTATTCTACACTACGGCCTCTACAGTCTTCATAAATGTCCATTAGACCTCCAAAAACTTCTAACATCTAATGTCAGCTCAGCAAAGTGATGAAATCAATTTATCATACTACTGTACTGCAAAGTATCCAAGGCAGTCTTCACTGACAGGTGCTCATCACTGGCTTATTCATCAATCCCTGAATTTGATGATATTAATGAGTGGCTTTGTAATCCTCTTAAAGTAGCTCCATGGTTAAAGCACCTCGGGCATCTGCAGACAGGACACTCCACTGTACGCAACCCAAGATGACTCTGGTCATAAGCTCCAAGGTAAAGCGAAACAGATCAAAGCAGATGATCATCCGCTAGCTGCTATCAGACTGGAGCAGGATTGTAGGGATGGACACTGCGGAGGGAAGGAGGGGTGTGAGTGCTAGCTTTAGGGCGATTATCCTGTGGAGAGGATCATGGGAGATCATATTGGTGTTTTTGGTTAAGCATTCCCTATAGAAATAAGCATGGTAGATGTATGATATGAGGATAAAAGGGTGAAAAAAGCGCATTGGTGCTTTTGAAAATTATAGAAAAGCAGGGGATTTGGAAAAGTTCCCAGTTTGTGATTTTAGTCAAGTGGCATATTTGGATGTAGAGTGACAAAAATTGGTCGAATGCCTCTCTCAACATGCAAAGTGGTACTAATGATTGTGGCATTGTGTGATTGGTCAACAAAGTTTGTTGGTTTATGCAATTTAAAATGAAGTTTCGCACAGCGTTGCTTAGAGACGAACTTCAGAGTTGCAGAAAAATAAAAAATACAACATTTTTCTTGGCAAAGTATCAACAATTAACCAATTCAACACAAAAGCAAATCAGACATTACAGAGTCCTTTTTGCTAAGGCAATCCACCAGCTATACAACACCAAAGGTAAGTCAGCTCTAGTTTATTGTGGTACACGGTGGCAACAATCCAACATACTCGCTTCCTATCGTGGCAGAATTATAAACTGGGAGCAGATGAGAGTAAACCGAAATTGATAGGAGTCTCGCATGCAGAGGAAACAGAGACTGTTCCACTCCAATCTGATTCCTACTCCATTAAAAATCAATCCTAATGCCTTTTCACCACACAATACTTCAGTGAACATTAGAGAGAGATTAAAGCAAATTGGACTAGAGATGATCTGATATTGAAGCAAAACATCTGCAGGCCCAGTGTATCGCTTTTCCTTTTTTTCTGAGAATACTGGAGTGCCCTGTCTGACTTCTTAACCCTGTGTTATCTCCAGCTCCCAGCCAAAGACAGAGCCAATTTGTTTTCCAAACAATTCTGTAGCTATCCTGGTGATGGGGCTTGGCAGGCAAACAAAGAGGAAGAAATAAAGGAAGAAATACAGAGAAAGGAGGAAAAGAGATACAGGGTACAGCACTGTGAATTCAACCCTTGGTACTAACAAGGGTTCAGGAACATATGCATGCTGTGGACAAGTGATTCCTAACCAGGTAATCTTAAAGGGAAAAGGTTGGGTTTGGGGTTAGGGGTTAGGAGTTAGCAGAAAATGAAAATTCTGTCATACAGTAATTTATTCACCCGAATGTTGTACTTGTACTTGTACATGTACATGACTCTTACTGATAAGTCTGCTGGGGTTCATATGACAAAAAGTCTGGAAAACACTTCATGAAAGTTTTCACCCATTCACAGTGCTTCACAATATTCGCTTTACCACCCAATCATTATTTTGGTTGAATTTCAGTGCGAATGTCTTTACATTTGGTGATAAGTCAAGGAGACAAAATGAGAGAGGCTGCAAAATATTAATAGACCAAAAACAAGTTGGTGTGTCACGGCACTAGTATTTTCACTGGAGTTAGTCTATCTCAATCTCACTGCATTTCATAGAGGATTGCTCGCTCTCTCTCTCACTCACTCGTCCCTCCACCTTAGCCCCATCCCTTGCTTTTGGACATGGGCCAGGAAGGGAAATCCATGAAACATGAAGAATGTGAACTGCACAAGAGCTGCGCCACTGCACCGAACTTTTCCACCAAATCCCTACAAGCAGACGAAATTCTGCTAGCCTCAGGGGTAGGATTGCTCAGAACCTTTAGGCAAAACTTTATTTTCTAATTGCATTGTGACAAGGGTAATGAGTGAGTTTAGAGTGTTTAAGAGAAAAGGAAAGAGAGGGAAAGAGAGAGAGCACAGAGTCAAAGTGGTAGATAGAAGCTCTCTCTCCTTGCTATCGTGGCATATCACATGATCAAGACCATCTCCTATTGGTCAGGAAGCAGAGCAAATTTGTCCGCCATGTAAGGAGGGCTGGAAGCGACATTCTCTTCCTCCCTCCCTCTCTGCTTCTCTCTTATTCCAATCTTAAAATGGCGGCTGGGGGGGAAGTCTGCCAAAAAGGGAGCGAACCTGATGCTCTTTTTTTTCTTTTAAACACTTCTTTTCGTTTTTTTTTTTTAAATATTTTTTCTTAATTCCAAGAAAAGAGACGGCAAAAGAAGAGTGGGACAGCTTTGAGTAGAAACAGATGAAGCGGGCTTGTTTTTTGTTGAGCACTGGCTGGTACAGGCAGTTAAGGGGGAAGTTTGACAGCGGGCCAGGAAAAAACATTAACTGTGCTGTGTCCGGCACGCTGAGGCACAGTTGTTGAGGGAAGGAGGAAACTTTCTTTTGGCTGGCAGGAGTAGGCACATCACAGGAGTGGCATTAACAGGCTTAGTTCCGGAAGTAAAAACTCCATTCATTTTCTCCATAGGCAAATTGATTTTTTAAGATAACATTGAACTAGGGATGCTCCGATTTTTACAGCCGATATGATCACCTCTTGTCACCTGATCGGCCGATACTGATCCCGATCATTTCAGCTTTTATTAGGATCTCTGTCATAACAGGCTATTTGTATTAAGCTTTCTGCACACTATCCCTATTAACTGAATTTTCCTCTTCCCAGTAATATCATTTGCCTAGTTTTTGCTGACAAAAAAAGTTTAAGTCTTAAGTTTTAGCATATATTAAATACATTATTTTATGGTATCTTAATACTGTATGAAGAATTGTTATATTTATAAATTCCTTCCCTGCCTTTTCATTTAGTTGGATGCTTATATTAATAGTTCTTTTTTTTTTTTTTACTTGTTGCTGCTTGAACTTTAATGAGGGAATTAAAGCTCTCTCATGAGGGCAAGAGATAAAAGGAAAGAGGAAAAAGAGCGCATGTTTCTGGACTCTACAGGTGCTATTCCTATTGTTAATGTCATTTAATCGGGAGATATTTAATAAAGATGTTTGAATTACACCACATCTTGTTACTCGCGTTATGACTGAGATACCTCTACCCAGTGGAGACTAAGAAGCTGCCACCATGAATGATAATAAGGACCGTTTCACAGCTTGCACGGTTTTCCCTTTGCCTTGTCGTGTATGAAATGCCACATTAACAGTACACAAACTTTTCATATTCGCAATACCTCTCCCACTGCATTGTTCTTAACTGCTGAATCAAGTTTGTTGTCTTACAACATTATGCCAGAATTCCCCAACCTCCGTGATGCCATGACAGTGTTGCTGATGTCTTTATTGCGCGTCTTTTGCGACATGAGCGATCAGTTTATGCGATTGGCCAAATTACCGATCACTGATCGAGTCCTAGGACGTGAATTTCGGCCAATAGCAATCAGTGGCCGATCGATCGGAGCATTCCTACTTTGAACCGTGAGTTCACAAGTTGTTAATCATTAGTATATGCTTCTGTTGAAGCCATCAGTCTGTGTTATTTCAAATTCAAAATTGTGTTTAAATGCGGAATTCCTGGTGAAGAACTACAGTACCCAAGAGAAAAAGAGAAAAGATCCTCCAATCAGAGAATTGCTACAAACAAAGCACAAAAAGAGTTCTGCAGCAACCATTCACTCCTATGATGCACTGCGAATGACGAAACCGAGTCGGTTTAAAAACATACACTCTCAAATTACTTACATATATGTATATCTGGATATTTCACACACACAAAAAAAAAAAATGCTTCTACGTTTTCCTTTTATATTTATTATAATTAACAACTTTAAATCATTTCCATCATTTTAATTTGATTACGCTATTCGCAGTGCTTCATGGGATTGTAGATCATTTCCTTATGAAAGACATTAAGTACAATGTCTTGTACCTTCTGTCTTTTTGTCTGATTTTTAAATACTTAAAATCAAAGTTTGTAATGACGTGATGTATCTCAGAGCTGGTTGGTTTGGCTCATGGCTTAGAACGCTTTTATTAAGATTAATGAAATCACTATAGAAAAAAACTAAATGGAAAAATACTTCCGGAACCAAGATGGCTAAAAAGTAGGCGGGCACTGTTGCGCTTTTTAGAGCATAAATATATGCAGATACTGCAAACACTTGTCGAGACTAAAGAAACATACTAACAGATGGCTTTGAAACAACGATGACTTTCTGAACACTGTTGCACACAACACAATATCCTGACTTGCACTGGCTTAGTGTGGTTCAACGCTGTGTGCATGAATATGACAAATATTTGCCTCTGGGCTAAAGTTCTGGCAGCGCAGTAGGATGGGGCGGCTGCAAGGCAACGGACACAAGAGAGGGCAGTAGTGGCTTCTGGCACACCCACCCTCCCTGCTTCTCTGCAAGGCCGTAGAGAATGACACACAGAGGTTTAGATTGGAGTTTAGCATACAACCTGGCACAATCCAGTTCACATTGACACATTACAGCACTGATTGCTTCGTTTAGCTTCTAAGCACTCCAATTATTGTCAAAGAACCTGTGGTATGTTCTTTTAATACATCTTTTAATTGAACAAACTCAAAGTGCTGGAGTCAACCTTTACTGCAGGAAATGCTTTCACAAAATAATTTTGCTCACAAAGGAAAGCTGATGCAAAATAAAACAAGCTCTGCAAATTTCAAGGAACAGTAAAATTCTGTCATCACTGACCCTTATGTAGGGCTGGGTAAAAATATTAATTTGAATGGGTGCAAAATTTATTCTTAAAATAAAAATGTATTTATTCATATTCTCACATTTACTTTAAAATTTACTTCAGTTTTGGTTGTGTTTATTATTATATCTGTTAATCAAATATCAATTGAAATGCATAGTTTGAGCCCTGTTAATTTTTTTTAATAAATACTTTTGTAATGTAAGGTTCCCTATATAATTTACAGCATTAGCTGGGTTTGTATAATATGTAACCAAAATGGACATTATACCTGAAATATATCCAAACAAATCAGAATCTAATCAAATGGCACTGAGATCGAAATCAAATCGAGAGCTTATGAATCGGAATCGAATCAAATTGGGAAATCTGTAACGATGACCGACCCTAACCTCAAGTTGACTTTCTTTTGTCTATGAAACACAAAAGGAGAAGTTAGGCAATAAAGTCGCGTTTGAAAACAAAATGAGGGTGAGTAAATTCTGACAGATTTTACATTTTGGTGAACTATCGCTTTAAGAATACAGAAGTTTTGCCATGGCCAACATCCAGCTCAAAATATTGGTAGGCTTACAATAAAAACACACCTCCGGTTTAGTTTGGAGCGAACAGAGGAAACAATCCTCTAAGCACATGGCAAACTGACAATCATGTCCTTGCGAGGTTGCCTAAAAAGTCACCCTGATACAATCTACCTGCAGGAAGATTAGGATTTGAAATGTCTGATTACAGCTTATAGTGACTTAATTTGATTTGCAATCTGAAACAACTTAAGCTATATGGCAACTCTTTGGTCCACAAGGAGCCAGCTGGAAGCGTTAACCCAGGTCAGCTAAACTGAGCAACAGACGCCAGCTGGGTCCAAGGTACTGAACTGGGCAAGTACCTTTTTTTTGTTTTTGTTTTGCTGTTGGGGGCGTGGCACTGGTGTTAAGAGGTGCAGGGGCTAATCGCATCATGTCTTCTGGCTTCTCAGGCATCAGTGACTCATATGAAAGAGGATCACGGTGGAATGTTCTGTTCCCAGAGGCCTGTGCCTCATGGAATTAACTCTGCCGTAGATCCCCTCGACCAATCACAGGGGCCGGGTCAAACTGATTATCTTTCAGAGCGGCCTCACGACAGGACCAAGATATTAAAAGAGACGCTTATAAAACGATCTCACACAGCCACTGTCGCTTTTGCTCTTTTACTTTTGCTGCATGTTGTTACTGTGCGTAGAGGCGGACGTAGGTCAGGTCTGTTTTCCCTGGCCTTGGGAGTTTACGTTACGTTTACCTTCTTGCTCCAGGGAGGGCAAGGAGTGCAGTACGCACATCACTCACCGTATAGAGCTGCTCCAACGACAGTGTTGGGTAGACTTCTGAAATGTAATCTGGTACTTGTTGCAAATTACATGACTAAATTGTAATCAGTATTATAATCTTTTAGATTTGACTTTTTAGGCAATCTAATCTGATCACCGTGAAAAAAAAAAAAAAAAAGAGCATAGAGGAACATATTCCTTAAACTACACATTTTGATCTAAACACTAATTTTCAGTCCATTAAGGACCGATTAACCCTCATAAGGGAACAACAAACACTGCAAAAAATAATATTATTCTGTAAAAATACTTGGGATGCAGAATAACAAAATTGTCATGTTTTCTATTGAATCTAACAAAATTTTGTGGTGTTTAGCCTATGACAAGAAAAAATTATTTGCCAAAAGGGTTAGAAAAAAACTTGTTTTACCTTTGAATCAAGTTTTTTCCTTACCCTATTGGCAGAAAGTTTTTTCATGTTATCAGATATTTAAAATATATCAAGATATCAAGTAAATGTATCTTGTTTTAAGAATGTTTTCAAATTTTTTACTGGAAAACAAGACAAAAATATGATAATATACAAAGAAATTATGAAATAATTGATTGCCATTGCCTGATGGGCTAATGTAATTAATATGTAATCTATAACAAATTCACTTTAATCTGATTATGCATACTTTTTAAATGCAAAATGATTTAAATGATTTTTGTAATTTAATTACATAATCCAGATTACATGCAGTTCCTTACTACCCAACACTGTTGAACGTTCCCTTCGCTGTTTTAATCTTCAAATGTGAACGAAAATGCTTGTGTGTCGCAAGATGCTGAACTGTAAGGGGTCATTCAGACCAAACGCTTTCTTGCCCTTAAAACTGCTAGACAAAGCACAACAAACAGAACAGAACGCAAGCATCTTGCAATGCGTTTGTACAAGTTCATGCTCTTTGTAACCCAAGATGGGGGCTAAAAAAATGCGGCTCTCCTGCATGAAATGCTGAAAACAGGAAGTCGGCATGTTGTTTCCAAAAGTTCCGGTACCCTAGGGCACCGCCGACAGTATGCCAACTCAAGGACATGCGTCATTTCTTACCAGACATTTTTGCATCAGTTTCAATGTGTTACCTTCCCACATGGCTCAACTGGCAGCATGTTGCATCAGCAGTGTGAGAGACCCAGGTTCATATCCACATTGAAACCAGGAAGTAACCGCGTTCGCTTAATCAGTGACGAGCATGATATCGAGACTGCACATTTAATTTTTACTGCACTAATGGTTCGGTTTGGGGGTACGGTCCTTAAAATGTTCCTCTTCACTGTATTACATCCCGTGCAGCTGAAAGGAACTCGCTTCACAACTAGCTTTTGGCGACCTCTCCTGGACATGAATGGAGCTTAGACGTGCTTATACATCTTACAGTACTTACCGCTTTGGCCACTAGGGGCAGTGTTTTACATTTCGATAAGCATATACCGATTTTAGCTAAAGAAAAGTTGACCTACTCTTTCCGATTTCACTGACAGATCAGGCTGCAAGATGCAGTCAAACAGTCAAAAACATCCATCTAGCGCATGTTTACATAGAAAAGCAATTTAAAAAAATGCAGAGATGCGCAAAAACACATTCAGACCCTAACACTTTGGGCAGTTTGTAGGCAACAACATGACCCTGTGTGACATAGATATAGGACCCCTGATGAGTCTCAGTGTATGTCGGACCAGTTCCACAGAGGACATCATTGTCAACTTCCCTTACAGCAGATGAGGGCTTACTCTCGCAGTAGCTGTAATGGCATCTGATTGAGGGATCTCTCTCTCTTCCTCTCCATGCCCTCAGTTCAGACGGAATACTCAAAGCATGACGGAGAGGGGATGCAGTCTGTCTCCCCATCCACAATGCATTCCCTGTGATGAATTTTTCAGCTAATATTATTTTTCCTGTTGTTCTTGAGCACCAAGATCCTAATACACACTGGCATGCTGTTAATGACCCAAACAATCGCTGTTTCACACATACATATTTCATTACAACAGCTGAACAAATTACATATTTATGCTTTATAAGGGGGAATGCCATTCGGATTCATTAGCTATGCAGGCAGGTACAGGAGTCCCATCTGCAGCCGCATCTGTACAACAGGAGCTGACAATAACAGGCTGCACTGAGAACTGCGCTGAGTTACGATCACCTCCCCTTGTACAAACACACACACACATGCACACAAGCAGATATACTGTGCTCGAGACCCTGCTGCTAAGATGCAACAAGGTGGCATGCAAAGTACTGATTCAGATCATTAATATTAATCATTTCAATGATCTAGTACACACTTACCAATCAAAAATAATTGGCCAGATTTTTCTAAATATACAGTACATTTCCTTTTTCTATGTATACAAACAATAAAAGTAAAGTCTAGGAGTTTCATTGCTTTGAAATAATAATATCAAAGAGAGCAAAATTCCTATTAGATTCGTGACTTATGACAGACAGACAGACAGACAGACAGATAGATAGATAGATGCTCTGTATTCAAGCGATGGAAGCAGCAGCCATATAACTACTCAACCGATTAAACATTACACTCGAAAGGTTCAAAGTCATTTCAGAATTAATTAATATGACTATTAAGTGCTGAACATAGAATAATAAAGCATTGTAAATTATCTGTAAAAATTCACAATCAGCATCATTCTGTTCAGTATCTTTGGGGGCTGCAGCAAGTCTGGCTACAGCCCTTAAGCAAGGGTAAAATTTTGTCTATTCTTTTGCCAGGGTGTTCTTCTGGGTTAGTGAGAAATTATTATTGTAAGCGATGGGACAAATACTTGGAACTTTCCTATGAAACACATTTGTGATGCGAGAATGTCTCTAGGGCATCAACAAAGCATAAAAATATGAAATTGCAGAAGGCGACATAGCCTTAGGGTGGAGAACCTAATTCGGAGTGCGCATTTGACGCAGATGTCAGTGACAAAGCACTGCTAGGAAAATTATGGCAATTAGCTATTAATTGCGGATATTACAGGGCCCCTTTATCCATCAAATATCTTATTTAAGTAAAGACCTACGACAGAAATACTTTCAATGATTTGTTGAACAGCTGCTTTCCCTTGTAAAGTACTTACAGCGCAGAGAACGACTTGTTCCGGCACACTAATGACCTTAGCCAGGATAAGGCGGCTGATCCGCTAGTGTTAGGCTCATTATTGTTGGAGGGGATTTGAAACTGCTTTTCCTGTCTGGGCTGAGAACGGAGAGAAAGGAGAGAGTATTCCCTGTTTTCAGCCACATCTTGGCTCCCAGTGACGGCTAGCACATGATATATATTTTTTAGAGTGTCCAATTGCTGACAGAGCCAAGACTGTGGACGGGGCGATGGATTGGGTTTGGAGCTGGCGAGGGGCTGTTTGTGTTTGGGTCTCGTGCCATGGGCTGGCGCAGAGGCTGTGAGAAGGCCGGGTCATGCCGTGGCTGCCGTTTAGACTGGTGACGGGGGAAATGTGTGGTCAGTGAGGCTGAGCCCAGAGCAGCCACAAGAGGGAAAGGGAAAGTGGGAGACGAGGGAAAACCTCAGCTTGTGTTCAACACATTTCCAGAGCCCTTTGTCTCTGTGTTGGCCCAAAGCCCTCTACCATGTGAGCACGCACACACAAACACAGAAGGAAGAGCAACCTAATTCAAACCATATCTAAATCTGCCACGAGTGCATTTTAGTCTAAAGCCTTTTCATTAAATAAACGTACACATCAACATTAAACATTGGCATCGCCGTGCACTCTTCGACTCTTAAAAGGCTCTTAATAAAAAAACAAAAGGCAATCTATTATTGCAACAGAAACAATGCCGCATGCACAAAAATGCAATACAAATATCCAACAGAAAAGGGTATTGTTTAAGAAACTTTGCTCTGTCCAGATATCCGTAAAACTATTAATCAAAGCGAGTAAAAGAAAAAGTAGCTAGTCAGCTTCATCTGATCTGGAGAGCAAGGGAGGGAGGGAGGGAGGGAGAGAGAGAGAGAGAGAGAGAGAGAGAGGAAAAGAGACAAGGCAGTCCAGGCTGTGGGCCGGCTGCTTATTAAGATTCACATAGTGTGGTGACTCAGCCCATTTTGGTAATGGAGAGCCCCGGCTACCTAAAGATGGAAATGGCAATTTTTCAAACCCCACATTTTATATATAAATTATCCCAGGCTCTCTCACATAAGGAACACTGCAAGGTCATTCTCAAATATTTTGGATGCCTTGTGTTTGGAGAAGAGGCTTTATGTGAGTGCTAAGGATTGGTGGTTGGCGGTAAACGGAAGACTTGTTCAAGTGCAGGAGCGTAGGTTGGAAGTGTTTGAGTGGGAGGGAACTACTGGCTTTGCTTTTGATGTGGTCCAGGCACTTCTGAAGCACATTGAGTTACATGAATTGACTTGATTTAGGGAAAAATAACAGCTACTTGGTGTGATTCTCCTGAGAGAGGAAATGGCTAAGCTTGCTTATGGCACTTGAAGTGAAAGTTCAGCCTGTTTTCCACATTTAGCCACCTACTGTAGATAATTTCTGGCCAAAATGTACATGTCTTCTCAGGATCTCCATTTCAAAGTGCAGGTGATGTTCAAAGGTATATCTATTTGGGGCTCTAAGAGCTTTTTTTTTTTTTTTTTTTTTTTTTTTTTTTAAATCAATTTAAAGGAATAGTTCACCCAAAAATCAAAACTTGGCCATCATTTACTCACCCGTATCAGTAAGCACATTTACATGCACAGCAAAATGCTGATAACTACCAAAGATCAGGCCATTCAAAAAGTCAGACAATGCAAGAAAACCATGTTTACATGGGATTTGAAATCATCAGGTTATTTTCTGCTTTTGTTGTCAAAACATTAGCTGGCATGTGCACAACACTTGCGCAAATTGCATAAGCCGGTGAGAGCGGTGATAAAGGTCTCTACAAGTAATGTGAAATCGGATTAATGGGCAAAAATCTTTTTCGTTTATGACCTTACCCCAATAAAGTAAAACCATTTAAGGTGTTTACATGATCTTACATGATGTTGGCTTATTAAGCATAATCATAAAAAATTGTGCATGTAAATGCATTCATTGAAAATCTTGACGTCTGTTGTGCATTCATGAGAGAAGCTTGCTCACAGTGGCACATATTGACGTAAGAACGTGTATTGTTTTTAAGGTCAAGCTATGCAATTTCTCGCTTGAACATGCAAGCCACTGTGAACGAGATTCTCTCATTGCATTCATGAACGCACAAAATATTTTAATTGAAAAATGGTCGTTTCTCACCAAAACCTATTGTTTGCCTTCAGAAGGCTTGGAATATGTGGAGTCCCATGAACTACTTTTATGATTTTTTGGATAATTTTTGAAGCTATGTGGTGAGTTGTTATCAAACGCTATTGTATTTAAAAGACAGCTCAAATATTTATTTAAAAATTATTTGGTTTCCACATAAGAAAGAAAGTCATAACAGTTTGAAAATGATTTTAATTACTTAAGCAGAGTGGCAGGACTTGCAACTGTGGGCTTAAAGTGCAGCAACAAAGTGCACAAAATTTGGTTTATTGTTCATTTTTATCTGTACTGATAGGCAATCTCCTTTAAAAGAGCAAGCAGAAATAGTTCGGCGCAGTATTGTTGCCATGAGACTAGGATAAATGTGTTAAAACTGTCTGGAAACTTGACCATGGCACACTTGTGAACTCTGTAAGCCACGCCACTTAACTTTGTCCCCAGGCAACAGAGAGAGAAAGCGAATGAGAGTGAGTGAGGATAGATCACATGCTTGATGTCTCTGGATGTCAACCCACTTGCTCACCCCCCACGGACAGTCCACTTTCTGACATTCCACAAGACCAGCCCTCTTAAAGACAGCTGACCCACTATTAATCACATGACCGACAGACCATATGATTGAGAACTAATGGGAGGGGGCGCTGCAGGGCAAGAACAATCCAGTGTGAGGGAACACTGCTTTGTGTGGGTTAATCCAAGTGTGAGCAAGGTCACCATGTGACCAGATGGGGTCAGGCGCTACCCGAGCCGGTTGCCTAATCAACCCCCCAAAAAACCTTGCGTGCACTTTACTGGCATGTATGCAGAAGCGTGCAAGGGTAGGGTAGGGGCTCTCGGGGAAAGACAAGTCGAGTGCGACACTGACATGATTAGGAAACTCGGAATCCTCCTGTTTGTTAAGGAGATCTTTAAAGAGAGCTGGGCCTCTACATCTTGTCCTGCCCTGCCCTGATCGTGGGGTAACAGGGAAGGCTGAGAAGACGGACTAATAGCTTTAATCAGACGGGATTGCTGGATTACCCGTGGATTACCTTAAGTAATCGCACCTGTGCATTTCCCCTCTCTCTCTTTCAAACTGAGCATTCAGGGAAAGACAGCAGCGTGATGAATCCAGCAGCCAGCTGGAACCCAAACACAAGCAGGACGTGGACAGTGTTTAACTCAGGGATTAATCAGGGATCGAAGCCTGCCAGGGTTCCATCAGGACTGGTCCTCAGAGGAACGTAAATGCAATTAAATGGCCCAGTTGATAATTTAAGGTCTAACTTATGCCTTTCCAGAGCTTTAACCCAGATCTGCTACACAAAGGAGTCTTTGTCTCCCATAAGCCTTAAAAGTTTACATACGTTTTATGACTGAATGTGTGACAGTCATATCAAACCAATACACTTCATCCTGGATTTAGTCACACTCACATTAGTTGAAATTTTTGCATTTAATCCACTGGTTTTCAACCGTTTCTTCTCCTGCTCTTAAATCGTTCAGACAGCAAAGTGTGACGGACCAGACTTTTAAGCTGCTCTGTGCTACTTGCGAGACGTTTAAAGCTCAATGTTAATCTCCACCTCCTCCATTCTATTTAAATACTTTATTCTTTTTCTACCTCTGCTCTCTCAAACCATCCTTCTCCTTGTTGCAATTCCATTAATGTGCTGTTTTTCTTCTGAAAAAGCTGTAAGAAAAACGTTTCTCATGACAGAGCCTGCAGAAGGCCGTAATGCAGAAAGCACGGCCACTTAAGGGGCCGTATGATCGAACACGTTTTTGCCTGCATCTGCACTGTTTTTCAATAGTTTTTCAATTACAATCGCTAATCTTTGACCGTTGTGCTATGTCACGTGCAGGAGCTCCGTGTTAAGACACATTGCCCTTTTCCACCAACATGATTCGGGGGTATTCCTGGGCCGGTGCGAATTCTTGAACTGTTCCGTGTGTTTCCACCACAGAAAAGGCAGTTCTGTGGCCGAAAACCTGCTTCAACACCAGCCCCAAAAGCTTGCTGGTCTTTGTAGTCAGTGGAAAAGCACGGCAAGCTTACGAAAGGCTCCAGATTTCCCCGGCACGTGAACCATAGTCATTTCGGTGGAAAAGGGCTAACAGTGACAGGTTAAAAAGAACTTTTAAAAGCGCATCTAAAAACATCTGGGTTGTTATATTCATTGCACGGCAACCCAAGAACGTGTTTGGTCTGAACGGAAACACCCACATAGACAGTGCTGGCTGCTTAATTGACCTTCCAATTGTGGCCTTGAACTAGCTGCTCCAGCATTAGCAGTGCACTGGGTGCGTAGCCTCAGTTGACCTCGGCTCAGTTTGGAAATCAGATCAGACAGATCAGAGTCAGAGAGCCAGCAAATGCTTGCAACGCTCCATTTGGGTTTACCGACAAAAGCATGGAGAGCCTGGATTAGGGATTGTAGACGTTGCACGATTTGATGCTCCCCACTGGCTTCACAGGTGCTGCAGTTAGAGTTTGGAGCCTCTAAGACCTCTGCAGTGTCCAGATGTGCTCCATATACTCCTGACAGCTATCTTTTCCAAAGGTATCGATTCAGCCTGGGCAGGCGCTGGATGCGGCTCTTCCAGTCTCCTCTCGGCAAGAATGAATACTTATGTTCACAAGATGTTATTGATTACATTATAAGAGATACATGGCAGCGAGAGACATTTTTTAATGTTGCCAAGCATAGCATTGACTTGCCCCTCCCCTCCACCATGTCTTATTGTCATGCATGCTGGAAAGCTCCTTCTTTAATATCTATCTTAAGAGTTGACAATGTTTTGGAGCAATTAAAGCAATCGATACAGCCCTGAGAGGAGCCTCTTATCCACAGTAATAGCTCTCACTGAATAATAAATAACGTGCTGGCCGAA
The DNA here is from genome assembly GCF_019703515.2 of Myxocyprinus asiaticus. NCBI lineage: Eukaryota > Metazoa > Chordata > Actinopteri > Cypriniformes > Catostomidae > Myxocyprinus > Myxocyprinus asiaticus. The sequence continues at coordinate 16,899,382 of NC_059393.1, read as the reverse complement.
AGCAGGGAAGGGGGACGACCTCACATTAACGATTACAGGCGATGGAAGGGGGCTTCCTCACAGCTCAAGAACCTTTCAAATTCTCACCGCGCCATATACAAAATGCGGCTCCATTAAAAAGAACCATAAGTGGCTAAATAAGTAAACGAAACAAAAACGTATAGAATAAAAAAAACAGAATAAGTAGACACCCCAAATCCTGCATGATTGTGCACCCCCTGTTACTCTTTCTACACCCCACAAACACAAGTCCCTCCTTGATCCACTCCTACGTAGAAACATGAATGGGCCATTGTTCAGTATCCTTAATAACAAGTAGAAACGAGTATCAAAAATAAACGTGTGCATTAATGGAGAAAAGTGAGTCCATAAAATGCGTGGGAGCTCAGGTTTCAGATAGAAGAAACAGCAGTCTTGTTATCCTCCAGCAGTGCAAATGAGGTTAATGAGGGACTATTGACTGATCCTCTACTGTCAGCCATGACAGTGCTACATCTCTGCTTAGGGCATCTCTTCCTTACCAAGAGGAATCTCCATTCACAGTAAATCAAACCATTTACAGGACCATAACACTTTCTAGTGTAATTATTCTTTAATTATTAATAATCACTTTTCATTACCTTAGAAAAAGCGTGTATAAAATACACATTTTCATGACTCAAAAGCTACTAAATAAAATACAAATTAAATCAAATTAATTTTAGTTTAAGTTTTTTATATAAAGTATGCTAAAAAATATGTGAAACCATTTGAAATCAGCCCACCTTCATTACTGGCAATATCACTCGATGGCCATGAGGATTAATAACATAGCATATTTAAGTAACCATAAATTTAAATAAAAACTAAATATAATGTAACTAAACAGAACAAAAAAATGTAATTAACAATCAAAGACTAAAAACTACAATAACCCTGGCACTTTCTGCCTCTGATTATGGTCTATAAAGCACATTTCTAGATGTAGACTTAGACTGTATTTATGTACATGTGTATGTCTATACGATCAATCTGTGTCTTAAGTATAGAGTTGTCTGTGTTGTTGTCTTTTAATTTGCTTTTAATTTAATTTAAATAAAATCACTTGGCAAACATTATTTCACAAGTGATATTTCTCAAGGCCAAATTAGAATGGTAAAAATTTCTAAACATCCTTAAAACAAGATGCATTTACTTGAGAAGCAAAATGACATAGGACATTAAATCTTGTTTTCAGAGAAATCTAAAAAAAAAAAAAAGTGAGGTTTATGCTTAGAACAAGAAGAAATTAAATTAAATAAAAAGGAAAACAAGTTATTTTTCCCCCCTTGTTTCTTTTCTTTCTCTCTCTCTCTAAGAGAGACTTGACAGGGTATCTGTAGGTATCAGCATATCCAATTTAATACTTTTTAATACCCTTTTGAAGACCTTCTCAATCATTCACATTCTCTGTTCCCCAATGATGGAAAGCACTTCCAACAGATATCAGATATATATATTCAACATAGTTGACTTTTGTTCGAAATTACAAATAGACTGTGTTTGATATGTACAGTTTTCCTTTTAGCTATGTAGCAGATATTACAATTCACCTTTAATTATTTGGATTTTTGTCAAGCATCTGAATATAATGTTAATTTCACTATATTGAAGGATATCCTAAAATAATCTTAAAATGTGTTCGTTCAATGTGGGACTTTTATCTTGAAAAAAATTATGTCCAGAAGCACTTGCCCAGCATCACACACACACACACACACACACACACACACACACCAATGCAGTGAAAGTACAGGCAGCTACATATCCACAAACTGACATGCTCCATCATTTGAGTCAGATGTAGTTTTTGGGAGAAACATGATTTTAGTCTCAGCTGTCAAATGATGTCATTTTATCTCGAAATTCAAACAATAAATGTTGTATTCATGCTCTTTAATGGTGTGTGTTACAGATTGCGGAAGCTGGCAGAGTGGGGAACAACGCTCTCTCTCTCTCCAACTTATAGCACAAAAAAAACAAAACATGAATGAACATCTGAGGTTTTGATGAAAGATACCGTACAACTTACTGAAATATGTCGTCTCTTATTTTATCGCCCAGTCTGATGATGTTGGAATGACAATGGAGAAAATGAATGGGGAATATCTCGAGCCCCGGAGCACTCACAGGATCAGTGCATGATAACATGTACACTGAACGCACACACACAAGATAAAATCGTGCGCCCACTCTTGCTGATATCTGCAAGGCGTGGAAGGTTTTCATTCAGCCTTACGACCCAAGGAGGGAAATGTTCAAACAAAACAAATAATACTTTGGGAAATGTAATTTAAGACTTTTCAATACTTTTTAATGACCTTGATTTCCACCAAATTGATTTAATACTTTTTAATGACCTGCGGATACCCCACTTGATATCTTATGTCATTATGCTTCTCAATGAAATGTATCTTGTTTAATATGTTTAGATATTTCTACTGGATAATAAGACAAAAATACTGAGTAAGAAAATTATTTTCACCAACATGGCACCAACTGTTGGTGAACACAGGAAAAGGTGTGGAGTTTGGGTCACATTACAGTAGCTCTCTCCCACAGTAGTTTCACCCTCCATCTCCCTTTCTTCCAGGCTTCTTAGCTTTACTGCCAGCATCAGGCATGGCTTTACTCCCAGGCTCACTATCAAATGTTCCATAACCCAACATGCAGAGCCAATCACAACTCCTCACTGCGAACAGTGGCTCACTCCAAGATTTGGTTTGTTGTTAATCTGCATGCCAAAGTGGACTCCTGCGAGCGTTCCCCCACCCCAAAACACACTCTGATCTCCCTTGGTGAATAATAATAGCTCCAGGCAAAGAGACTAGCTATACCACTTGTGATAAAGGCTAAACAGCTTCGTGGGCCTGTTGATCTAAAGGCCAGGCTAGCTGGAAAATGGCTGCTGGATAAAATAGCAGCCCCAACTGCAACTTTGTCATAAACTCCAGCTCCCTCGGCCCCACTCTAAACTGAGTGTGGTGTCAGAGAAGGCCACCTGTTCCTGTGACATACAGCCTCTCTGCCTCTTTTCCATCACTGCCATGTTGACCCAGATTGCTCCACAGCGGGCATGTCTGACCCCCGTGACCTGGGTGTTAAAGTGTGACCCGGAGACCAAGAAAGCACTTTCATTGGGAGGCCCCACACATTAACACACATACACAAACTCACTTGTGCTGACACATACAGCCACGCAAATGAACACATGTGTTTGTGCATAAGTGTCAGACCTCATGAGATATTTTAGGGCCCACTGACTTTATGGCCCATATAAATAAACCAAGGGCCGAAGATTGGATTTACAGGTGGAATCTTGAAATAATCAACAAGCTATATATATAAAAAAAGAACAGAGAAAGGAGGTGAGTAAAGGGTATCAGGAACAAAAGAGTGAGTGAGGTACCATAAGAGGACTTAAAGGAAAAGTTCACCCAAAAATTGTGAAACACAAAAGGTGATGTTAGGAAGAATGACACAACCGAGTTGTTCCTTCTATACTCTCAAATTATTTATATATTTGTATATGTATATATATATATTTCCAATAAAATTAAAGGAATATTCCGGGTACAGTACAAGTTAAGCTCAATCTACAACATTTGTGGAATAATGTTGATTACCACAAAAATTTATTTGGAGTCATCCCTCCTTTTCTTTAAAAAATAGCAAAAATCGAGGTTACAGTGTGGCACTTACAATGGAAGTGGATGGGGCCAATTTTTGGAGGTTTAAAGGCAGAAATGTGAAGCATATAATTTTATTAAAGCACTTACATTAATTCTTCTGTTAAAACTCATGTATTATTTGAGCTGTAAAGGTGTTTAAATCGTTGTTAAGTTCGTTTAGGGTTTTAGGGATTGTAAAATTGGCTATAACTTTACACAGAAAAGGTTAGTAAGTAATTTTATCACACTAAAATTATGTTAACATGCAAATTGTTTATGTCTTGTGACTATACTTTTGAAACAGTGTGTATTTTAACATTTACGGATTGGCCCTATTCACTTCCATTATAAGTACCTCACTGGAACTCAGATTTTTGCTTTTTTTTTTAAGAAAAAGAGGGGCAAGTCAAAATGATTTTTTTTTTTTTTTTTGTGGTAATCAATATTATGCCACAAATGCTGTTGATTGAGCTTAACTTGTATTGAACCTAGAATACTCCTTTAAAATATATTGTTTAAATATTTCTAATCAACAACTTTAAATCAGTACTTTTTTATTGTTCCATCATTTCTGTTTTCATTACATCTTTGCAGTGCTTCATGGGATTGTAGTTTACTCCCTCATTTAAGACGTTAAGTTTACGGTCTTGTACCTTTGTCTTTTTGTCCGATTTTTCAAATAATTTTTTTACAAATCAAAATTCTTAATGTTGTGATTTACCTCAGAGCTGGTTGGTTTGATTCATGGTTTAGAATGCTTTTATGAAGGATTTTAAGAAATCCCTATTGAAAAAAAAAAAAACTTTCAGAACCAAGACTCAAGTCTTGTCACTCAAGTGATAGAGAAAAGGTTAATTTGGTTTCCATCAAATCACAAAGCAAAGAGGCTACAGCTGACAGTATTTACATTTTCATCTGGCCAAACAAACTTTATCTACCGCTGTATTAGAATACTGATCACCATTTATTGTTAAAGAAGAAATAAATCACTAGAGAAAACTCCATAGCACTAAATTGGGTATACCAGAAAAACAGGTTGAACATCTGTTCTTTACAAAGGTATGTTCAACAGCTATAGCCAGTTTTGACATATACACTAACATCATCTGAGACAAGGAATTGTCTGTTGTTGTGCTTTGGATTTCTTTGACTGAAGCCTCCCACCACCCACATCACATCAAAGTGGAGATCACAAGGCACAAACCAAGGCAAGAAGATCCCAATGTGGGCTAGGGGCGATATGGAGTGGGGAGGAATGGTGGGGGATGTTGGGGGGGTCTTTACTAGGTTTGTATGTGATGTACTTCCTGTGTGGCTGTCAGCCTGTGGCATCCTCCTTCATCTTCCCTCAGCGCTGCCCTCAAACTGACCCTCCTCTCAACCAACACAACACCCCCACAAAAAAGTGTGTTCCTCTTGTCTGCTCCAGCACGACCCCTCTTTCCCTGTAGGCCAACAGCAGTCTCTTTCTTTCTCTCTTCTTATCCTTTACTCCTCTCTCTCTCGGCACCCGGGACAATGATCCTTGCCCATAGGCTGCACGATCAGGGATGAACTGTACAACTGTAAATCTGACACAGCTGCCAGATTCACACAAAATTCTTCAACAATATGTCTGTTTTCACCGGCTGCCAGATTAGAGCGGGATTCGGGGGAAGAAAAACTCCAGTGTTTCGCCACTACGAAAGGAGCAGCGCAGTAAAGCCTTTGCGTAATTGGAAAGTCCAGAGCGATTAAGCTTGAAGTATCATTAGACAGAGGGGGGGCCAAAGAGTGGAAAGAGTTCACTTCAGGACAGCCGACCCAGTGACCACGGTGGGAAGTAGGCCACGAAAGCAGCCTTGAGCACAGGCTGTGTGACACACTAACCTGAGCTGCCGCTTTCATGTGTGCCCAAAACACAACTACCTCTTTGCCTAACAACAAACAAATGTAATGTTTGTTAAAGTAAACAAAGGGTTGTTAGCTATTAATTGATTATCAATGATTTGCCGTTAACAATTTAATCAAATGTACAACAAACAAAAAAGAAATGGGGAATATATGAAGCATCTAAGCTGGGTGCACACTGTACAATTTTTTTACACACTGTACAATATGATCCCAGTGAGATCTTGGGTAAAAGCCATGGCACATTGTGCGACGTAATGTCCGACTGTATGATACATTTCGTAACCAAGACTTTAGTTTCAATCATCCCGATTAACAGTGTTGAATGGGTGTTTAATGTCAATTGGCCGTCGTAGGAGCAGTCACACTTTCATGATGCAAAATTTCAGACACTGCTAGAACTTTGTCGAAGGCTAAGAATAATTGCAGATGCAATTAATCGGCCGTCGGTGAGCATGTCACATAAAATAATCAAAGACTTCAGTTTTTGCCCTAAGACAAGAGAAATCTTTTACAATCCCCGGATTTTGTCTCAGACAGCAAAATCAAGGCCAAAATCGCACAATATGAACCTGGTTTTAGCCACTTAGCATGTCAATGCTACTGGAGCCAGCTGGATCATGATAGCTGTGCGGTATCTGTAAACCTCACTCCCCTGGCCTTAAGAGGTGCAGTAGCGACTGACACTATAGGCTGTAGCCTTTAGCCTCCTCGTTAGCACGCCCGCCTCCCATGCCGGCTGATGCCGGTTCGAATCCCACTCAGAGAGGGTTGAGCGAGACCGGTTGCAGTGGTGCCGTGACCCGTATGGGAGTGAGGGTCAAGCGAGACCGGTTACAGTGGTGCCGTGACCCGTATGGGAGTGAAGTTTAGGGGGGTGAGTGCAACGGGAGCCAGCTAGCACATGATAGCTGTGCAGTATGTGTAAATCTCACTCTAGGAACTCCACTCTAGGGGCTGTAGCCTTTAGCCTCCTCATTTGCATGCCCGCCTCCCATGCTGGCTGACACCGGTTCGAATCCTGCTCAGAGCGGGTCGAGCGGGACCAGTTACATCAAGTCACTCAGTGAAGATTCAGATGAAGTGCATCACATTGTATTTGGGCTCGTTGTAATCTGGAGCATCTGCTCTAAGTAACCGTGTGCTTGTATTCATATTTGTGTTGCATTCCACTCGCAGAAAGATTTCAATGATGTTGGACAGAGTCGATCTGTATGATGTTTTGACCACATGTTTGACATATACGGTGTATAGTAATTCATAGTTTAAGAAAACAGAACACTTGTAATTGCACTCCTTAAGTGTTGGTCATTTTACCTATATGCATTGTAAAATCCAGCTTTAAAGCTTTAAAATCACACCCATTTTATGTTGGTCAAGCAAGTAGTTATTAGTAAATCATGTTAAAGATTAATTGATTTTCATTCATGAATGTTAACGATTGTCGATCAAGGATATTTCAAATAATTTGTAACCCCAGTTCATACGCTATCTAATCAAGAGAACAGACTCATGCATTGGGGTTAAATGCAAGAATAGAGCTGCAGAAGTGTAATCAAATCTCTCTTACGAAACCTGTCCATTGAGATGGTCACTAACAAGCAGTATCATTTCTTCAAACCTGAAATTGAGTTTGCAGCACCCCTTGTGTGAAACTCAAAAGAAAATGGTGTGGGGGAGGGAGTTGTTTGATGATAGAAGTGTATTGACTGTTTAACACAAACTATACAGTATTTCTCAAGTCTTGTTAGGCTGATGTTGCCAAGGTATCTGGGGGCCGGAGTGAAGGGTCTGTAGGCGACTGAAAGAGTGCTGTAATTACAGGCCGGCATGTCTCTCTGTGGCTAAAGAATAGAGACCGAAAGTGGCTGCTGTGCGGCTTTTTGCTGCGCACTTGTGCTGGCAACTTGGACCCAATTGTGCTGCTGGGAAACATGCACAAAAGGAACAGGAGGAGTCCACTTATTCCTGGCGGGGTGCAGTCACTCAGAATCGGCACGGCCCTCACACTTTTCATTTATCTATTTTACCGTTCCATTAGTAGCTTGCCCCACCAAAGAAACTTTAAATTCTTTGTCTTTTTAATCCTCGCAACGAAAAAGGCATTCAAGACCATCAGAGGTGCATTTCTTTGGGTTGCCAAATAACAATGTACCTCCCTCCCTTACTCTCAATCTTCCAAAAAATAACACTCAAAACAAAAAAGGTTAAAGGGACAAAAAAAGTATATATGTATTTTGGAGTACTTTCTCGGATCAGGGATGAACCTCAGACATAATTTTTTTTAAATAATGAACCCCTTCAAAAATGTTACATTTTTGTGTCTGTGCAGAAAAAGACCCAGCAGGCCTTCTGACTGCTAGAAGCTTAAGAGTTGTTATCCTAGCAACTGGAGATAAAATGGTCTCCCGGAGTCCGTGGGAGACTGACTGTGCGAAAGAGCAGGTCCCTTAAGCATTTCCTGGTGCAGAGGTCCTCAGCTCCTGACGCTATGGCCCCGGGCTCAGTGCACATAAAGCCTCCTTATTGCTGTAGTCGAGGCGGTGAATATGACCAGAGTGATGCAGGGAGGTCAAGGGCACACCTCAAAGGATATGGCTTGCATTTATTTCTTTCCTTCTTATCCTAATTTTTTTTTTCCACTACACCCTGTTGCTACTTGAAGTCCTTAAATTAATATACCTCCATGTTGTGTTATTTCTTTTTAAAAACAATATATATATATATATATATATATATATATATATATATATATATATATATACACACACAGAGATATTTGCAAGAACAGCACACAAGAGAAAGCAAAAGCGGCATTCAGAAGCCTGTGCACTTGTTGAGCTGGGTGATTCGAAAGATTCATTAGTTGTAGTGCAAGCTTAACCTGTTTTCTTCTCTCCGCTCCTCGTGCTCTGCCACCCACCTGCGCTCTATGGCAGGGCACAGAGTAACACACACACACAGACACACACACACACTGCTCTGGCCCTTTGTGCTCGCTTCTGTTTAATTACACATCCCATAGCTTTACCGCCCATGTGTTATGGCACTTCAAGTCTGACCTATGGGCAGTTTAGCCCGAACGCATTCTTACGCTTAAAAAGTTAGACACAGGACCACTAATGTCCACTATAATGCCCCTTGTGGCACTGTTGAGAATGCAATGCATCCTTGCGTTGGGTAATGAATTGCGGACATATTTAGGAATACAACGATGTAGATCTAGAAGCATCTGCGTTCACATATTTGTGCAGAGTATGTTTCGGACTTTAGGGTCTGTTTAAACGAAGGAATACTTGTAGCACATAAGCTAGACGAAGTGGCAAAAAAAAAAATACCAACACGAAAAGCATTTTTAACAGTTGAAAGGTATTTTTAACTTGACATGACGTCTAATAAAATGTTCGCAGCACAACAGCATGGACGGATGCAAAAACGTGTTCGGTGTGAATGACTCAAGGAATCTCAACACACTGCCTTGGCACAAAACAAGCACTTTTCAGTAGCCAAGAAGCCGAGAGCCTCTGGGTGTGCTCCGTTTAAAGCTACTGTGTACAGAGATTTATGCAACCCATTCAAATCAGGCTGGAGCTTAAAATGTCCCACCCATGCCCCTTGATTTAGCATGTGACAGTGTCCGGCTCTGACAAACTATCTGCAGCTGAAGGTGGCTGCGCTCAGAGTACCGCAGGCTCCTCAATAACGGAAGGTGTGTACGGACCCTGACAGTATCATTTGAGACTCAGAGGGACGCTGTCATTTCAAAGCAATGCACAGCAGTATTATTTACAGACGTAGTGACTGTGTGAGGTCATCACAGCGGGGCGGCAGTGAAGGGCAGCGACATCCAGGTTCAACATGATGGCTAGAATATGCGGAATAGCTGAAATTCATAAGTTGCCTCTGCTCAGGACTGACAGGATCGGTTATCATTCACTTTCATTTTATGGAAAAAGAAGCAATGAAAATGAATGATGACTAAACATCTACTTTTGTGTTCCTTAATAAAGTTTACCCATTTAAATTTCTTCTAATGAAACACATTATAATGTTATAAGGTATAATGTTGAAGGTGAGTAAATGATGACAGAAGTTTCATTTTTGGGTGAACTACACCTTAAAGACCGAGTCTAGCTTGTTGTTTGTGTGTACACTCACCGAGCACTTTATTAGGAACACTATGGTCCTATTAAAGTGTCCAACACGGTCTTCTGCTGTTGTAGCTTATCCGCCTCAAGGTTTGACATGTTGTGCATTCTGAGATGCTATTCTGCTCACTACAATTGTACAGAGTGGTTATCTGAGTTACCGTAGCCTTTTCGTCAGCTCAAACCAGTCTGGCCATTCAACGTTGACCCCTCTAATCAACAAGGGGTTTCTGTCCGCAGAACTGCCACTCAGTGGATGTTTTTTGTTTTTGGCACAATTCTGAGTAAACTCTAGAGACTGTTGTGCATGAAAATCCCAGGAGATCAGCAGTTACTGAAATACTCAGACCAGCCTGTCTGGCACTAACGATCATGCCACAGTCGAAATCACTGAGATCACATTTTACCCCATACTGATGGTTGACGTGAACATTAACTGAAGCTCCTGACCCATATATGTAAGATTTTATGCACTGCTGCCACATGACTGGCTGATTAGATAATTGCATGAATAAGTAGGTGTACAGGTGTTCCTAATAAAGTGCATAGTGAGTGTATTTTGTGGGGCAGCTGAAAGGAGAGAGGAAGCTAGCTGGTGGTCCATCTGTGGGTAGAACCAAACCCTGTGATCAAACAGGTCTGTGACAACAGCAGCAGCAGGTGGGATGCCGGTGTGCACAGATCAGTATGACACACAGCAGAGATCTGCACTCTCTCCTAAAATCCCTCTGTCTTGTCTTTTTACAGGGATAAAAACACTGTATTTAATCACCCTGTCTCACAGATAAAGATCCCGGGTGGCTTTACACAGCTACTGTTAAACAACATCTTGCACACACACTGTTGTGGCCACATTTAGGTAGTCATGTGATGTGCAACCACAAGACGATGCTTTCGAGGCAAGAGAGCAACACAGCTGGAAGAGGTTGTAGGGCTTTTTGTGGTTGCCTTTGTTTTTCATTTCAGTTGCATTTTTTTAATTGTTTACTCGAGGGCTTTGCTTCTCGTCATTTGTTTGAACGGATGTTGTGATTACGACAAATAAAAAAAGAGGGCCTTCTGTGGCAACCAGCGCATCTCAGCCCGCAATATGTGCACAGCATCTGTTGATGTTTAATGTCACCCAGCAGACACTGGCAGACTTGCACTGATCTTTTCTCTCTCTCTCGGATGAGGGTCCAGGCAAGCAGCCCTGCTGCCCCTCTCTCTACCACGCATCTCCCTGGATGCGGGAGGCAGAGGGCACTGGAGCAGAATGCGTCCTAATTAAAGAACCCAGATGAGAAGCTCCAACTGTACCATGCTCTGGCTCCAAAAGCTCTTAAATATTTATCAGTTTACCAGGTGGATCTGCAACACCCCCCACTAACCAGCATGCTGATCCGCAGGCCAGTGATAACAAACTATCATATCAATCGGATTTGCTTTTTTTCTTGTTGTGCCCATGTCTATGACTGGATTCACAATGTGTCTCACTTCCTGTCTGCATAAGTCTGATCTCTTAAGGTTACAGAACAGACTGGACGGCCACTAATCACAGCTGTGAAAGGAGCAGTGCTGTGGAAGACAGCAGGGTTTTAATATTGGCTGGCCAGCTGTTGCAGTGGAGGGGCACGGCTTTCACACATGCACACCAGAATCCTACCTGTTCCAGTAGGACACACTCGAAATATTATATTAACAGCCCAATGTCACAGTCACCTCATGCCTAGTGTAAATAAAGATAAACAACTCTACAGTTTAAATAATCACATCACTGCATTTAAATTATTGCTTGGAACACATGAAACACTGAGCACATTTATATACAGTATACTGTATATATATATATATAACACTGACTATAACTATCAAAAATCAGATAATTAAAATAAATCGTACAACATTAGAACCCCGCCTCTATATTTATTTATCATTTGAAATAATCCAATTATTTCCTGCTTTTAATGTACAAATGTAAACTACATGACACAAAAATGCACAACAATTGCGCGCATTGGATAAGCCAGTAAGAACGGCAGTAAAGGTGTTTATGAGCAATGCGAAATTGCGGTAATGCGCAAAACTCTACGTGTGGACTGGTTTTTGCTTAAACTGTTTATGACCTTTTCCCGTTAAAGGAAAAGCGTTTGAGGTATTTGCGTGACCTTACACGCTGTCAGTTTATTAAACATCGGTTTAAGAACGCGCATGTAAACAAGCTCATTCTTAAAGGAATATTCCGGGTTCAATGCAAGTTAAGCTCAATCGACAGCATTTGTGGCATAATATTGATTTCCACAAATTTGACTCGTTCCTCTTTTTCTTTAAAGAAGCAATATTATCTGGGTTACAGTGAGGCACTTACAATGGAAGTGAATGGCCAATTTCTGAATGTTAAAATACTAACTTTTTCAAAACTATAGCCACAAGGCATACAATATGCATGCAAACATGATTTTAGTGTGATAAAATCGCTAACCTTTTCGAGAAACCAAGTTATAACTAATTTTACAATTTCATTGCCATGACGATGTAATGTCAACAAACCTTAAAACCCTAAAAAAATTGGTCCCCACTCACTTCCATTGTAAGTGCCCCACTGTAACCTCGATTTTTGCTTTTTTTAAAGAAAATGAAGACGAGTTGAAATACATTTTTGTGGAAATCAATATTATGCCACAAATGCTGTCGATTGAGATTAACTTGTATTGATCCCGGAATAATCCTTTAGGAATAAAATTCTTCTTAACCATTACTTTCTTATTTTCTAACTCTAAAAGGTTACGAATATTTTGGATTCCCAAGAAGCCTTACTATTTACTTTCTAATTCAATTCTTCAGTGTAAACGGTGCACTCTCTTTCTGTGCCAGCTTTCCAAAGCACTAAATTGTAATAGTAAAATTTCACTTGTAAAATGTACATTTCACAGAAGCATGCTCAATTCTAGATTTTAGCACTAAACATCACAAACCGTTTAAACAAAACATTGCAAGTTCTCATGTGAACATTCTTGCTACTGAGAACAAGCTTCTCTCCAAGCGCTCATTAACATGCTATGGATGTCAAGATTTTCACAAAAACAAAACAAAACAAAAAACAAAAAAACAGTTTCTGGTTGTTTCCCACTGTATGCCTTCAGAAGACTTGAAATATGATGCACGCTTCACATGGACTATCTTTATGATACATCTTGGTCCATTAAAGTCGCTTTCCACTGCCATTGTATTGTATATTCACTAAAACACCTCTTTTTGCTTTCTGCATAAGAAGTCATATGGGTTTGGAACAAATAAATAAATTAATAAGTATATTAATATTGGCTACTGGACAACATTTCTGTATCTGTGCACCCATAGTAAATCTCTTCGAGTGTATGTCGTTTTGAGGTAATGTTAGGCTTGTAGGTTTGTGAAAAGACAATACATGTTTGTTGGCATATGAAGTCTGCATAAAAGGATCAGTGGGGAGTCACGTCAGGACACGGGGTCAACACAGCGCCTCGTCTGGGCTCCCACGAGCTATTGTGACCATCATCTACTGTTACCAAGCAACCCGTCTGTTGATCCCGCTTTTGTGTTGCCACCCCCCAGCACAGGCAAGCATTCTTAAAGTGCTTAGGATTTGCAGTGAGCGATGGGTGTCTGAGAGTGTCTAAAGAGTATCATCTTGACTCCAAATGGCCTGGAAAAATGGTCAGAAGACTTGCATTTCCTAATCATCAGTGGTACCACATTCCACCATTGAACAGATCACTTCCTAAACAGTTATTGTGTTAGAGAATGTTGTTTCTGAAGTACTGCATGGCTGTATGGGGATTTAGAAGAAAGTCATATGGGTATGAACTATCATACAGATTAACTATCCCTTATACCAGTCTACTTTTTGAGAAGTCGGACTAACAGACCAAGATAATGCGATTGTAGATCGACTTCGTCCAACATGTACACGTTAACCCGACCACAATTGCCATTTGTGTTTTGCATGTGTTTCGAAAAACATTGTATTTGTCATCCTTCTTTCCAATTTTCAATTATGCACTGTGTCATGTATACTTGGACAGATAGATGAAGACTGTCACTCGACTACGCATTAAAACCCTCTGTAGCTTGATTATAACTGCACATGTAAACGTACAGACAAAAAGAGAGGGATGGGAAAAAGCTTTCCTGGTGGGGTAGGCTAAACTAATCTGGCTCTCATCAGAGACTTATCCCCTCTAAGGGTGAAAGAGTGCAGGCAGGGAAAGGGAGGAGCGTGAGACAAGAGGGAAGAAGGTGGGGGTGGATGGGGGGATTTGTCACATATGCCTCTAAAGTTTCACAGCCCTGCAGGACTTTTTACTGTAGCGTCCAGTCTCGCCTGGGCCCTTCTGCCTTTAGCGTGCACATCACTTCGTGTGATCACTCCATTTTACGTCTTTTATACAAATCACTCACTGATCTAATGAGCATACAAAGCTGAACAAGCCCCACAAGAGGCAAATGCCAGTCAATAAAACCACACCGGGGAATAGGCCATAGATGATGTGAGAGCATCAACTTTAAAGCAATCCTTTAATATGTAAAAGTCTCGGTGTGAGACCTCTTGCCAAATAGCTGTGGGATGACTTTCTACAAAGATACGCAGCTTGTAATGCAAAGATCACAAGCTAGCACCTTCAAAACTGATTACTGATGAATAAACCAAAAATAAACTCTAATAAATAGCTGCAATGCTTATTATGGGTATAAAACAGGCTCAGCTGCATGGAGATACAGTTTAATGACCTGGCAATGCCAGAAGGCTTAGGACAGAGACACAGAGATAACACTATGATTCAGATGGGTTAACTTGGAATGGCCCACTGCAAGACCAAATGTAGCTTCAGCCCCAAGGCACCAAAAAATTTAACACATGACAGGTATTTCTTGCACCTCACGGAAAGCGAAGAAACAATAGCCTAGCAGCCAAGAAATGAAACTACTAAAAAAAAAACTTTAAAATCTCTTGCGTTTCACGCAGATTAACTATCATTTTTTTACAATAACTTTTCAAAGTTACTCAAATTCTCTTCAACTTTTTTTTATTTGAGTCATGTATTGTACAATGGCAGTTTGTATTAAGGCTAATTTATATTTAAGGGCGAAACAGACTTCTTTTAGTTCGCCTAAAAATTATGATGATATAAATGAACTGATGTTTTTGTTAGTCTAAGGTGCTTGTTTGGTGATGCTTCTCCTGTTTGTGCACATCTCTGAAATTCTTGACCTAGGAGAACACGGCTAGTTGAAGAGCGTTGATGACTGGTTAAAACGTAAAAGAAAAAAAGAAGTATTGTTCGTTATTATTTATTTTCCTCTACATTCTAATTTAAAACAATGTAGTGCGTAGTATAAGTGCAAACTTCATTAGCCAAGGGTACTTTAGTTCGTTAAAACTAAAAAAAGGTAAAACTAATCATGGGTGTGGTTTAAACATGACGTTCTTTATTTATTTTCCTCAACAAACTAATTTTAAAACAATAGTATAAATGCAGAATTCGTTCGCTTAGTCTGCTTTTGTTTCTTCAGGAGAAAAAAGTTCAAACTAATCGTGGGTGTGGTTTGAACAAGATGTTCTTTATTTTTTATTTTCCTCAACAAACTTATTTTCAAATTATGCCGTACATAGTACAAACACAATCTTCGTTCACCTTGGGTGCTTTAGTTTGTTCAGGAAAAAAAAAAGTTTGGGTTCTTCCATAGTATAAATTAGGCTTTATGAAGCTGTCAGAATGGACAACCAGAGATTAAATGTCGACTGATATGCATTTACAGCATTTCACCATAACAAAATAAAATAGCAAAACCTGATGGCTAACAGATGTTCAAATATACCATTATAATCTTTTTTTACTCCATTGTAACGCATACTGGATTAAACCATGAAAATCAAGCGGCATATTTATTTGCACTCCTAGTTGCAATCGTTTTAATTCCAATCAATTTCAACAAATCAAAAGCAAATACTTTGAATCCAAACTCAAGCCTGGTCTTTAAGAGCCTACCAGTGGTTGATCAGAGGCATGTTTTAACGATGTAATCCTAATAAAAATTGAGAGAATGGGAACATTAAGCAAAGTGTGCAGGATGGTGGTTGATCTTGCATTGGTGAGATCTAGCCAGTGAAAGAGATGGGGGTTTGAGCTGAGACACACAAGTGTTATTAGTGTGACTGCATTTATCACGTCCTGTGCTGCTCTGTCGCATTAACTGCAGGTGAGATACACACAACTGCTGTCAGAGGGTAGAGAGGGACGAAAACCTAATGCGACTGATCGATCCCAGGCATTTGCGCACATATGCATGTACACTTTAACACACAAACACACTGAGAAGAGTTGAGAGTGGCTGTATGCTCTTTAAACTGAATGCATAGGGTGTACATTACATAAAGCCATTGCTGTGATTCTGTGGTCTCTATTAAAAGTGTCAGTGTGTGAGATACTGCTACTTTAGAGATAAAATTGATCTGGTTTAACAAAGCCACTATAGCTCTCGTTACACCATCATGAGAACGAGAAACCAGGGGATTCCCCCAATGTTTCTCGCTATTCAAAAACGGTAAGCACCACACAATACAACAAGGCAACGTCAACCCCCCCCCCCCTCCCCAACACACAGCATCAATAATACATTGCAGACTGCGGCAGGGGGGTGGTGAGAAGCCACAGTGATGCCAACAGGCCAGGGTACTGCACTGTTATCATACTTTCCCAAGCAAACCCCTACTTAAATTCCCCTCTAATTCCCCTGCACACGGCCCGCTTTCCAGATGGGCCCTCAGCCTCATGGCCTGCCAGCAACAGCTTGCGCCATGTTTGTTGAAAACAAAGATGACGGATTAAATATCATGTGCTGCACAGGGGAACCAGGAGGTGGGGGGGAATGGAGATAATTCTGTGTTTCCTGAGCAAATAAGGTGAGAACTGAGAGGGGACAGACCTATGTATATTGCAAATATCGGGTGGGAAAATGGTGGCATCTCCCCAAACAACATCTTACACACAAGAGAGGTGAGGATGGAGTTCGTTCATCTCTCCCTCTCTCTCACCATTATTTCCTTTGTAATTGTCCTCTGTGATATCCCCGGCGTGCTACACCATGCCACTCGGTTTAATTACAGAGTTTAATCTAATCGCACTGACTCAAATTATGCCCTCATGTTTCACTTTATGGGCTTTCCTGTAAAAATGCTTTTACTTTTTATGTAATTATGAATTGCAAACAGTGCTGGACAGAGTGGGGAACCACTAATGAGCTCTAGTAAGTTATCTAAAGAGCAGAATGTGTTTGCTATGGATGGACACACTGTGATCAAGAGGAAAGTTAACAGGTGTCAAAGATAGGTGACCCTTTACTCCTATTGACATTCAGTCACCATTCACATTCACAATGAAAGTGAATTGCATCTGAGACTAACATTCTGCCTAACATCTCCTTTCATGTTACACAGAAGAGATAATAAGAGTTTACAAACAACATGAGGGTGAGTAAATGATGACAATGATAGAGAGTCGTGACGCAGTGGTAAGCATAGGTGCTCATGACTTGAGTTGTGGTGCTCGTACAAGAGTTTGAGTCCGTCTTTAATGTGTCCCAGACCCATTGCCCCTCTCTCCCTAATAAAAAAAAAAAAACACCACAAAAGAAAAACAACAAAACAAAACACAAAGCAAAACATAACAAAAAACAAAAAAAAAAGCAAGAGAAATCAAAGCAAAAGCAATGCAAAAGCAAACGAAAAGCAAAGGAAAAGCAAAGCAAAGCAAAGCAAGCCAATGCAAAGCAAAGCAAAAAACAAAACAACACAACACAACACAACACAAAACAAAACAAAACAAAACAAAAAACAAAACTAAATTAAAAAGCAAAGCACAAAACAAAATTAAAAAACAAAACTAAATTAAACTTAATGAAAAACAAAGCAAACAAAAAACTAAACCAAAACTAAAAAACAAAACAAAAACACAAAACAAAAAAACACAACCAAATAAAAAGCAAAGCAAAACAAAACAAAAAATAAAATAAAATAATTATAAACACTTGTCGGTGTTGTTGTTGTGTCAGTAATACAAGGCAGTAAGATAAGAAATGATTGACATTTTTCAGTTTCATTTTTTAAATTGACTTAAAAGCAGCTCAAGACAGTCATCTGTTTGTGTGCTTTATTTGACACTGCAGGGTGAACCCGGTCATCCTGGTGCCATGTCCATCTCAACAGCCATGCAGAAACAGAGACAAGTCTCAGGCCAGACCCCTGAGGGGAAGAGCATTTGCCTCGGATATTCCCAGTAGAGCTAGCGGATATTTACAGTACAATCTCCTCTCGCTAGGACGACTGTCCCAAATCATATAGCCATACACAGATAAATGACGCATGCTGTTCTGATAACTGAATACATGAATTCATATTACACAATGGCTCAGTCATTCTATTGACTGCTATGAACAAACCCACACATCCCATTAATCCACAAGAAAGTCTCATATCAAGGCCTGACACAGTGGAATCCATCAAGCTAATTTAACTTTCCTCATCTATAAAGGGAGAGAATCTAACAAAATGTAAATTGAAGATGTGTAAATCAAATGTCCACAAAAAGCACCAAACCTTAATTCCTAGCAAGCCTGAGGTGCCTGTGAAGTCAAATGTGCTTTATTTTCATGTGAAGTTCTGACTGAATGAAGTGCTATTGTGAAACACATCACAGCATTGCTCCCCAGCATTGTCGCTTGTGTTAAGGTTTGATTAGCGCTACAGAAGGTGGTAGGTGGAAGAAAGGCTTTTAGAGGTTTTCGTAAGCTTTGAGACCAAGAAAATGGTGCTAGTCATGAAAGTCTGTTTAATTGGTCTTACTGCACCTAAAACATCTTCTTTTCAACCCTTGAAGCAGACACTGCAGAGCAGTGCGGTGCTTCTAGCCTACAGAAAGAGAGGCAATAACTTTCCATGTCATGAAAGCATGCTAAAGGAATCAAAGCTGTCTCACAACAGAGAAAAAATAAACAAGGAGCCAAAAGAATTATGGGTGTCCAGTGGAGTACAGGTTGGGTCTGGCCAAGCAGACACTGAGGCCACGTCCACACAAACCCATTTTTGTTGGAATCTCGGTTTTACATTTTCTAACATCACTGTTTCCAAAGTATGTGGAAATAGAGATCAATTTCGAAAGTTTTCGGTGGAGGAAAGTACCGTTTTAGTGTGGATGAGTGGCCTAAATGTATCAAAATTAATGCGTTTTCATTTTACGAAAGTTTTCAGTTTCCCAACATCATCGTTTTCCAAAGTATGTGGTAATGGAGAGTGTTTTCAAAAGTCTCAGTTTTTGGTGGAGGAAAACACTGCTAAAGTGTGGATGAGATGTGTAAAAGTTGCAAAATCAATGTGATTTCAAACGAAAATGAATTAGTATGGATGCAGTCTTAGGCTACATCCACACTAATTCATTTTCATTTGAAAACTCAGTTTTCAGTTTCCTAACGTCGTCGTTTTCCAAAGTATGGGTTAATGTAAAGCGTTTTCGAAAGTCATTTCATTGGAGGAAAATGCCATTCTAATATGGATGAGAGGCATAAACTTAGCAAAAGCCTTTCAAATGAAAATTAATTAGTGTGAATGCGGTCTAAGGCCACAGCCACACTAATTTGTTTTCATTTTAAATCTCCATCCTGTTTTCCAAATTATGTGGTAGTAGAGGCCGCTTTGCTAGGTTTTTTTTTGGTGGACGAAAACGGCATTCTAGTATGGATGAGAGACGTAAGCATCACAAAATCAATACGTTTTCAATCAAAAATATTAGTTTTCGTAAAATCAACGTGTTTTCAAATGAAAACCTATTAGCTTGGACACGGACTTAGGCCTCATCCACACTAATTCGTTCTTGCTTGAAAACTCAGTTTTCAGTTTCCTAACATTATTGTATTCCAAAGTAAGCAGTAATGGAGAGCGTTTTCGAAAATATCCATATTTGGGAAAGAACCTAGTGTGGATGAGGGGCGTAAACGTACCAAAATCAATACATTTCCAAATTAAACGAATTGTTGTGGATGTGGCCTCAATCTCATCCTCCTCCACCTTGTTCTTCTCCACCCAGTGGACTTCAGTGGCCGTAGCAGGCTAGGGTTGTCATAAACCTAGAGGCCTATCATTTCATCTCCACACAGATTTTTGAAATTTCATTTTTTTCTTTCCTTCTCCAAATTGCCCTATGCTGAATCATTGTGGAAATGTCAGGAGCTGGAGTGGTGGGGGTGGAGAACAAGCATTTAACTTCATGTGTTTTGTGGTAGAACCAAGCTGCACTGCAGTCCACATGCAGAAGGGCTGCGAATATATACAGGCCCGACCAAAACACTCCCCTCTCATTTCCCTTTAATTTTACAAACCTCAACAACCACCAGTCTTTGTGCAACACTCGTAAAGAGCAGCCAGAGGAACAAATGTATCTGCTCAGTGTTTCTGGGGTATAAATATTACTGTGGCATTCGCCCCAGGATAACCGCCATGGCAGGATAGGAAAAAACATCCAAAAAATGCCCATCCCTAATGTAATAGAAGACAAACACGCCAGATATTTTGTCTAGCGAACTTGAGCGATGCTCTCGGCTTTCTGATTGATGAAACATACATGCACACTTGAACATAACCTCAAGTGCTCAGATAGCATCCAAAAACAAGAATTAAGTGAGGTTTTTGAAAGTATGCACATCTCATGGCTTGATTTATTGAAAATTCCCTGCTCTGGTCCAAAATGGATAAAGGGTTTATCAGAGCGTGAATTGTAGAGACGTTTAAGGAGCCAGAGCATTTGCTGAAGCACTGTGGTCCTGTCACATCTTTGCAGGATATGATAGCATGCCAGCAATGAAGTGATGCCCATCTGCTTTGAATCGCAAGAAAATTCAAAATTGCTACTAAATATTCCTGTGATGTAGCATCCTTGTCTCTTTCTTTTTGTTTTTCCATTTCACATGTCTTTTACATCCAAGATATACTGTATGTTTAAATACAGAAGGCACTAATTGATTAAACAGACTTTGGAAACTCTAGAAAACATGTAATTATTGTTTAGTTTGCATGAATAAATTAAATCTATAAATCATAAAGCCACAACGCAAGTGTGAGAGTCAAGGTAAAGCTTCCACATTAAGTATGACATGTTGCAAACAATGATGTCATAATGCCTAAATAAGCTCACATTATGTGAAATCTTAACGAAGAACACCAGGCAGTTTTTGATGGGCTGTTTTGATTTAGCAGGAGAAAAGGGTTGTTAAAATTGTAGATTGCTTTTATCTTGACGAGAGACGCTCAGGATTAGGTCTCTTCAGTCGGCCCGCATTGTTTTGGAAAAAGAGAGAGAGAGGGGGATGCAACAAGTTATGCAAATGACATGTTAATTAGGCAAATGGTGAATTAGAATATACCAGTACAAACCAGCCCATTGGAATGGAAGTGTGGGAATGGGGAGACTTAGGGAGCCAGCTGCACCCCTCCCTCTTCAATCACCAACCAAACTCCCCCTCCTCTTCCGGCCCGACTTCACTTGTGCCCTGTGCCTCCCTGCAGGGCACTGACATATTGTTGCTTTCGCCTGAGCGATAGTCTGATGCATAATGTCACCTCAGCCTGACCGAGGCTGAAGGGAGAAATAGGTGTGCACGGAAAAGACACTTCTTTTCGCTTGACACTAAATCTTCGCCAAAGCCTTAGTGTGCAACCCTTGCTGGGACGGGCCCATAGAAATAGCCACTCATGAGGTTTTAATGGAACATAAATTAATGAATGGCGATTCACATGCTAATACGAAAAGAGGAGGAAGGGGAAAGTTTTGTTGTTTTCTCTAATTTTTCAATGATTCTTGCCTGCTCAACCAGTGTTTTGTTAGTTGCAGCTTGCGAGTTAACTCTTTCATTGGGGATCCTTAAATGTGAATTGCCAAAGCTCAAAAGAAATGATAAAACGGCTCCTGGCTTAAGAATTGGTTAAGAGTTGGTTGAATTCATAAAACATAATTCAAATGTAAAACAAAATCAATTAACAATCAATTAAAATGCATTTCTTTTTTTTCTTCTTTTTTTTAATTATCAAAGGCAAATTGTAAAGCTGGTAGATCTAAATTTAAAGCATTGGTCTTTTTTGTTGTATCACTTTTAAAATTGCACTGAGAGAAAATACGAGAGACTGAGTATCTTAAACCCCACCGGTTGGGAACTAATTGCTTTTTTACTTTTTTTAATCGAATGATGTTCATGGTTTTCAGTATATTAATGGTTCAAACGTGCATTCTTCCTATGCAGATGAAACACTGTACTAAAACACTCATTGCTATTTAGCGGCACCATAACAGCACTCCTGAACATACAGGACAAACATTCAGCACTATCAGTGTAGCCCAAAACCCAAATAAATGAGCCTTAAGAGTCAGTTCTTTTGAATCTACACCACGAAACATACAGCGCAACTACTTGAGCCTGATTCCTAACAAATTACTCATTTGAGCCG
The DNA here is from genome assembly GCF_019703515.2 of Myxocyprinus asiaticus. NCBI lineage: Eukaryota > Metazoa > Chordata > Actinopteri > Cypriniformes > Catostomidae > Myxocyprinus > Myxocyprinus asiaticus. The sequence continues at coordinate 16,877,147 of NC_059393.1, read as the reverse complement.
GTTCATTTGAATCTACAGCGTGAAACATACAATGCTACCTCCCGAGTGAATGACTCTTATCAGCCAGTTCATTTTTGTGAATCAAAAATGTACTGAACTTCGTCATGTCCAACTTGTGAAAAATAGAGCAATTAATGTCTGGTTGTTCATTAGACAATGTGTAGTTAAAGATACAAATAATGAGTTTTGTGGTAATTAGTGGTATTTCATAAAAATGAATGAATGAATGAATGAATGAATGAATGAATGAATGAATGAATAATGCAATCTTAAGACTCTGTTCTATTTCAATTTGAAATTACTCTATATCATTTGTTAAGTAAATACAATAAGAATTGCATTTCTTATTTCCAAATAATTCTTCCTCAAAAGTACTAAAAGAATCATTATTGGAATCGTTAAGGAGACAGAATTGGAACCAGAATTGGAACCAGAATCATTACATTCCTTCCAATTCACATCCCTAAGAATAAGAAGAGGGTGACATTTCAGGCCTGAGTTTCAACACCACTTTACTTTAATACAGTCAACTTAGTTTTTGACCAAAGCAAACACTCCTGTTGACATGAAAGTGTGTAAAAGTGTATGACATATCGACAGCCCTGCCTCCATGGCTGATGTAGTACCCAGCACCGCATCCAACCAACTCAGTCTGGGCCTCCGTCCAAACTCTGACCAACCAAATTACAGACTTCATCTCGACGCGCTCTCTTACTGGTCACAGGCTTTTTCATTTAAGCCCTTTAGATGACCTCTGGCTAATCCAGTAGAGAAAACTTAGATTTTTTTCAGCTGCAATATCCCTGAGTAAAGCAAAACCAAAACACCAATCATTTTTGAAGTGCTGGAGATTACATTTTCAATGACAAAACTAAACTGTTGTCGTGAAATACCAACAATACTGAACCGTCAATGGACAGTTCACACAAAAATGAAAATTCTGACATCACTTTCTATCCCTTTAAGAATTTACTTTACAGCACAGCTTCACGTTGATGATGACAACTCGGATCCTGCAAGCTCCTGACCTCTCTACATTTTAGAGGACACCGCCTAGCATGGTGTCCGTTTTAGAATTGAAGCATTTGGACGATATTAGCTTATGTGCCCCTCTCCACTCCCTCTCTCCTCTTTCCACCCTTGAAAGCATGTGGTGACCCAGGGATGTGTAAAATGGGGTCCAAATGAATTGCTTGGCCACTTGAGCTTCCCATTACAGCACGCTGCCCTACCTGTGTTGAGTCAGCAGTGCACTCACTCTATCCATCTAATGGACAGCGTTGGAATTTAATTAGCAGGAAGCTGCAGAGTGGGCCGCCTGAAGATTCCTCGGGACAGAGGAGCAGCAGAGCAGCGTGTGTCCCTGTGTGTGTGTGTCAGTCACCAAAGAAAGGATATGACACTTGGACTGTCTCTGACATGCACTGGGAAACCAGACCTCTAAAGCAACTGTTGAAGGTTTGTGTACAAGTAGAAAGTACAGATGTTTTAATGACATTATGAGTTAGTCAAGCAATCTAAAGGAAGACAAATCAACTACATAACATTTGACAAAAGCATGCATTACGCAATAGTATATGATGGTGGTCCCAAAACGTATTTGGACACTTAAAGCCAGGTTCAGACTGTACGATTTTGCCATCAAATTTCAGTGAATGTACAAGAATTCTCTTGTTGTAGGGAAAAGTTGGCTGTTTTTGCTTGCTTAGTGTGACCGAATGTTCACTATCGGGCAATTAATTGCCATTGCTAGAACTTCGTTGGAGGCTAAGATTCATCGCAGTGTCTGAACTTTTGCATCACAGTTGTGCAGTGTGACTGAACCTATGATGGCAAGGTGATGTAGACGATTGGGACCAAAATTTTGGCTACGATGTGTATCGGACTTTTACCCAAGATCTCACTGAGATCAAATTGTACATTCTGACAAGCAACTATTGTGAAGGACGGAAGAAATCGTACAGTGTGCACCAGGCTTTAGTCTCACTTAAAAATGTATACATTTTATTGCATTAGATAACAAAATATAAAAACAAAGTGGTGTCTGCAAACAAATGATGCTAAACTAATGTCGCGCTTCTTCACCATTTTTGCAATTATTTTTCACTAACTGGTGCCATGTTCCATATGTCCACTGGTGGGCATGTTCCACTAAAGTTTGACAACCAGAAAGTGTCCAAATATTAAATTTTACTTGAAAAGTGTACTATTTATAGTACTATTTCTTTAAAATAAATACCACTTAGTTTGATATTTTGTTGTCTAATGCAATGAACATTTTTAAGGGTGTCTTAAGTGGCCAAATACTGAGAGGGGGAATCTGAGGGAAATAGTGATAGAAAAGGAGATGGTAAATTACTAATTGCTCATTTTTCCCTGCATGCTCACAGCAGGAAGAGTTGGGCTGGTTACAGTACAGAGTTCCTATGTCTGCCTTATCTTTGTAGCTCTGACTTTGAACTGTACATTGGCTCCTCCCAACAGTAGGGCAAAGAATGGTTTGCAGCAAATGTGAGTTGCAACCATGAGTGGGAGGGTCACATCAGGATTATTCCTCAGGAAGTGCTCCATACCTGTCCAGTTTCTTGGAATATTGACTTTATCCGCTGAAATGTTTATTTAATGAGTTTGACTGGCACCGATAGCCTTAACCACAGATAATGCAATCCCTGTGCATGTATCCATGTTGCAACACAATTATGGCCAAATCAAATTAATATCAGACATGGTAAGAGGCGTTTAGGCAAACTGAAAATAAATCTATAACAAAACAGATAGTTTCGGCTTCAAAATCTGAATGGATGGAGCCATGTTTCACTGCATAATGGAATTCTGTATTAATGAAACAAGTTGCCACAAACCATTAAAACAGTTGCAAAGCTTGGCAAAGATTCAGCAAAGATTTCTATAAGGGTTCACGTCCGCAAACAGCAAAGATTTCTATAGAGGTTCACGTCCGTTTAACTACACCTAAACGTGGTGAAATAATTATAGTTCATGGCTTATGATGGCTAATATAGCGCAACAGTCTAGTTCCGGAAGTAAAATCCCATTCATTTTCTCCAGAGCCGAATTTATTTTTAACAATAACCTATAAACCATGAACTCAGAGGTTGTTAATCGATGATATATGCTTCTGTTGTAGATATCAGACCATGTTATTTCAACTTTATATAAAAACAATAATGTTTATTAGTAGAATTTATGGTGAATAAGTACACTTCCCATGATCCTGCAATCGTGGCCTACAAAATGAGGCAAAAGAGCTCTGCAGCGACCACTTTCTTGCATGATGCACTGTGAATGATGCAATCGTGTCGGTCTCCCTACACTCTCAAACTACATGTATATTTGTATATATCTGAATATTTTGCCATGAACTTCAAATGTATAGTTTCTATACTTAGAATCAACAACTTTAAATCAATAGTTTTTCATTCAATTACATAATTTCCAATGCTTCATGGGATTGTAGTTAATGCCCTCATGAAAGACATTAGGTACACAGTTTTGTACCTTTATCTTTTTCTCTGATTTTCAAATACTTTTTTGCTTCAAGTCAAAGTTTGTTATGGTGTGATTCATCTCGGAGCTGGTTGGTTTTATTTGCGGCTTAGAACTCTTTTATGAAGGATTTTGAAGTCCCTATGGGAAAAAAAATGAATGGGAAAAATACTTCTGGAACCGAGATGGCAGAAAAGGTGGGCGGGCCCTGTTGCGCTCTGCTTTAGTATACTGGGCAGGGTTGCACCAGCCATGCGTAAGTTCTCACGTAAGTTAGGACGTAAAGTTCACACTAAAGGCTTAGTAAATACTAGTCAGTGTCAGTGCTTAATTTGTTTGCACCACCTGTTCTCAAGGCAAGACTTAACTAGTAGGTCGTAAGCTCTCCGAAAAGTCATGCGTAGTCGCATAATACGATGTTTACCTGTATTGGTCCAATAAACAGGCTTCAAATTTGTACACAGAACTGTTAAAAAGCCGTGAACTTCAATTTGATCTTGTTACGGTTGATGTTCAAACCTTGTTTACTCACGTAACTGTCAGCTGTATTAAATTATATCCCAATTAAAATACGATACGTAATAAAACAAAATTTCATTAATGGTATATTTAGACTATGTAAATACTAATATTTAATAGCTGTATCTGAAACTAATCAGGGACACTAAATATAGAATTACTTATACAACAGGCTGGAAAAATAGACATTTATTCATTTTAATATTTTATATATTTTGTATATGTTGAAACTTGACACCGGGCGGCATACACAGGAAAGTGCACCGTTAGATCGGTTTCATGCTGAAGAAGTACGTTTTTAACATAATGTTTTCTCCCGTAAATATAAACGAGTGTAAATGCCAACATCATCATATATGTCGAAAGGACTGAAGCCTGTCAACCAAAACATGAGCTCACTGATGTCATTAAATGAGTCTGCTTTATTATTCCATCCATTACTCCTGCTTGGAGGCTGCCGTAAATATTTAGTTTATACGTAGGGTTACGTCCTACCTAAGTTTAATGGTGCAACGCTCAAATATTTAGTAGTGTGTAAGTTGTGACTTAGTGCCCATTTATGCCACAACTAGGCTAAGTTTTAACTTACGTATAGCTGGTGCAACCGGCCCCTGGTAACGACCACAGGTGGCCATGGCCAACAGGTGGCACTGTGATTTGACCCATCCACTTATCCACAGATTACACCGTGCATGCCTTTGACTACTGTTGGTCCATTAATAATGCCTTGAACTTTGACTGGCACTGACACAAGAATCTCTAAACAATATTCTATATTTCACAACAGAGCGGCACATTCTAGAGTGCCAGTTGTTTCCCAACTGTGAAGTAATACAAGCCCCATGAGTGGGAGGTTTCCCAGCCCTGATGCATTAGCGTTACGACTGGAGCTCATCTCTGGGAATATATAACAGAAGTGGCATTGGGGGGAGGTGGGTGGGGGGTGCGAGGAACACAACTTGTGGTTAGGGGGTCTCTTTTTCAAACATGCATGCAACGAGAAGGTCTCTCCCATTCTTTTTCAAATCTAACCAATTAGCTTGGTCACACAGCTCCCTGTTCCCAGATGGTTTACAGCTAATGAAGTGCCGCTTTTGTTTTGTCTGTGAAAACAGTTTTGGGATTGAAGTGTGGGTGAAACTCAGCCTGGGACATTGCTCATGAAGGCACTCCTTGATATATTTAATGAAGCTGGAGGAGAGTTTCGCACAAGTCTCGATGATGCCTCGTTGGAGTTGCGAAAACAAAAACTGGTATATAAGTAATATTTACTCATATGGTGTGTCCGGGAGCAACTATATAGAAGGGAATGCGTTAAGAGGTTTTACTTATCTAGAAGTACACTAATCACCACTAATTAAACAGTAACATTGGCATCTGACTGAATAAATGAAAACAAATTATTTGAAGTGCATTTTTATTTTAAAAGCACACAGAAAATATCCTTTCACGATGATGATTAGGTTGGCCTGTGATTTTAAGGACTATAGCCTAACACTGGGGGTTAAAATTTTCAGCATTTTTTTTTTTTTATTACGCTATTTGAATTTCCTCCAAACATGATCGCTGGACCACTGATGAGTCCCTAAAAGGATGATGTTTACATTCTATCCAAATCCAAAGCAAGAGTGAACAGGCTAATTGGGAGTGTGTTCAGCCGATGCTCTGCGTTTTTTCCGAAGGGGCACCGTACTCGCCGCAGAAATGAGTAACAGAATGGTGCCAGAGCTTGGGGTCTGGCTAGGAGTGTGCCATAGCCTTATTATCCTTATTTGCTTATTTATTTATATTTCTGTAGTACAGACAGATGGAGGGACTGGGGGCAGTTCTGGGGATAAATAGTTCAATAATTTAAAGTCAATTCCATACTTAGCCCAACCCCCTCCCTCTGCTTTCAATAATTAAAAACAACATCTGACAATATGAATATAAAATCTCTAACAAATACAAAACATAACCTTGCTTTTAGAGCAAAAGCTCTGTTGGCAAATGGCCCTGTAGTTTTCAGAATAACACTAGAAAGTTTTGTTATGCTCGTCGAAGTCTCAACACACTTTATAAAAGTTCTTAAAACTCCCAAACGTCTTTCTTTGACATCATATTTCACCAACAGACAGATAGATAGATAGATAGATATTTTAGCTAGTCAAATTCTCAAGTGTAATCTTTAAATGTATTATACATGTGTTAATATCCCTAATCCAAATACTGTATAATGTAATGAAGTTCTGTGAAAATGGAGGGATTTTGAGTGACTAACACATGTCAGTCACAGACAGTGTAAAGCAATAAATCTGTGCATTGCTTAGCAGCAGATGGGCATAACGGGTATTGGGACAGACAAGCAATTGAGGTAACATATTCTCTTTAACACAGACACATATAAATCGCACAAACACACACACACAACATGAGAGGATCCTGTTCAGCACCCCCCCCCCCAGCCTTTCTTCTATATTTTACTAGCCATACGGTAGTTTATTTTCCACTTCTTTTACCATCTGTAGCAACTTTCCCCCACAGACACTCACAGCTGTCCTGTTTCATGTCTGCACACTCCTTTATATCCCGGTGCAAATGCCTACGGCATACAATAGTGCCCCATGCCTCAATCATGGTGTCTGCATTCTTCTCTTGGCAGTGGGAGTGGGCCTTTCATGGTGCCAGGGCCAGCTATGGCAAACAGCAAAATAATGTAAAAACAGGCCATTTACGATGAAATCTGATTCCTGTAAAAATGCAGTTTACTATACTGTTTACGAAAATATAGGGTTTGAATTTGCGGTGTGAATCAGCAGGGTACAGGAGATACTATATATTACTGATATTTGGGTTGTGAAACAATAATATCACTCTTCTTTATGTTTAGTATACTGCAATTCAAAACTGTGATATATTGCTATCTTTTACTAATTCATCATCATTGGACTTTGGTGTTTGCACAAAAAAGTGCTAACTTCCTGCTTTTATCATTCATAAGCACGCCTGTGTCATTAAAGAAACAAAGACGTTGAGAGGCAATTGTATGCCTTTGTTCTAGCGTGCTTTTTGCGAAAACCCTCACAGTCTAGCTAACACAAAAACAAACACAGAAAGTGAATAGCGTACCTGTGTTCTAGCGTATATAACATTTTGCAAAAAACCTTTGCAAGTTTAGCTAATACAAAATAAAACTTCTTGAGGAAATAGCGTACCTTTGTTCCAGCATGTTTATCATTTTGGGAAAAAAAAAAAACTCACAGTTGAGCTAATGCAAAAAAGACAATGTGAGGGAATAGCTCACATTTATTCTAGAGTTTAGCATTTAGCAAAAAAATCTCACAGAGAACAGCATACCTTTGCTCCAGTGTTTATCACTGTAGCTTTTATATAGTATAGCTATTAAAAAAAACTATCTGAGGGAGCAGCATACTTATGTTCTAGCATGTCTACCATCTCATCAAAAAACAATAGCAGTCTAGGTAATAAAAAAAATAAAAAAAACTTTGTGAGGGAATAGAGTACCTTTGTTTCAGCTTCGCGAAAACCCTCACAATCTAGCCATACAGAGGGTCTGCATAGAAACCCTTATAGAATATAGACAAGTTAAAAGATTAAGTGTTTGTTGACCGAATGCTGTAATGTGTTTCTAAATATACTAAATAAACTAAGGCTAAGTTCACATTAATTTGCGTCCCTTTGAAAACAAATTTTTTCCTCGACGTTTTGGCCTTCTGTCCACACTGAGACGGCATTTTTGACAGTGAAAACGGGGCATTTTGAAAATGCCCACCCAAGTGGGTAAATTTGAAAACGCCGTCTTCACGTTGTAGTGTGGACTGGGAAAACGGAAACATTGGAAAACAATGACGTATTTGTTGTCATGTGATTCAGTCATGTGATCCATTCAACCCAAAACAATCAAGGTGGCGGCCCGTGTTATAGCGGCGCTGTTGTGCCTGATATCCACTTTGATAGAGATGTTAAAGACAAATGTTTCTTTGTACAACCTTAACATTGCATTCCTTCAAAGGCGACGAGAAGTTTGTTTGAAATTGGTGTCTGGTGGCAGAACACCAGGATAATTGCATTTTAGATCGCACATGGAACAGCAATTTTCCACATGCGCAGTATGGGTACTTCAGCATTTTTATACGTTTCAGTGTGGATGAGCAACGTTTCGAAAACGTATGAAAACGGCAGTGTAGACAAAGAGCGTTTTGAAAATGAAAACTTTTATCCGGATTCTTCGCATTAGAATATCAATACAGGATTGTGAGGTAAAATATTTATATTAATTATATTATAGTATATTAATACTTCTGTTGATTTGAATGTGTGGTCATTGTAGTGAATTTCAACAGTGTGCGAAATCCACAATTATTCAGAGAAACTGACAGCATGTTGCCTAACACTGCAAACACTCTACTGATCAATAGTCAGTGACGTACAGATCAGGCATTATAAAGCAGGGTGACTGGTCGCAAATCAATCTCCACATCACATGATGACAAGAGATCCAGTTTGAGAGATTTAGTGATGAAGCAGGCTCAACCTGTCAGTTTAAACCCAGTTTAAGGACAGCTAAAGAGGATTTTGGTTGCTAGGATTCATGTTATGACTTATGTTTAGTGCAGAATGTACAGATGGAGGATGGCACATGCATGAATATCACATAGCAGAGTATACTGATACGCACAGTAGAGTAGGTTAACATGGGCTTCTTTGCCTTGCAATCTACATTGTACATTTTTTAAATACTGTAACTGTTAACAGCTTATTATACATGGAATGCCTAGTTCCGCATAGTCATAAACTCTGTTGCGTACAGCCTGGTGGACAAATTACATTTTAGCTACCTAGCCATAAAAGAAATGTAGCTTTTACGATGTCGTTGCAGAGAGTCGTTTTTTTCTCACTCTCTACCGCAGAACTACATGAGCTTCGAATGAAGACCTCATCAAGACCTACTACAATCAATGTTTCTCACTGCAAAGGCCTTACAATGCCTCGTTTGCTACCGGCTGGGGCTTAAGACAATGGCACTCTTGTTGAATGGCATGTGAACATAAAGGCTCCATTCTCAGAAGTTGGCCAAAGCTGAAGTCCAGAACAGTCTGATCCGTTAGCAGACGTGTTCCTTTGATATGACTGAAAAAAAAGATTGAGGAAAAAATGTGCAAACACTGTTAGATGTTAAAATAAAAAAGCAACAAACAAGGAAACTCTAGTAGCAGCCATACACCTGTTATTCGCTAGTTTCAAATAGTTATTTAGTACTATGTCTGAATAGAATTCACGTCCAAAGAATTTAGGCATCCACCGGCTCTCACATTAATTACGTTTATTAAATATTTTAAATATGTTTATAAAAATATATTGATTTCAGCAACCGAACAGAGTATAGGACTCTATCTTCCGTTTAACACATTTTACCATATTTAAATCCATTTCACACAATTCTATATTTTTTCTTTTACATTTAGCGCAGAAAAGGTGAAAAACGTATGCAGTCTGTGTGGGTCTTAATGCTTTCCGAAGCACTTTTGTCATACATAGCTAACCCAACATACTGTAACTAGCATTAAATAAATGTGTGAAAAGGAGAAAAAAAAAAAAAAGGAAAAGAAATAAAAATAGCCGATCTCCCATCATGGGGCCCATTTCTCTCTCAGTGGCTGTGCGCTGGGATGACTGAGGAGTTAATACAAAACTAATTAGCAAAAATTGACTGGTGCCAACCCCCCTCATTCCTTTTCCTGCCTCACTACACAGGGGAACAGTGTTAAGCCCAGAGCACAGGTGTACCGCTCATGCCGGCTCTAGATTACTGCCCACTGCCTATGCACTCTAAACCCTTTACCGAGCTCCCTACGCCGTCCTTATGTCAGTGAGGAAATTAATGGTGATGATCTGCATTTTTATACAAATTTTGCATATGTTAAAGGAAGGAAGGTAAGAATTAAGGATGAAAGGAAGGAAATAAGGAAGCAAAATAAGGATATAAGTAAAGAAATTAAAAAGAAAAGGAAGGAAATATGTAAATAAAGAGAAATGAAGAAAAGAAGCAAATCATGAAGGAAGTGAATTAAGGAATGAAGGAAGCAAATAAGAAAGGATGTAAGTTAAGAAATAAAAAAGGAAGCAAATAAGAAAGGATGTAAGTTAAGAAATAAAAAAAGAAGGAAGCAAATAAGAAAGGATGTAAGTAAATAAATATTGCGATTATTGACATTTAAAACCCTGTAACTGAAGCCAGCGAATATGGTCCAAATCTGTGAGGAAAGATCGGCACTCACAATGCGCATTAAACGGATTACATGAATTTGTTTTGCAATCAGGTTTAGGAGAAATTACCCCAATGTTGCAATGTTTCCCATCCCACAACCATCTGCTTTGTTTAATCCAATCACATTGCGACAGAAAAAAATGGTACAAAAGGAGGTCAAATGCAATGATATTAAAACCTGCACTCTATCCCATCACTGGATCGTGGCTGGTCCTTCAGAGGGGCGGTTTGCGCAGTCTGTGCAGAAAAGTTACCGTGCAGCAACTTATTGTGTGTGCAACTGCATGGCGATGTATTTATGAATGGGCAACAACCTCATTTTTAATGAATGGTGCTGTGGGAGCATGTGTGTGCATCAAAGAGCGCGGCGGCATGGTCATTGTTGCAGTAACAGGGTCAGCTGGTGGGATTTGCAGAGCGAGGCCGAAATGAGAGCAGAAAAGTAGGGGAGGATGGGTGCGAGGGGGTGGGTAGGTCCCAACCCACAATGTGTACTGCAGTAACCACAACAAAGGCTGTGGTTTATCCCACAATCGCCTTAAATAGATCCAAATTATTGTTATTCCTCCGGCTGTGGAAAGGAAGAGGAATATAAAACGGCTGTAACACAAATGTGCCAAAAGTCAGCCTGAAGATATCATTGGATTCTGTTAGTGCCACAAAAAAACATTAATGTTGAAAGTATGTTGATAAAACTTAGCAATGTAGTAAGTTTGTTAACATTCTGCCTCACATCTCCTTTTGTGTTCCATGGAAGAAAGTAAGCCATATGGGGTTGATGGGTTTCTCACATGACAGTGAGAAATTTCATTTTTGGGGGAACTATCCCTTTAATGCCCCTGCTAATGACCGTTCCCCAACGACCGTTTAAAACTAATTTAAAAAACCTAAGACAGGACTTGAACACTAGGCACCTTGAGCATGCATCATCAAAGCTAACATGTTTTGAAAGACACACTGTAAATCTGTTTAAGAGCTCAAATGGAAGTGGGTCAGACATCTTTAGAAACATTACACACGCAAACGGATTGTTCGACCCAGCCCCGGGTCACTTAAGGTAAGTCCAATATAAATATCTATCGGTCTCGGGTTTGTTATCTATCTAAACCAGCAGTATCCTTCCATTGTGTAGTGAGATTGAAAACAAAGTACAATAAGACTAAAGCTAAAAACAAGTAAACTCACATTAAGTTATGTTATTAAGTGCACTCAATTAGTGCATTATTTCATAAAGCACTAATTGAGTTTAATTGTAAAAATACATTGTTTATTTTACTAACAAATTGTGCTTGTTTTGAGTGGATATCAGTGTAATCCTCCAATACGACACAATACTTAAGTACGTCCATTTCAGTCTTGAACTTGAACTTTTAAAGGGCTAGTTCACCCAAAAATAAAACTTTTCTCATCATTTACTCACCCTCATGCCATCCCAGATGTGAATGGCTTTCTTTCTTCTGCAGAACTCAATTGAAGATTTTTAAAAGAATATCTCAGCTCTGTTGGTCCTCACAATGCAAGTGAATGGTGACCAGAACTCAGAAGGTCCAAACAGCACATAAAGTCAGCATAAAAGTAATCCATAAGACTCCAGTGGTTAAATCCATATCTTCAGAAGAGATATGATAGGTGTGGGTGAGAAACAGATCAAAAGTAAAAAAAGTCCTTTTTTACTGAAAATCTACACTTTCACTTACACATTCTGGTGTGGAAGTGACTTTCACTTTCACATTCAGCCAGTTACTGGTTGGGGCTGGTCAAAGGTGGAGATTGATAGTAAAAAAAAATAAGGATCTTGATCTTGAAAAATTAAATATTGATCTGTTTCTTACCCACACCTATCATATAGCATCTGAAGATATGGATTTAACCACTGGAGTCTTGTGGATTACTTTTATACTGACTTTATGTGCTATTTGGACCTTCTGAGTTCTGGTCACCATTCACTTGCATTGTAAGGACCAACAGAGCTGAGATATTCTTCTAAAAATCTGTGTTCTGCAGAAGAAAGAAAGTCATACACATCAGGGATGGCATGAGGGTGAGGAAATGATGAGAGAATTTTCATTTTTGGTTGAACTATCCCTTTAATCTCCCATCTAAATGAAAGGTTAATGATAACCCATGTCTATTTATTTTAATGATTTTATATGTATCCGAATGCCATAAAATTAAATTAAGCATTTTTATGAACTCTGGATAACTTCTAACAAACTTAAAAAAAAAAAAAAAAAAAGTTCTAATGTGATTATGTAACAACAATCTATAAGTGGCAAGACTACCCAAATTTGCAGCAAAAAAATGTAATGTGAAGTCACCTGACTTTACAGGTTACCTCCAAAAAGCTGTGTTAAAAAAGAAGCATTAGTCTGGGTCTCCATGGCTATTAGCCCCTTTTGTCTGGTTTAAAACTATCAGCACACCACTCTCTGGTCCAAACAAAATCACCTGTTTTAACTGGAGGTCAAGGGGGCAACCCAAAACCAAAGCCTGCCCTCCGCTTGACTGGCTGATAATGGGAGTGGATGTTTATCTAGGAGGTCAAATGCCTTGAAGATGGGGTCACAACCCTAACATCTTAAGCTGTGACCTCTCCCACGTGCGGAGTGCTCCTGCCATAAATTAGCCCTAGTTGCACGTCCTCCTACCCTTGCGAAGGCCTCAGCGAACACCACATTCATGCCTTTCTCTAGAATTTCTCATATCACTTTGTATTAAAAGATTTATGAGGAATGACAAGAACAATCAACCACATGCCCACTGAGATTAGACCCAGGGTTAACATTAAAATACATTTACATACTGAATGCGACAATTCTAAGAAACTTAATATGGAAATTTGAAAACAACTGTCAGACAAAGTAAAACTTAAACTTGTGACTTTATTCCCATTGTTTTGCTGAAGTATTCGAGAATGTGGATGTCGTAAATCGACTTCTGTAAACACTCCATGGGGCTCTACAATAAGGATGTCTGCCAGGCATTCAGATTTGTACTTGTATATGTACCTGCTGCTTTCACAGGCCCCACCACAGAAAATTCTTCATGTTATTCTTAGCAATATACTGTATATGTTAAAAAGAAAAAAAAAAAAGTGTCATGTTTTTTTTAGTTACATTAATTAAACATTAGTAATATAAATTTTAATTTGTTTTTTGTTTTTTTTTTGTTTTACAACCAGTAATAGCTTGAAATTTTGCAGCTAAAATCAAAACACCTATAAATTCATAAACACATTTAGCTGGAAAACAGTGATTTCGCTGGAAAATAAGAATCGACCCATTCTATCTTTCTCGCAATTTTGACCAAATTTTACATATTTTCGGCAATAAGACAACTTTACCTTGGTGACTTATTTCGATCAGCAGAATTCACACCAATGATGTACAAAAAATTCACTAAACAGTTGCAGCACGTGGTATTTCAGCACAAAAACCTTTTTTTTTTTAAATCTGCACTGACATATCGCTGCGTCTGGAGTTTTTAAATTAAGTCACATTGTCATTCCTTCCTGCGCAAATATGCCTCCTTTCTATGTAAATTACGTTCATTATAGATAGCGCTTTTTTTCACAAACCTCCGCGCCACTTGCCCGGCGCAATTAACATTGTGTTATTAAACAGAAAGGAGATGTTTGCGTATATTTTCTATAGATCAGGCGCTAAACCAAAGTGTACAAATAAATGGTGTTTTTTTTTTTCTCCCAATTTGAAATGCCCAATTCCCAATATGTTTTTATATTTTTTTTATTAAGTCCTCGTGGTCGCGTAGTGATTCGCCTCAGTCCGGATGGCGGAGGATGAATCCCAGTTGCCTCCGCTTCTGAGACCGTCAACCTGCGCATTATCACGTGGCTTGTTGAGCACATTGCCACGGAGACATAGAGCGTGTGGAGGCTTCATGCCATCCACCGCGGCAACCACGCTCAACTCACCATGCACCCCACCGAGAACTCACCACATTATAGCGACCACGAGGAGGTTACCCCATGTGACTCTACCCTCCCTAGCAACTGGGCCAATTTGGTTGCTAAGGAGACCTGGCTGGAGTCACTCAGCATGCCCTGGGATTCGAACTAGCGAACTCCAGGGGTGGTAGCCAGTGTATTTTACCACTGAGCTACCCAGGCCCCCTAATAAATGGTGCTTTTACCGGGTGCAATTCATTCTTCCACCTTGTTTATTTCCTGACATTTATGCCTCTCATCAATAACGAAACGCTCCATTACCGCATACTTTGGAAAATATAAAAAAAAAACAAAAAAATAAGTGTGGATATAGCCTTAATGAACCCCCCCCCAAATGTTAAAGCTAAGGCATGAATGTAAGATTGGACAAGTGGCAGTTCCATCAACTGGCCCGAAACTCTTTCACACTGGCCCCTGGCCATCAGGCTATCCTCACTGTTGAGCCGAGCAGTATTTTTGTCCTCCAGGAAACAGAAAATAAGTCTGCTACAATGGATTGGTATTTCAGCTGTGTTATTGTCAAAATCAAGTGGGTGTGTTTGCTGGCCTGCACCCCTTTTGCCCTGGCGAGACTATGGGATAAATTTAATTACTGACTTTAGCTCCTTTCAGAAACCCTACTTTCGCCATCTGTGTATGAAGTCAGCCTCTCTTCAGATGGATTTTAATCAAGGGGGCTCCAGCAATGCTCCACTGCTTTAAATAAGACAGAGGAAACCTGATCGGTCTGTATGCAGGTCAGAGTTGGGGAGAAAGAGAGCCAATAACTGCGAGGAGACTTCAACACAACCACAGGCACTTCAGCATCTTCCTCCCTTTTGTTCTCTCTCTGACATCTCTTACTCACGATCACAACTGAATTAAAAAGAAAATGCAACTCTGCCGATTAGGATGTTAGCGGGAGCAAGGCGCTCCCTGCTGAACAGCTTTTCAGAACATCAAAACTAAGGATTTCAGCAGGCCGCGGGGAAATGCGTTTTAATGACAGTGTGCATTATTCGTTCTTATTCTTACAAAAAGCTCAAAGGCTCCGGGCCTTTGTGTTCCCCCAAGTCAAAGTCATTCACACGCTCCCATTTTGCAACCTGCCGTCTGCCAGATACACTCGTTTTTCAACGCGGTGCTAAATCTCACGTTTACGGCTTTATCTCCGCCGTCTTCGAGTTACACTGCATTTTGACTCTTTTATCGGTGCCTCATCAAAGCAGAAGTTGGGCCCATATAGAACACAGCAAAAAGCGGATGTGTACACTGCCAACTCACTTAGACTTCAGTGCCACGATTTGTATGTGAGAGGAAATGAATGTAATTAAGGTGCTCAGTTTGCCTGGTGAAACAAAGTGCGCTCCTCGCCTTCCAAGAGAAAGCCTCTGTTTGTGCTGCTGTCACTGCAAGACGGATCCCCTGCTGCCTTCTGCCAATTAACAGTCTCTCCATCAGATATTTGCACCGGACTTCTCCCGGGTGGTTCTTCAAGTATAAGCTAAACTAATATGACAGTCAGTTTTGTTAGAATTGCTCTGTGTTTTATATCGGACAGTCATTTTGCAATTAAGATAATTAACTTCGAATAAGTCATGTTATATTTCTAACAAAATTTTATCCCAAAATGATCACATATTAATAGTGTATTTTATAATTAACAGCAATCACATGTAATCAGCAGCGCTTATTTAGAAAAAGTCATGAATATACAGTATATGTCTTCTTGGTTGTAATTACTTGGAATGGAATCTCACATCATATATTCTGCCAAGAGTCAGTCGCTCTGCTCAATCGGCATGTTGTATTTATTTGGGGAACATGTAAACTGGCAGAAAAGAAGCAGATGATGGTCATTCTTCTGCATTAGAGTCAGTTTTGAGTATATTTTGAGTTGCACAAGCAGTAAGGAAGGAAGTTGATGCTCTTGTTCTGTTCTTTCCAGCTGCTTTATTGCCAGCTGATAAAATGAAGGGCTTCTGCTGCTTATATGGTTTATAACTTCCTATAAAAAACACTGTGTGAAACATCCATGCTTTTATAATAACAGAAAATCAACAATTTGGTACCTATGTTTTGTATTCATTAGCTTATCAAGAGAAGGGACTTACCTGCATGCACAAAGTAGGCCAAGTACAGGTCGAGTTCCTTTACAGAAACTCCTATGTGATGCGGCTGCACGCACAGCCCTGGGTTCGAGCACTGCGGAGATTTAACCAGCCTTTCGCCGTCAGTACTTTCAAGCGGAATACCTTTGAATAAAATCACCATGACCAGGTCCAAGCGCCACACTTTGTCCGCCTGGCGCAGGCAGTCGATCCTCCTCATCTTGCCCTTCTGGTCGGGGTTAGAGAGCACACAACAAGGGGGCTTCTTCCCGGTGACGGTGAGCACAAAATCCTCGCGGAACTCGGGCCGGATGTCCTTGCGGAGTTTGGCAAGCAGCCGCGATGCCCACTTTTGCTTGACCTCTGGCTTCTCGCTGAGCAGTTCGTCCTTCACGGCTCGCTCCTCTTCTTTAGACATGCGCTTCTCGTGCTTCTTGAAGTATTTTCTCTTGCGGGCCTGCAAGTTGAACCAAGTGTAGGCGAACGCTCTCACATGGGGCAGCAGTGCTTCAATGAAAGGATGGAATTCATCCTGCCAACACAACAGAAGGACAAAAGAGGAGAAATTAGTCCACATGGGAGAAATGAGAGAAGTAACCACAGAAGTTACAGCTTCAAGAATAGTTTTAATCATATTAAGCACTGCAAGATGAAAACACTGAGATTAAAAATACGAAACTGTAACTATTCTGAACATTTTGTACAATTATGAAATAAAATACATAATAACGAGCTGAAAAAATAACATGCTTTTCAGAGCAGACACCATGAAAGCGAAACATGCATATCGCTAATAAATTCCACAAGATTATTTTGAAAAACAGCCTTCGACAGCAGGAGTGTGTCTGTGAGCCGAACGGGGGGTTGGGGGTGGGTTTGCACGTGTGTGTGTGTGTGTGTGTGTGTGTGTGTGTGTGTGTGTGTGTGTGAAGCTCGTCTCGGACATATCTTGGCTCTCTGGCAAGAATGCTGGTCTGTAGGGGTCTGCCAGGGCCGAGAAAAAGCAACAACCGACCAGGAAAATTGGACTGGCTATTTTTATCTGTTCTCCCTAAAAATGCACACACAGTTCCAAAGTACTGCAGCTTTATTCCGTATCGGAGAGGCGTGTGTTGTTTTCAGACAGGAGTGTGGCAATTTTGGGATTGCTTCACCTGCCGCTAGCACACAACCTGGCAGAAAATCAATTCTACAATACAACTTCAACAACTGACAAAAACATCACTGAATTATCACCCATGCTTTGCACTGTCTGTCAGTAGGTATAATAATTCACACACACATATACATATATATATATATCTACTATATAAAGTAGGATACATTTGGAATCTTTCAATTTATCAGAAACTATTGTATTTAATAATGCAGTTGTATTGGAAAGATGCATAATGCAATAATTGTTAAGTCTAATTACTGTGATAACTAAACTTAAGGAACGTTTATTACATAACCATTAAATCAATGCCAACACATTTGTGATATGTAATTATTCTCTCTATTGTCTCCATGTATCAAGGCATAAAATGTGTCCTGTAAATGTAGGCTTGCATACTGTATGGATTTATGATGACTGACCACATAAATACCCATATCTTTATTGCCTTAAAAAATTAAAACTAATAACTGGGCAAATAAATATCATGTGGTTTCTAAAATGAAATAATTTGGGATTTTACACAGAAAAATAACTCTGGGGTTTTTATTACACAGAGAGAATAATGGCAGACTGCCAATCACTAGAATAACATTTCCACAAACAGCAATAGCCGCGCATCGTGTCCCAAAACCGACCGTGCGAGCACGAGAGGGCTGCCAGAAAGCAATGAAAGTACACCGTCTCTGTGCTGGGGACAGATTTCATTTAAATAACTACAGAGATATGAATATAACACATTGGGTTCGGCTCGCTGCTTTTAGAAATTAAAACAATTAATTCAGTGTAATTTATGAACATTCATTAAATGACTGTAATTCTTAATTCTTGGGACAATTTCAAGCCCTACTGCTAACGTTGGTTTCATAATTAAAATGTATCACAATATACACCATCGAGCAAAAATAAATAAATAAAAAGATTTATGAAATTCTGAAATTCTACCTAAAAGATAAATGTAAAATATTTTAACAATCTGGAGGATTTAAAAACAACAAAGATCCAGATTAAAATTAATGCATCTATGTTTAAGATTATTATGTCATCCATGCAAGTATAATTGCCAATATCTCTATTTTTACACCACAGAGGAAATCAAATTTGCATCATGCGGAAAAATCTTTATAATAGTGTAAGGCACAATGTGTGCAGCGTGTGTGTGTGCGTGTGCTTGTATTAGTGTGTGTCAACAAGAAAAATCTCAAATCTCCTGTGAGACACCAGATCAAATGTATATGTTTTATCATATTGTTTCCTTCCTGTCTCGTACAAGACTCCAACTCCCTCGCCTCCGAGGCATAAAAACGGTATTGTTTCATCCTGCACTTAATCCAGTGAATGAATTCTCTTATCTCCCTTCAGTGACTATCAAGTAACTTTATCCAAATTCTGTGAAATATTGCTCCTCAATAACTGATATCATCTATTGTTGTGGCTTTTGTACATGTACATCATGTGCATATCATATTTTTTATTTTTAAGAAAACAAGAAAGGGTGCGTCTCCAGACTTGCGTACATACACTCTCATACTTTTTATACATTTGCTTGAAAACTCAGTTTGGGGAACAGACTACAGTCCAGCTTGACGGTCAAAACACAATGCTAACTTTCTGAAGTTCTCAGTGCCCCATTGGTGATGTAAGCAATGTTTTAAATAATGTGATTTTTTGCACTATTTGTGAATAAATTAAAACTGTAACTTAACTTGCAAATTATTGAAATAATTCAATTTTGAGTTCCAACATTGTAAAACTACATTAAAGAACCAGAATTAGGAGGGCGTCCAAAAAGCTTGTTATTTCATAGCTATGTTTTTAATTGTTTCAAATGGTATTTTACCAATTTATGTGAACTGAGTTCAGAGACACTGCAATAAAACTAGATGCTCAGTTTACAAATGGGAAAAATGTAAGAATGGCCCAAAAATAGCACTTTTTGGAGCATTCATGAGTTAAAAAAGTAACAATATAGGATCTAGTTAGTAGCTCCTCAAGTGTTTCAAGCTGACACCCTCTGTCCTATAGGAAGGCCTCACCAGGGAACAACAGTGCCTCATGGCTGAGAAAGACATGAACATTTTTATGCATGTAGAAATAACAGATAAAATGGACCTGTAAATAAACAGACCTCTAAAAGGGCAATTAAGATGTCAATACATTGAAAATAATTTACTAGCACAGAAAATAAATGTATATTTTACATGATTTTGCACTGCAAAAAGATGAAAAATGTTCTTATGATTTTAAGAGTTTTTGATAATAAAGTGTACAAAAACAAAATGCAAAGATGGCTACTTTCTGGCACACAGAGAACTATTTCAGAACTTCAATTTACAAGACGATATTGCACACACATAGCAAAAAGTAAACTGCCTTAACACCGAAACAAACAGACAGATCAATACCCAGTCTCAGTGAGCTTGATCATTTTTAATCATTTAATTTTATGACTGTCAATTATTAGAAAGAAAGAACGAATTTTCTAAGACTGCAAATCCTCTCAATTTTGATCAAAGACATTCATCATTTTGTTCAGCACCCTACAGAAGTCCCTAATTTTATCTAAAATACTGTTAGTCAAGCAAATATAAAAATATATAAGCTTTTATTTAGAATATAAGGTGTCAGTCAATCAGACGTCAATACAAATGTCATTTTGAGGTTTATTTAATGATGTCAAAAATTTTGTTTTCAGATCTTCTAATGTAAGGCTTGTTTTTCTCCTCACATTAACCATAATTTGTGACAATTTTTGTTTTGTTTTTGCATAAATCCTCCCCAGTTTCTCCAAACAGACTGTAACTATGCACAACACAATCCTAAGGCCTTCTAGGTTTTGTGCACACAACAAATATTTCAAAACTCTAAAACAGGAATTTTTAGAACTAAACAACCCTACTAAATCATGTCAAGTATGCACTATAACAGTCTGTCTCCTTACTTCACCTGCCACCACGATTCCCACAATGATTTCTTTTTAAACTTGCCGTTCAACTTTATTTTGATTGATTTTACCTTTCATTTATAGTCCATTATTAAAGAATGATAAGCAACAAACAAGAAGTCCTAAGTATTTATACATATATATATATATATATATTATTTAATTCCCCCCCCCAGTTATGAGGCAACCCCAAACACATGACAGCACCAATTCTAGCACAGTTATAACTTTTAACAAACAGTTAAACAGTTCATTTTTAAATGATACTTATCAATCAATATTCAAAAGCTGAACTGTCTGATACAACTGCTACTTAATCCTAACAATAAAATAAATAAATAATAATAATAATAAAAAGTGCAAGATAGTGAACCTCTCAAAACTGATTATTGCTAAAAATTAAAAATGTAAAAAAAATAAGAATAAAAATAAAAAGTATTTCTGATGCCTTAAGTATATGGGGATATAAACGAATAAACTTTATAGAAAAAGAAGTGGAATATAGGGCAGCAGAAAGCCATGTAAAATATACTGTCGGCAGCTGCACATGGATCAGGCAAAAGTTGATCTGCTATACAGGCGAGCTGTATCAATAATTAGTATTAAAATGCACACAAAATATTATTATTATTTTTTTCTGAAAGCAAACGTGCTTTTAAATGATATACGAAACCGTTTGCCTTTTACGTGCCGCTTTTAATAGACTGACACAGACGCTGAAGGAAACAGTCAATACGACGTAACAAAGCAAATGTGCATGCATAATGTTACAGCAAGGTTATGTTGCTTGCACAAGAAAGAAAACTTTAGGTAAGGTCGTGCACACCTCTTACCTCCACATATTTTCATGCGGAACACTATGTTAAAACTTCAAATGCTAAATAGCAATCATCTCTCCCCATGCAAAACGCAGCTGAAATAAAATATAAGAGTTGCCAACAACATAAATGTGTGCAATGAACGTTTATATTTAGGTGAGGTGGGCGCCATCCGCCATGTGGTAGTTCAGTTGGCTCTGTCAGAGCAGGAATGCCTTACTGCACACAAAGTTACTTGACTTAAAGCAAAGGTTAGCCTCTATCCGTCCCGACAAAAAACACCACTTAAATGCAGTAAACAGAGTTAAAAATACGTGAAAATGTCACTTACCTGTGTTAGACATAGCGGAGAATACATATCTGTCGGTTTTAACTCTTGAATTGGCGATGTGTTGGGATAACTGTAACGAATCAGCGTGATTATGTATGTGTGTCGTGCGCGTGTGTGTGTATATGTGAATGTATGGGGTGTGTGTGTGTGTGTATGTATGTATGTATGTATGCGTATGTGTGTCCGTGTATGAAAAGAGAAAAAAGAGAGACAGAGAAGAAGGGAGAGAGGGAAAATAAAGCCTTGCTTCTTGCTTTCACATTTCCAACTCTGCGGAGTGCGCGCGTCTCTTCAGCGCTCCATAGAGCTGAACTTTAACCCCGCCTCGAGTTACACACATCTACTGTACTCGACTGTTAAAGCCGTACATCCAAACTTTCACCAAAGGCATTATCATCGATTGCAGCCTTTAGAAATGTCCCGACGTCGGACGGCTGGAAGTGCACGGGGATTTCACAAAGCCATGAGTGAAACTGTGACGAGGAGCGATCGTTTCATCTTGCAGTCATTTTCGTGGAGAAAACAAATAAGTGAAATAAAGACAAGATGCTAAAAGTCGTCCGGATGCTTTACAAAACTCGCGATCGGTTCATTCTTCGCCGTCTCTTACTGAGCCGTGTCGCGCGCTTGATATCCACCGAGCGCGTTGCATTGCATGTGGCGGAGCGGAGCAAAACAAAACTGAGCCGGAGCAGCGAGGAGGGTTCGGCGTGCTTTAGGAAGATAGTAATATCCTTAAAACCCCCTGTTGCAAATGCTGGCACTTGTGTCGAGGTTTGATTCGACCTGAGAGAGAAAAAGAGAGAGTGGGGAAAACTGAAGCGCACGATTCGACTCCGTCCGTCACTGCGCTGAGACGAAGCTCCCGTTCAATTTTCTCGTTCACAGTGGCCGGTGAACAAACTCTTGGGCTCTTCCCTCAGCACAGCGCCCTCAGTTTCGGCACACGAGCCATACACACTTGCGGGACAAGGGAAATGTGCACTGCAAATGTCGTTGCACTTTATATTGACAGTACTTCTGCTCGGTTTAAAAACACTGTAATGGGGAAAGTGCGATATTATAATTCATTTATCGATCGTGCATTGACATATATTTGATAGCTCGTGCGCCGATTTAAAATCTCTAGCTCTTGATTCCTCATGTTCTTTTGCTTTTATTGTGAATGGCCGTGGATACACTTTCGGGGCCATAAGCAAAGTAAATCAAAAAGTGGGAAATGAAGATGGAAGCTCGTAATAAATGGCTATAGGACGAAAGTAATCTGAACTTTTACGAAGGCCGAACTTTAGTGAATTGCCGGACTTGCTACTGGACTTCAGTATAAGTTATTAACTCCCTGAGCGATTGCTTTGACTGAAAAGATTATTGTCGATTTTAGCGACTAGGTCAAGCGTGTCTGTTGCATCCGATGTTATCGATATTTGTCTGGCATCAGTGCTATATGGTTCATTCATTGTAATTCATTCAAATAATTTCAAATAAAGTTACAAGTGCACATGTAGCACTGACTCTTTGATTCCGTCGCTTAAAAATGCAAAATAAATTAAATAATAATTACAAAAAATATGCAAAAACCATTACCTATATATATATATATATATATATATATATATATATATATATATATATATAGGTATATATATATATATATATATATATATATATATATAGGTATATATATATATATAGGTATATATATATATATATATATATATATATATATATATATATATATATAGGTATAGGTATATATATATATATATATATATATATATATATACCTATATATACATACATATATATACCTATATATATATATATATATATATATATATATATATATATATATATATATATATATACATACCTATATCTATATATATATACCTATATATATATATATATATATATATATATATATATATATATATATATATATATATATATATATATATATATATATATAACCAATAATTCAAGTAATTCAACATGGTACATGCAGCATTTCTATCTGCATGTAGGCCAAGTCAATATTACGTTTTGAAAATGCCAGTTATATGCACCCATTTTCAATATTATCTTTCACTTCTGTCTTGAATGCAAATTTTTTTTTTTTCAGACTGATATTTGGCTGGCTGGTTCCTTAAGAGCATCTGCCTATTAATTTTAATATTTCGGTTAGTTTTTGACATATCTAAATAACAGGCCTCACAAAGTGCAAATAAAATTTGGCAGGTCGTGTGCATGCATGCATGCAAAAAAGCACACACACACACACACACACACACACACAAACTCTACAGGGTCTCCTAAATTATTTCAGTGATCTGGTCAAGCACATCCTCTGTTCTGTCAAATCGCCGTGGATATGGCAGCGGCTACCAGTGCAATGTTATGTTTCTAATCACGTGTACTGAACGTGCAAACACCATTAATAAACAAACCAAGTCCGATGTAATTCAGCTGCTCAGTTTGGTTGGCACTCAACACTGTTTTATTATTAACCACACACTCTCGCATGTAAGTCAATCGGGCGCCCCCTATAAACTGCCAAGCGCAGCTCTCCATTCATTTCAGCGCGCACAGAAAAAAGTATTTACAGGAAGACAGAATGGCATTATGTTTAGCGAGCAAGACATCAATTAGTTGAAAAACACTGCACTGTATTTCCATTAAGTCAAGCATTTAACATTCGTGTGCAATTTGCTGGTGCATGGAGTGAAAGAAATACCCTTCGAGTAGACGATTTGTTGCATGCAATCGAGATGACGATTCAGTTAGCACTGTGTGGATCATAGAAATTAATATGCAGTTGCCTATAATTATGCTCACACTAACATGCTGCAGGTGCACGGCCGTCCCTCGGTGTTTTCACGAGCTTAGGCGAGCTCATCTGTGATTGGGCAAAACTCTGCAATTCAAAGGTTTCCACGTCGCTATTGGGCAAATTTCACATGCATGTCACAGCAAAAAAAAAAAAAAAAAACCTGCACGCTGTAAGACAAACTCCCTCGTATAGATACTCGGTTTGTCGGTAAACAGTCTCGCGGAAACACAATTAAGTTAGACGTGGAATAGAGCGCGAGTGCTTATCTTTATGAAATCAGACTTCCTTTTGGTTTTCAGAGCCTGGCAAGGATGCCAAGGCTCAAAACCTGCGATACAAGAAATAAGACCTGGCTTTTGAAAGTGTGAAGTTCCGTTTCATTACTGCTTAGAAAGTTAATGATAGAAATGTTATTGTCAGTGTCTCTCACAATGCACGTGCCGTTGCAAAATGTGAAAACTTTAGTAAGTTTCATATGCTGCGACGAGGCGCAAAACTTGCAGCCGATATCAATAATTCAATACTCATAAAAATATTATTTGTTGCAAAATTGACGATTGCTCTCCCCTTCTGGACGTTTGACCGCGATCCAAGCTTGACAGTGCTGGCTGATGTGCAATACACACTTTGACTGTCTTTGGCTTACAGACAGAAGTTGCAATCGATTCAGCAAGTCGCCCCCGTTTAATTCCACAATTGCTTTTTATTTTATGTTAAATGCAACGGGTCTTGAAGTCTCACTGGTAATGTTCTCCCCTCAGAACGCTATAGTCGCGGCTCGCGCACTGCAATCATTTTTTACACATGGCCCATAAGCGTCAGTGTTTGTAAAGGGACTCCTTGATTTCATTAAGACTCGTTAAAAGGTTAAAATTTCACATCCAGGTGCACTAGATGGTTATGATTATTTAACATGCATTATAATGTATGCATGTAATTACTTAACATGATTGATTCCATGCTAACGAGGAAAGGGCTCAAGTTTTGGAGGACTGTCAGATCTGACGTAATTCTGAAATCGTAGTAGCCTAGGTCATAAAAACCAGAAAACTGCCTTTCTAAAGATTGTCTTTAATCATGCAACCCTTAGAAACTTCGAATTAAGAAACGACGCTGAACAGAGTAACCATGTATTTAAAATCTTTTTATTTTTTTTATTTATTTTTTTATAGTTTTCATAAAGTTGAAATTAATGTTAAATTATCTGATACTCATGATGTTTGGCGCCCCCTCAAATGCCCAGCGCTTACCTAAATATGCCAAATTGACGTTTGACGTCTCTTGTCTCAGATTAGATTTCTCTGATTTTAGGCCCTGAACATATTCTGTACGCCCTTTTTTTTTTTTTTTTTTTTTTTATTTTATTTTTTTTTTCGTTTATTTAAGCAACGATTTCAGCACTGATAGACTGAACAGCGCCAATTATTATAATATATATGTATATATATATATATATATATATATATATATATATATATATATATATATAAAAAATAATAATAATAATAATAATAATAATATATATATATATATATATATATATATATATATATATATATATATATATATATATTATTATTATTATTTTATTTTTTTATTTATATATATATATATATATATATATATATATATATATATATATATATATATATATATATATACATATATATATATATATAATTTTATTATTATTATTTTATTTTTTTATTTTTATGTTTCGAGGCTACATTACTATATGCATTTACTAAAATAAAGTTATATGCTATAATGAATACAGCAATAAAAATTGCAGGAACATTTCTCTCAAAGTCCTCTAAATGCTCTTTGAGAATATAAATGTTTAAAAAGTTTAAATTAGTGCCATTAAACGTATTGAGCTGAATTACATTCAACTGTTTTTATTTTTTATTTTTAGTTTATGTTTTTTTATTATTATCATTATTATTATTCTGGGTTAAGGCTTATAAATGGTATTTAATTTTCATCTATATTCAAAGATGCGCAGTGTTTTATGGTATTATGGTATTCTAAAAACTTCAGGAAAAAACAATATATACCGATTGATGCATTACTGTATCTCTAAAAATGAATAAGTTATAAAACCTACACAGTTAGTTCCGATTTATTTTATCTTGGCCCACTGTGAGACAAAGAGTGGAATGGGCCCCAGCAAACAATAATCATTCATTTATAATAAAGATCTAAAATTCCCGTAATTTAGTTTCTATATCTGTCGACAGCAACAAAACGAGGACTTTGTCGTTCCGTGTGTCTAATTGTGGTAGACATTAGAGACACCTTTATTGCATTTTCTGCCATGTTCTACGAGATGGCACTGAATGCCAAGGCATCTGTGCCAAGAGGCAGAGTGGCAAAGACGAAGCAGAAACTGCACTGTATGAAGGGCAATGGCATGGATAACACAGCTAACTACAGGGTTTGGACTCTTCCATCCAAACTAGAGTTTGGTTTTATGGTGTGTTTTATTTCAGCTCACATGAATCACTGTCGCAGACCAAATCAGGTAACGCAACTAATCAACTTGGATGGAGTTTCTCCCCAACTTGAGTGGTTGACGTGAGTACAAATCATTTTTATGTTTATTTTATATTAACGCCGTTACACAGAAGTAAGACATGTATTTGTTGAGAATCCGTTCGGGCTTTACCGGCTGTGAAAGCACATCGCTGCCAGACGTGTCTGGTTGTGTAAATCTATCATTGTGTGGGGAAAGAAAGTGCACTCGCTGCGGTCACATGAAGTTCCACAGAAGATCTCGAGAGTCTTCAGGGCTAAAAAAAGGCATAAACTCAGCATTAGATGGTCATCAAATGAAAACTTAGACTCAAAGTGGCTTAAACTTAATGTAAAAGAAAACTAAATAAATGAGGTAGCCTATCTGTTTAGCTTTCAGTGCGTTGATGTTGTTGACCACTTGATGTGCAGACAAAATAAATCAATATTCCGTAAAGGTTTTCATAAATAACTATGAGTTTCAAATTGAACCAACGCGGGATTTTTGTTTCCATTATACTTTGCTGAAGTGGTAAAATAATAATAATAATAATAATAATAATAATAATAATAATAATAATAATAATAATAAAATAAAATAAATGATTTTTGTTTCCATTATACTTTGCTGAAGTAGTAAAATAATAATAATAATAATAATAATAATAATAATAATAATAATAATAATAATAATGAAAAAAAAATGAGATTGAGGTTGCTTAATATTATTTGACCAAAATAGACTGTAATATACCATAAAGAGATAAACTTATACCATAAACACACTTTGAAAGCATAATATGCCCCTGGTATACCCATCATATTTCAGATGTCTTGATTTATACACAAATATACTAGGCAACAACTTGAAACATTGAGAAATGTAAATTAATTTGGGTTGTGTAAAAATAAAACGTTTTTATTATAACTGTTAAACAATGACAAATTAAATGGCATAAAATGAGAAGGACAGAAAGGTGAAGAAAATCTGTTTAAAAAAAATTAACAACTAGAGAAAATAAAATCTTTCAAATAAAATATGCTGCCATTTAATCCTAAAATTCATGAAACTACAGGCCTACATTAAAATTAAAGTATAAAAATTAATTGTACACACATTTGTAATGAAGATATTACCTCATAAATAGGCTATAATAACGATTTTGTTGGTAATACTGTCATTATAATCATTTGTGCTTATAGCTTATTTAATTTATGGTTCTTATCATGTTGTTGTTGTTATTGTTATTATTATTATTATTATTATTATTATATAAAATATATAAATCCATTGTGGGGACTGCCTCGACTCAATGCTTCTAATAATTCATTAACTCGACGTTCTCCTCCATTCAAACGAGGCGAGCATCAATTATTGGTAGAGACTCCACCTAGAGGCCATAAACTGAATTGACACTCCTCTAAACAACATCGTGAGCATGCTTTTATATATTTAACCAATATTTTACAAAATGGATTAAAAAAGAATGTGTTTCATGATATAATAGCACATGTAAATAAAAATAAAATTAAAAATAAAAATAAGAATTTATCAAAAGAGACAATATGATATCTGCTTCTCCTGTGATAAGGATGGCATGCTATTCAAATTCAAGTCCTCTTCAATTGTATAACATACAAAAATGCAGAAAAGAAGTATTTAGTAACACATTTTACAAGGAATAGACAGGTGTGCTGAAGAAAGAGCTGTTTAATATGGTTGCCTAGATACAGTAGAATTGTTAAGGACAAATAGGTGTTTTGATTTACAAAATTTATTTCAAACGAAATAAATTATGGTAAATATGTACTGCTTAAGTCAACTAAAGACTGTTTCTTACCTTTTCACAAGTATACACATACATGTGAAGCCTAATTCAAATTATAAAGGGATCTGTAATTTTGGATGACCAAAATGGAATAAACTTTGTGTGGTAAAGTTTGTATAAATTTCGAATAATTATACTACAATTATAGAATTATAGAATTTAAGATTGTGAGAAATATAGGCTACTATTTTTTTCTGTCAATTATAATGGTACTTATCTTGATTATAATTTATTATTATTATTATTATTATTATTATTAATGTTGTTGAACCAGCCATGTTAAAAATATTTAAATCAATACAAATTCATGTAAAATATTTAGAACATTTTCATGTAAAATATTAAAACATTTCAGTAATGATGAGCCTATGTAGAGTTCCAATACTTTACTGTGGAAAAACACATTTCTGGCCTCAGTTTGAAATATCTAAAGAGTCAAGAGTGAACCAGAGATGTGTAACTAATTCACCCTTTATCTTGCATTCCATTAAAAGCCACAAGAGGGTGATTTTTCAATACAGAAAACCCCTTTGATATCCTGTCTCCGCGGCTTTAAAGGTGAGCAGCACTCCCTTCCAGTTCAGCAACAGTGCTATGCCCATCAATTTCTTAACTTATTAAATCTTCTGAATCTTGTGATAATAATTTAATGCATTACAATAAAGAAAAACTCAAATGTTTCATATCTGTGTCCTTATTATGACAAGAAAAAATGGCATTTTGCAAACATGCTGCACTCATTCTTATTTAAATGATTGTGATTATTTTAATGATTATTTACTATGCTGAGTAGGTATTTCAAAAACAACCTGATTTACTATGCGTACATCTTTGTGTGTGAGCGTGTTATAAATACAGGTGTCTTTACATTCACCCAACTGAGCCTGATTTAAAGATGGGTGCTTGGGAAAGATAAATGCAGCGCCTATCCAGGTGGCACTCTGCCTGCTCTAAATGTAAATACCACCCAAGCTAGAGTCTCACGCTCGGCAGCTCAAACTGCACACACCTGGAGCGACGGCACTGAAGGGCTGGATTTTTGTGAAATGGGGGGTTGTCGAGGGGATAGAAGGGGACTGTGTGGAGTCGCTGGAGCTACAGTTCTGCTCAAGCAGCCGGAGGGTAATAACATTATCCAGCTCTATAGCAGCTTGCCTTGGGGGCTCTGCCAAGCTGGGCCTTATGAATAAACAACCAGAAACACGACAGAGGATCCCCTTACTCTACCTCCATTGTGTTTTTAAATAGACCAAAGCTTTAATACACTCAGACTTAGCATGTCTGAAAAAAGACATGGTAGAGGGAAAACATTTAACGTAACATAGTGTTTCATAGAATCATGTTGCTATACATAAATGTTTGCAAGGTGATTTTTACGTGGCTCATTGTACATATCGCATCAGTTTCCTGGTGAAATGAACACTAGGGGCACTAAAACAACGCTTCATAAACACTTATTTTTCACCCTGTTGCTCACACAATGCTATCTTATGACATCTAAACACTTTTACCATAGTCTGTAAGTTGTAAGGTGATACATTTTAACTTTTGAATTACATAACCAACTACATTTACATGCATGCTTAAGCACATTTAAATGCGCAGTTGCTCAACTGATTGAGCATTGCATTTGCAATGCAAAGGAATGAGATACGTGTCCTGAAGAGTATGTGAGTCAACACATGAGCTGAAAGTGTCAAAGAAGCACCATAAAAATATAATGGGAGCCAGCTGCATGATAGCTGTGCGGTATGTGTAAACCTCACTCCCCTAGTCTCAAGAGACACACTGGTGACTGATGCTTTAGCCTCCTTGTTAGTGCACCCACTTCCCATGCTGGCTAACACCGGTTCGAATCCCGCTCAGAGCAGGTCAAGCAACACCGGTTACAAAATGATGTGGTTGTTTGAGCAATTGCATTTTTCACTTCACATTTGCATTTTCTGACACTATTGGTTAGGTTTAAGGTTTAGGGTAAGGAGGTAGGTTTTGTTGCTTTAAAACTTAATAGAGCATTAACTTTAAAAACCCCATCTGTTTAGGAGAACATTTGGTAACACTTTATTTTGATGGTCCCAAGTAGATATTTAACTGACTATAAGTGACTTATCAACTGGCTTGCCATAGCTAGTAAACAGTGTTTCAACAAACATTCAGTAGACTATCAATAGCCTGTATAACAGCAGCAAAATAATAGCTTATTGACTGACTTGCTATAGCTAGTAAACAGTGTTTCAACAAACAATCAGCAGACTTTCAGTAGCCTGTATATAGATCTCTATTAATGACCTACTTACATTATTGTTGAGAACATCAGTTCATTAAAAGGTCATTAATAGAGATCTATATACAGGCTACTGAAAGTCTACTGAATGTTTGTTGAAACACTGTTTACTAGCTATAGCAAGTCAGTCGATAAGTCACTTATAACCAGTTAAAGATCTATCTGGGACCATCAAAATAAAGCGTTACCGAACATTTAATTTGCTTTTAGCAACACTAATGGGCCATTTCACCTCAGAATCACCACAAAACTTTTAAGGAACCATGTAATGTCATTTTTGCAAAAATATCGCCACAACTGCATATAATTTCAATTAAAACCACGTATGATATTACTAATATTTAACTTTTTGTATATAGATCATTTAATGCTCTTTAAAAAGGGAGGGAAAAACATTTATAATATGGTAACAATCTACAGTTTTTTACAAGTTACAACTATGCATGCTGTTAATTAGTTTTAATTTACTGTTAATGGATCATCTAAACATGTTTTAATAGGCAAATTTGAACTATGACTTCAGAATCATAATTCTTTGTGTTTGAATCTGCTTTTAGAAAATGTGGGCATTGCGCTGCCATGTTGATCAGTAGTGTGTGTGTTGCTGGGATGAAATGGGGTGGGGGGAGGAGTGGTGGTTAGGAAGCACTGGGCTCCACCTGCTGCCACTGAGATGCCAGCGCTGGAAAACGGCCAGGATCGGCCCATAGTATACTCCCCTCACAGACAAACACACACAGGAGATCTGTGAGTCAGGCCTGCACAGCACTCTCATTCACAAACATAAAGTGCTTAAACCTGCAGCTAACAGGCATGACTCTACTCACATTTGCGTTAAAATAAATAAATAAAACGGGGTTTCCTCCAAGCTTCACAAATGCTGAACAATGAGAGTAATGTGGTGTTTAACAGCACAGTTTTCACTTGGACAGATTGGGCATATACTGTATTAATGAAGGATGGTACTTATGACAGTTCTAATGAGTGTGGTGTGCTGCAGACAGAGGCCTTGATAAGACAAGAGGCAGTTGTGAGAATAAAGAGGAGTGAGAGGAGACAGATGGGCTTTATGGATGGTGTGAGGAGACAGGAAACACACATATGAGGAGGCATGAAAACTACCTTGATGAGTGAGCATAAACGCACAAGGACAATGCGCTAATGATGCGTGGAAAAACGAAAACAATAATTAGAGATATTCCGAACCATTTGCGTGTTGTAGAACAATAGCAATTATCCAAGTAACAGATGGACAATATGTTAGTGAATGTGTTTACATGCACGATCTTACACCGATAATGCTTAATAAGTAGACAATGTTTTCTTCTTTAATAGGGTGGGTTTAAGCATAATCTGATCGATTTGGCACACGTAGATTTTTTGCCCATTACCTCGATTTTACGTTGTATGGAAAAACCAGCGTTTACGGTTTTCTTGTGTTGTCTGACTTTTTGAAGAAGCTGATTTTTGGTAGTTCGCAGTGTATTGGTGTGCATGTAAACACATTCAGTGATCGAATATGCCAACACTACCCTTTTTAATTTTGGTAGTAGTCTGTTTAGGCCAAAACTGTGAAAGCAGATGATATAAGGGCTTATTTTTATAAATTCAAACAGTATACACTTTTTTCTATGCCAGGTTTCAAAAGTACTACACGTTTATCAGGGTTCCTACACCTTTTGGCCAGTTTCCATGATTACTGGATAAGGATTTAAAAAAATCATATAATATACATTGCACACACAAAGAGCCATTTTTAGCCAATGAAACGGTTTAGAGCTGAGCACAACTAAAAAATTTTTTAAAGGTCTATACAATAAAAAAAATAACTCCTTGACTTTAGGTTTTATTAAATCAAGTCATTTTTATTTCTATAACTCTTTTCACAACAGATATCGTTTCAAAGCAGCTTTACAGGATTATACTTTAACAGAAAATAAAGATGTAATGTCTTAGAATCATCATTATAAATTTCCATGACTTGTCCTGAAAATCACAATTACTAAACTACTTTCTACTGTACATCAAAATGCCTGATTTAAATTGAAGTTTGTAAAATTCTCAATAAGCACTTTATATGAAAACTGTAATAGGTTTATCATTTCGGTTACCAACCCATTACACAAAAAAATTAGCGCAGTGTTTCACAGTAAAAGAAAATGCCCACATTTTCTAAAAGCAGATTCAAATAAAAAATTGATGATTCTGAAGTCATAGTTCACAGTAAAAGAAATGTTAATTTATGAGATAGAGTGTGTACCATGAAATAACGCCAAAACAACACATTTTTCTGTTATGATATGTTCATTAGTTGTACTCGAAAACAAACATACAGTGCAGTATATTTATATACTGTATATATGTATGCATGTATGTACATACACTGGTGGCCAAATTTTGGAATAATGTACAGATTATGCTTTTATGGAAAGAAAATGGTACTTTTATTCACCAAAATTCAACTGATCACAATGTATAGTCAGGACATTACTGATGTGAAAAATTACTATTACAATTTGAAAAAAATGTTCAGAACTTCTTAAACTACGTCAGAGAGATCTCATCAAAAAATCCTCCACGTGCAGCAATGACAGATTTGCAGATCCTTGGCATTCTAGTTGTCAGTTTGTCCAGATACTCAGGTGACATTTCACCCCACGCTTCCTGTAGCACTTGCCATAGATGTGGCTGTCTTGTTGGGCACTTCTCACGCACCTTACAGTCTAGCTGATCCCACAAAAGCTCAATGGGGTTAAGATCCATAACACTCTTTTCCAATTATCTGTTGTCCAATGTCTGTGTTTCTTTGCCCACTCTAACCTTTTCTTTTTGTTTTTATGTTTCAAAAGTGTCTTTTTCTTTGCAATTCTTCCCATAAGGCCTGCACCCCTGAGTCTTCTCTTTACTGTTGTACATGAAACTGGTGTTGAGCGGGTAGAATTCAATGAAGCTGTCAGCTGAGGACATGTGAGGTGTCTATTTCTCAAACTAGAGACTCTGATGTACTTATCCTCATGTTTAGTCGTACATCTCTCTTTCTGTCCTTGTCAGAGCCAGTTGTGCCACTGGTTATCTGAGTTACTGTAGACTTTGTCGGTTCGAACCAGTCTGGCCATTCTCCATTGACCTCTCTCATAAATAAGGCATTTCCGTCCACAGAACTGCCGCTCACTGGATGTTTTTTGTTTTTGGCACTATTCAGAGTAAATTCTAGAGATTGTTGTGCATGAAAATCCCAGGAGATCAGCAGTTACAGAAATACTCAAACCAGCCCATCTGGCACCAATAACCATCCAGGCGATAATCTAATCAGCCAATCATGTGGTAGCAGTGCATAAAATTCACGCAGATACGGGTCAGGAGCTTCAGTTATTGTTCACGTCAACCATCAGAATGGGGAAAAAATGTGATCTCAATGATTTGGACCGTGGCATGATTGTTGATCGATTGTTGAGCACAGATATGGATGCATATAAGGGATGGAAACATCACTGGAACGACTGAGCCTGGGTCCCGTGGAGAGAGCAATGGTGAGAATGCAATGGCATTGTGCACACGTGTTCAAACAGATGTACAAGGCAACCTACCCACCCTAAACACTTTTAAAAAACACTACCTGAGAGACCCCTGACAGCTGTTCCTGGAAAAAAAACAAAGAGGGAAAGATTTGCAGCTGGATATGGAAACAAATCCCTCTCCTAACATACATGGCATACACATGTGTGCACACACACTCTGCTCTCAGCATGCAGGAACTGACAGGTGACTACGAAGAAAATTAACTAAAAGTACGATCCCAAGCAAATTCTCTTATTACGTGATTTCATTGTTGAATGAAACTCCTTGAAAGGGATAGTAGCAGTTACAGAAATACTCAAACCAGCCCATCTGGCACCAACAATCATGCCACGGTCCAAATCATTGAGATCACATTTTTTCCCCATTCTGATGGTTGATGTGAACATGAACCGAAGCTCCTGACCCATATCTACATGATTTTATGCACTGCACTGCTGCCACATTATTGGCTGATTAGATAATCGCATGGATGATTGTTGGTGCCAGACGGGCTGGTTTGAGTATTTCTGTAACTGCTGATCTCCTGTGATTTTCTACACAATATTAGGCAGGTGTATATACATATATATATATATATATACTGTATATATACATATATATATATATGTGTATACATACACACATACAGTATATACTGTTTAGTGTATAAATGCACACATGGAGGGCTCTCTGCTGCAAAAGCAGAATATTGTAGAAAACAATGAATTACAGACTATCAGTGTCAGTATCAATATTACTGCGATGCTAATCTGAGTATGTGATTTTTCCATAAGTTTAATACATGGGAATTCCAAATTAGCTCTACGAAATCAGGCCACTCATATACACACATCTACCAATGTCCAGAACTCAGAGAGTCTTTCTTAAAAACAAACCTCCAGGAAAGTATGGTCCATATGCAAGCTGTTGGAATAGCCAGGCATATGCTGGGTATATCTAACACATTTTCACCCTCCCCCTCAATCCTTCTGTTTATGCGCAGGCAGAGTGTGGTGCAAACTGCCAGGAGCACACCAGACCGCACGTTCGCTGTTTACTGCATACGTGCGTTCCTTCAGCACAGATACGGGCGCATATAAGGGATGCAAACATCAATGGACTCAGTGTGGAGAACGACTGAGCCTGGGTCCCGTAGAGAGAGCAACGGTGAGAATGCAATAGCATTGTGCACATGTGTACAAACAGATGTACAAGGCAACCTACCAACCCTAAACACTTTTTAAAAACACGACAAGACCCCTGACAGCTGTTCTTGGAAAAAACGAAGAGGGAAAGATTTGCAGCTGGATATGGAAACAAATCCCCTCCCAACGTTCATGGCATGCACATGTGTGCACACACGCTCTGCTCTCAGCATGCAGGAACTGACAGGTGACTACGATGGAAATTAACTAAAGGGACAATCCCAAGCGACTTCCCATATTACGTGATTTCTTTGTTGAATGAAACTCCTTTTAAGGGATAGTTCACCAAAAAATTTAAATTCTCTAATCATTTACTCACCCTCATGCCAACCCAGATGTGTATGACTTTCTTAAGCAGAACACAAACTAGATTTTTAGAAGAATTTTTCAGCTCTGTAGGTCCACACAATGCAGAAACCAGAACTTTGTAGCTCAAAAATCACACAAAGGAAACATAAAAGTAATCCATATGACTCAAGTGGTTAAATCAATTTCTTCAGAAGTGATATGACAGGTGTGGGTGAGAAACAGAACAATATTTAAGTCATTTTTACTCTAAATCTCCATTTTAAATTTCACTTTCAGATGTGAAAGTGAAACTAACCAGGCACCACATGTGACTTTCAGATGTAAAAGTGAAAGTGGAGATTTAGAGGAAAAAAGGACTTACATTTTTATCTGTTTCTCACCCACATCTATTATATCGCTTCTAAAGATATGGATTACTTCTGTGATTTTTGGAGCTACAAAGGTCTGATCACCATTCACTTGCTTTGTAAAGTCCTACAGAACTGAGCTTTTCTTCTAAAAATCTTTGTTTGTGTTCTGCAGAAGAAAGAAAGTCATACACATCTGGGATGGCATGAGGGTGAGTAAATGATAAGATAATTTTAATTTTTTGGTGAACTATCCCTTTAATACACAGTGAAGCAGAGTAGAGGTAAAGAAAAAAATGGTGATTGTAAAATAGATAGACACACTTTTAAACCAATGAATTTCCATGCTCTTTCCAGTCATTTGAAATTATTAGGATTTTTCTTTAAATCATTATGTCCAGTTTGTGAATGAAACATTTAGACCGATTGTGTACCAGTTTCAGGGATTAACTGGCTCAATAGAACGATTCCCTAACAAATCAGACATTGTCATGCAAGCAATTTTTACTCTACACAATGTGTAATGTTTGAAATATTTAAAAAAATGAAATATTTCAGTGCAGAGCATAGCTAGAAAATTTTAAAGTATATTCTTTACAGAAATTTCCATTGATTATCTACTGTAAATGTCGCTCTACAACTGATTCTCAATTGAACACATCCCCACTAATAGGATAGATTTTCCTAACATCATCGATTTCCAAAGTAAAAGTCTCAGTTTTTGATTTAGGAAAATGCCATTCTAGTGCGGATGAGAGGGTAAACGTAGCAAAAGCAATGCGTTTTAAAATGAAAATGGATTAGTGTGGATGTGGCCTTAGTAGTACATGCCATATGCCATTGTCTTCAATAATTAGTTGAGCATGTAACAAATTACTTTTGCTGTGAAATTGGTACCGACTACTGATTTTTTTGCATCGTGACAACCCTAAAGGCTTGCAAGAAATTTTTACTCTACACAAGAGCAATATTTAATCAATGAAAGAACAGTGCAGAACTACAACATTTGCCTGGAAAACACAATTTTATAATTCCCTGATAGTTCCAGGTTTTCCATGACTGTGGGAACCCTGTATCAAAATGGTTACGGTTGCTCGGCGGCAAGTGTACAAACTCCAGACAGGACCAACCGTAGCACTGAAATCCATTTGCAAAGGTTTGAGTCCGATCTGTGATGTGTCACGATCCTCAAACTCTTGCTCTCTCTATTATATCCATCAAATAAGAAGCCAAAATGCTTTAAAAAATTAAAGATATGAAGATATACATTACATTGGAACATTCCATGCCAAATATTTTGAGAGCATGTTGAAATGTAAACATTCACAACGTGAGAACTTT
Organism: Myxocyprinus asiaticus; assembly: GCF_019703515.2. NCBI lineage: Eukaryota > Metazoa > Chordata > Actinopteri > Cypriniformes > Catostomidae > Myxocyprinus > Myxocyprinus asiaticus. The sequence continues at coordinate 16,839,333 of NC_059393.1, read as the reverse complement.
TTTTGAACTCAATTCTCAGCTTAAGCCCACCACAAGACAGACTGCCAAAGAGGTGCCGTACGTCATTTAGATAAGACGCATGAAAAGCGCTACGCAGTCAATGATTTTTTTAAAGAGTATCACGGTTGTGATGCGCAATCATTAAGCTTTCATGTCTATGATCAGAGGTGTGTGGCAGTGCCAGGTCTATTGTGCCCATCTGTGGCAGACAGAGACAGACAGGCCGTTTGGGGCCCTCTCCTGTGGTGTGACTAACTCATGACGACAGTGCCAGGGATGAAGAGGGCCCTGGCCCTGCCAAGGGAACCACTGCTGTTTGCCTCCACTCAAGGCTGCCTTTGTTGTGGCTTCACTATCTTCTCACAACATGTGCTTCTATCAAACCCACACTGGCAATATCCCACTGTAAGAAAAAAAAAGTGAAATCCGCTTTCGCAGCCATGTGTTTAATGTCTTCATTTGCCATGTGAATCTGTCTACCTTTATTTACTGGGGGGGTTCTGTTTTATTTGTCTGGTTCACACTGTAATGTACTAATATGCTGTTAGAGGGAAAGGGATGAAAGAGGACAGGGGTGTTTTTGCAGTGATCTCAGTGAGAAAAACCCGGCAAAAGGCTTGAGTTTAAACTTTAAAACCTGTTTACTTTATACAGAATGTGACTTTTTACTGCAAGCACATGATTAACCTTTTATTTTTTTTATTCATGACAGAAATAAATATATGGGTATGAATAACCTTAGAATTTATACAATACATTTCCTAAAAGCATAAATTAAATAATAATCAAGCATAAAGACTCTTTAAAACTCTGCTTAAAATGGTAAAATATTTAATCTTATATTATTTGAACAGGGCAGCCTAAAAAAAAGGCAAAATCCAAACTGTATATAGGTATAATATATTATTTAATTCTTGTAATTCTTAAATAGGTTTTATTAAATATTTAAATTGACTTTTAAAAAATGTGTGTGTGTGTGTGTGTGTGAGTATATATATTTATTAACATATTTTTTAAAGGTCAATTTAAATATTTAATAAAACCTCTTTAAGGACTATAAGAAATGTATAAGAAATTACAAGAAATATGTTAGGTATTTATGTATGTAATACACGTTGTGTGTGTAATAAATAATAATAATAATAATAATTATTATTAATTATTATTATTCATATGCAGAACAATCATCATAAAACATACACAATACTCATAAAACATCATAAAACAATATTTAAATATTAAATAAATGCATTTTAAGAATTATAATAATTGTTTATTTTGGCTATTGTTTATATATATATATATATATATATATATATATACACCATCCATAATTGTTCTTCTATTCCCTAAGTAATGAACTCAGCATGTCAAAGGTGCTTGAAAGACTTGTGACTTCTGTTTTAGAGAAATGTCTCCCTCTAATGGTCATTTGTGACAATTGCATATCTAAAGTGATTTTTAAACTTGTCCTAATGTACTTGTTAATCTATTGTTATAAATCCCTTAAATCTTTCAAAACAGACAAAAAAAAAAAAAAAAAAAAAACCCACAACTTCAGAGTTTTCAAACTTTTTTGTTTCAAACTATTCCTTCAGGCCTGCCTTTCCAAGCACTGGGGCCAGCAAAGGCTTGCTGGGATTGCAGAATAAACCCCATAGGTTACGCTCACAGCAACTGAGGATCACTATGTTCTGAGAACAGATGTGCTCATATGCGAGGAGAAATTCCAATATAATGTTCAAAAACAGTTCATGCGCTGCAATTCTCTTCTCTTCACCTTAATTCCTTTTTTATCTCCACAGATCTCAAGCTCTGTACATAGAGAGGAAATTACACATTTTATAGTGCAAATGTCGCTTTGCAACCATCCGATTCTCAATCGTGCTTAGGCCACGTTCACACTAATCTGTTTCCGTTTGAGCTTTCCATTTCTTAACGTCGCTGTTTTCCAAAGCAAGCACTACAAGAGAATGTCTGTTTTTTGGTGGAGGAAAACACCATTCTAGTGTGGATGAGAGGTGTAAATGTAGCAAAATTCTTTATGTTTTTACATTCTCTATATGTGCCATTTGAATCTGAAAACTGATGTATGTACAATTCTGAAAATATCCTCTTAAATGCTATATTATAATATTTATCATAAAGATATAGCTGCTTTAAACATACCTTAAGGCTATGTTGCATCTACTTTCACTAAGGTCTATTTGGAAGATTCATGACACACAACTTCATAAAAAGTGATGTGAAATTGTGCAGCAGGCGTGATGGTGTGACATGTTGGTGGGCCTAAACTCGAGGGAGAAGGTGATTGTCTAGGCAGACCATACAGAACTTCGTCAAATTAGCGAGGAATGCCAAAGGATGTGTTTAGTTTTCAGCTTCACTTTCAATAAAGCTGACGCATTGCTTGTGTATTTGATTGCTCCCCCCAACCATTCTTCAACATGCCATTCGGCCCATCTCCCGCTCGGTCTGCTACCTGAGCCCTCTGCGTATCTAATTTTCTTCATTGCAGCATTAAATGGATGTGCCCTCATGAAGGATTGGGTCAGCACTTATTTCCGCACAACTTAATGAAAAGCACATGGCTCAGTTCTTGTTTTAGTAAACCTGCCCTTTCCCCTCCCTCCCGCCTCTGGCTCATCCATCTCTCGCCAAACTTCCTCCCTCTCTCGATGGATGAGGAAGGAAGCTCAACCCTGGAGGCAGCAGACTAAAGACAACAGAAAAAACAACTGAATACAGCGGCAAATACCAAGTAAAAAGACTTTAAATCAAGCTGCCCTCTCCATTTATGATCATACATGTACGTACTGTATATGATAAAACATTACAAATTCATGTTAAGCATATTTTGGGCAGTCCCACAGAAACGTCAACCACATCATAGAAAAATGAAAAGTTTTAACCAAAGGAACAAAATGCCCTTTTAAATTCGATCGTGGAGTAATGGATAATGGATATTGTAGTCCAGACCAGTAGAGGGCGTTGCTTGCTCACACAGCGCTGACTGAAGCGCTGACCGAAGAGCTGAATGCAGACTATATTTTAAAATGCAGCCCTTTAAGGTTTAATAATCATGCAAGACCATATTGTGATTTCAATCTTAACTCAATCAATCATGCAGCCTTAATGGATACCATACCAATGTCTCAGAAATCAAAGTGAGTCAAAGCATTTTGGATGGTTTTCCCTCATCATGTATAGGTAAGTGCAACTTTCACAACTGTCACGTCTGTAACACCCTTTTGTCCTCATAAATGTGAGATCGAGAAAGAATAAAAATTAAATATTGCATGTTTTAATGAATGCCAACACTTCGAAATGTTTTGCTTATAACCGCTGATGGTTTTAATTTGGTCAGTAATTGGCCGATAAACATCTGTGGCCAAAACATCGGTGTATCCCTAATTATAATCATACAGTAAAGACCAGTGTATATATATATATATATATATATACACACACAGTAAATATTTTTATGTGACATTTCTTTACTTTTTTCCATTTCTGAATATTTACTTAAATACTTGATACTGCTGCTTTAAGCACCATTTTCTTCATTTGTACCTTTGTTCTGTTGTTTTTATTTGTTGTTCTGCTGGTTAAATTGTTTCTTTGTTTATTTATTATTGACTGTTTTTTTGTCTTGAATGATTTCTTGATAACTTGAAACAATATTTACTCAAATTAGTCAGTGTTTTATTGTGGTATTGAAATTGTTATTTAGAATCATCAAATTACTTTCATCTGTAAGCAAAATGGACATTATAACTGAAATATACATCCACACCAAATTGACTTTCTCCATTGCACGATTACTGTATATTGCTGTTAGTTCCTACCAAGACTGCATTACCTTCAATGATCTACAAGTATTGTAAATCAAAGAAAGGAGGACATTAGAATGAGTCCTAGTCCCAGCTGGCAAGGAATCTGTCCCAGTCATAAGCAAGGCATGTATGCAGGCAGGCAAAGAGGCCAAGTGTATTGCTAGAAGAGTTCTGACAGGGCCAGGGAACTGGTGAAGGATGTGGCATATCTGACTACAGCTCCAGCACCATCTGTCAGCCTGGCAACATCACTCATAAGCAGGTTACAGCTATGGTCTCCTGCAAGCCCTCAATGCCTCTTATCTACACACTAACTGACCCGGCAGAGGGCAGAATGATGCACAGTATAAGGGTCCACTCTGAGACCACTTTCAGAATCAAGACTTTAAAAGACCTCACAATCACAAGGAGGTGACATAAAAGGGATATTTCACCCAAAAATGAACAATTCTGTCATTTCCTAACATTCTGGCAGCAGAGTGTGAGTGTACATTTGTAAAAAGGTGTTTGTGTTGAGTTCGTTTGTATGTGTGTTGGTTGATATTGGGACAGCTGGAGCCAGTGGGCCATGGGAATACACTCATCATGAATATTCAGGCCCAGCCTCTGGAAGAAACAGCCACCAGAGTGATGTCACATGTTCAAACAGTTGTTCTAGGCCACTTTCTGGGTCTATTAGAGTACCGTAAATCAGAGAGAGAGAGAGAGTGTAAGGACAGAGATATATATTGTATGCTACTTGCAATGTTCATCATTTTTGTCATTTGTTTTTCATAGTTGTTGGTTTTGAAAACACATCATCAACATTGACTCCAGCTACTGTTTTGGCTTCATAGCTCCTGCTACCTTTTACAAGGGACATTTATGGATATTATATAGTTGGGTCAATGAGGTAGCCAACATGTAGGTGGAACCCCATGTAGGTGATTCTGTTTTAAACCCAACTAGAAATGCTTTTCTGGATGCCACCCAAGAGACTTGTGAAACATTTTTAAACTTCTTTACTCACAAAATTGAGCAGATCAAAGGTACTATTGTACCTTAACAATTTGATCAACCACTAATACCTTCCCTGTCCAGCTCCCTGACTCACTTTCAACCAGTTAAGTCAGCACAGTTAGCAGATGTAGTCTCCAAGATGAAGTGTTCCAGTTACAAGCTGAATATTCTTTCTCCGCGCCTTCTTAAAGAAGTTTTCATAACTACCAGTTCCTGTGTAACAGCTATAATTAACAGCTCCTTAGCAAGTCGAGTTGTTCCAAGTAGTTTTAAACATGCAATTTTACATCCTTTGTTCAAAAAACTTTTTTGGATCCAGCAATACACAACAATTACAGACCAATCTCCAAACTGCCTTTTATTTCCAATATTTTGGAGAGAGCTGTTTATTCGCAACTCTACTCCCCTATCTAAATACATTTAACATTTTAGATACATTTCAGTCTGGTTTCAGACACTTGCACAGCACTGAATCTGCATTGTTGAAGGTCATTAATGATATTTTTCTCTCCATGGATTCAGGTTCACCTGTTGCATTAGTTATTAGATCTCAGTGCTGCGTTCGACACTATTGACCATAATATTCTTCTCAATCGTCTTGAGTGTATGGTTGGCATCCAGGGTATGGCCCTCCAGTGTTTTTCCTCCTATCTAAAAGAAAGGACATTCTCTGTAAATTTGGGTAATTTTCTTTCTACGTCAGCTCAATTACAGTGTGGTGTCCCTCAAGGGTTGATTTTAGGACCCTTACTATTTTCCCTGTATATGCTTCCTCTGAGCTCTTTTTTTCAGAAATAGAAATCTTATCACTGTTATGCTGACGATTCACAATTTTATTTCCCAGTGAGTGTAGACAAGAAGTGTTCATTTGATAACGCCCTAAATTGCTTCAAAGATATTAAACATTGTCTGGCAAACAATTTTTTACAATTAAATGAAAGAAAAACCGAAGTTCTGATTTTATGTTCATCCATGTCTTTACCTGGCCTGGTTGCCCAGTTAGATCCTCTGTCGTTGAATGTACAAGATAATGTAAAGAGTCTTGGAGTGAATTTAGACTCTACATTGCTTTTCAATAAACAGATCAGTGCTGTTGTCAAGGGTAGCTTTTTCCACCTGAGATCTATCGCTAAAGTAAAACATTTTACTTCCTATAAAGACATGGAAATTGTGATCCATCACTTATTTCATCAAGGTTAGACTACTGTAACTAATTGTACATTGGTCTCCCTCAAACTGCGTTATCCTGCCTACAGCTGGTTCAAAATGTGGCAGCTAGGCTTTTAACAGGGTCAAGAAAGAGGGATCACATTCCCCTGTTTTAGCATCTTTACACTGGCTTCCTGTGAAATTCAGGGTCGATTTTAAAATTCTGATTTATGTCTTCAAGGCACTATCTGGTCTCGGGCCCCAATATATCAGTGACCTTCTCCTCCTGTACTCCCCCACCAGAGTGCTCAGGTCTTCTGATCAACTTCTACTGAGGGTTCCTCGTTGCCGTGCCTTTTCTGTGATAGGTCCTAATCTATGGAATAGTCTCCCTTTCCATGTGAGGTCAGCTTCATCATTAGCCATTTTTAAATCTTCTTTGAAAACTTATTTTTATTCTGTAGCTTTTGAATAGATCATTGAATAGACTGAAATTGATAAATACGTGACGCTGTATTTAAATGTTTTTATTAATTTTATTATGTTTTATATTTAACTTTATATCAATCTGTTTTTATATCATTCTGTCATTTTGTTTGTTTGATCTGTAAAGCACTTTGGGTCAACTTCTGTTGTTTTTAAATGTGCTCTATAAATAAAGGTTGACTTGACTTGTAGGATTTTGCTTAGGGCCCCCATATGCTCAGAAATGGCCTGACTATTTTAATAACTTTTACTTGATGGTTAGACCACATGACAATTTAAAAGTCATTACTTTTAATTTTTTAAAAAAAAAATAAATAAATAAATAAATAAATAAAAAAAATAAAAAGCTATAAATGTTTTTTAAAAATATGTGAAACCAACATGGACTCAGGGATTAGATTTTTGCTAACTTGACACGTTTACTACACAGAGAGTTTGAAATTTTATATATATATATATATATATATATATATGTATACTGGTGGCCAAAAGTTTGGAATAATGTACAGATTTTGCTCTTATGGAAAGAAATTGGTACTTTTATTCGCCAAAGTGGCATTCAACTGATCACAATGTATAGTCAGGACATTAATAACATGAAAAAGTACTATTACAATTTGAAAAAAAACTACTTCATCAAAAAATCCTCCACGTGCAGCAATGACAGATTTGCAGATCTTTGGCATTCTAGCTGTCAGTTTGTCCAGATACTCAGGTGACATTTCACCCCACACTTCCTGTAGCACTTGCCATAGATGTGGCTGTCTGGTCGGGCACTTCTCATGCACCTTACAGTCTAGCTGATCCCACAAAAGCTCAATGGGGTTAAGATCCTTAACACTCTTTTCCAATGTCTGTGTTTCTTTGACCACTCTAACCTTTTCTTTTTGTTTTTCTGTTTCAAAAGTGTCTTTTTCTTTGCAATTCTTCCCATAAGGCCTGCACCCCTGAGTCTTCTCTTTACTGTTGTACATGAAACTGGTGTTGAGTGGGTAGAATTCAATGAAGCTGACATGTGAGGCATCTATTTCTCAAAAATAGAGACTCTGATGTACTTATCCTCTTGTTTAGTTGTACATCTGGCCTTCCACATCTCTTTCTGTCCTTGTTAGAGCCAGCTGTCCTTTGTCTTTGAAGACTTTAGTGTACACCTTTGTATGAAATCTTTTTTTTTTTTTTTTTGGCAATTTCAAGCATTGAAATTCATTCCTCAAAACAATGATTGACTGATGAGTTTCTAGAGAAAGCTGCCAAACGTTTGGCCGCCAGTATATATATTATCTTTTATTATTTTGTAAATTAAATTACATGTAAAATGTATGTAACACTACTCCATTAACTAAGATGATATTAATATATGTATTTTAAAAAGAATCAGTGAGTAAAGACGCTGACTACCACCCCTGTAGTCGCGAGTTCGAATCCAGGGTATGCTGAGTGACTCCAGCCAGGTCTCCTAACCAAAAAATTGGCCTGGTTGCTAGGGAGGGTAACCTCATGGGGTAACCTCCTCGTGGTCGCGATTAGTGGCTCACGCTCTTAACGGGGTGCATGGTAAGTTGTGTGTGGATCACGACGAGCCACGTGATAAGAGGCGTGGATTGACTGTCTCAGAAGCGGAGGCAACTGAGACTTATCCTCCACCACCCGGATTGAGGTGAGTAACCGCGCCACAACAAGGACCTACTAAGTAGTGGGAAGTGGGCATTCCAAGCATTGCACATCATCCATAGATGCATTTCAGATAGCATATACTGAATGCATTGCCAGAGGGCATTTAATTGGATAATCTTTTCCAAGCATCTTTATCATGTTCAGGGAATGTTGTCCCACAAGCCCTGAAGCAAGTTTCCAAACACTGTTTCACAGTTTAATAAAGTTCCAAAAACAAATTTTCCCTTAAATATTACAACTGTACTTTTCACTCCATTACCAAGGGGAATAAAGACAAATCCTCATTTGGCTGACCAGATGTTCCAGCAGCCAGCAACAACTGTCTGTGAAACCTGTCGTTCCTCAAGAGATGCACACAGATCACAGATGCATCATCTGTTCTCAACAACAGGAAAACAATAGCATAATTTCTAATACTCAGAATGATCTAAATCACATCAGAATTAATCTGAAATGAAATTATTGTTGTATTGACAAGATAAAGACTTGGTCACATCCAACAGTATCACTAAATTAACGTTTTATGAAAGTCGAAATGTATGTGGACTATTTGTGAATGTTTCCCAATGTTTCAAAAAAATTCACAAAAAATAAAAAACATTTACCTTCTTTGTAAGCATGTGAAAACTTGAAAAGCATCAAGTTTAGTTTATTTGTCCATTAAATATTTCAATTTTATATATACAGTTTTCTTCATGGTGACCGAGTCATCAACGCAATGTGAGCCAAATCCATTTCGGAAACTTCTGTGTCATGCGAGTGATTCAGAGAGCGAAGCAGATGGGATAGATTAATTAGCCAATGTATGTTTAAGAAGAAAGGTATTTATTTGCGTGTGTGGCTAGGGGCCGGAATTATAAGGGACAGGGCAGTCGTTTTTTTGGGGAGGGCGATCTCGATGAAACCAGCGTTTTCACAAGCTAGGAGCTATCAAGTTGCAACACAAAGTGGGTTCGGGGAATTATAAATAAATAAGAGTAAAATAGGCAGTCTGGAGCAGAGGAAAGCTCTTTGTTTACTGGCTGCTCAGGAGACCTGAAACGGACCCTCAGAATAAATAAATACAACCGCAACAGGAACTTCAGCTGCTTCCCCCTCAGGTCAAGTTTAGTTTTATTAGCTACAGTCCTGTAAAGATACTAAATAATGACTGGCTCCCCTCCTTTGTCTCTCAGTCCTGCACGTGTGCTTGTCCCACCGTGAGTTCCAATACACCGTTACCCACTCAATACAAGCCAATAAAAATCGTAATCTTTTAGACATAGTTTCTCCAGGTGCATCTCAAAAGACAGTCGAATAAGTCTGTACTAGTACTTTCCAAAATTTGAAACACTGTCACCAGTGGCCAAAGCAGTAAGTGTTTTTGGGCATGTGTGAGCTTAATTTTCCAGGTGTACTGTCCACAGAGGGGTGCCAAAAGTGAGTTCTGAAGCGAGTTGTCTTCAGCTGTACAGACTGTAATACAGTGAAGAGAAATGTGTGTTTTATAAACTGAACCCGCCAACCCAAACCTCAAACTTAACCATCAGTGGAGTAAAAATAGAATGTTAAAGGGGAAAATGCAACCTTTGAATCGTGCTCGTCACTGATTAAGCGAAAGTGATTATTTTCTGGTTTCATTGCAGGATCTGAACCCTGGTCTCTCACATTGTTGATGCAACGCACTTCCGGTCACGCCACAGGGGAAGGGATACATGCTGATGCCAATACAAAAATGTCTGATAGGAGATTGCACTTGTCAGTGAATCGGCATAATGTGACCGATCCTAGGGGACCGAAACTCTCTGAAACAACATGGCGACTTCTCGTTTGACCATGTTGACAGTGCAGTGTGTGCTACCACCCCTGTAGTTACGAGTTCGAATCCAGGGTGTGCTGAGTGACTCCAGCCAGGTCTCCTAAGCAACCAAATTGGCCCGGTTGCTAGGGAGGGTAGAGTCACATGGGGTAACCTCCTCGTGGTCACGATTAGTGTTTCTCGCTCTCAATGGGGCACGTGGTAAGTTGTGCTTGGATTGCAGAGGGTAGCATGAGCCTCCGCGGTGTCATTCACAACGAGTCACGTGATAAGATGCATGGATTGACTGTCTCAGAAGCGGAGGCAACTGAGACTTGTCCTCCGCCACCCGGATTGAGGTGAGTTACCGTGCCACCACGAGGACCTACTAAGTAGTGGGAATTGGGCATTCCAAATTGGGGAGAAAAAAGGAGATAATAAAAATAAATAAATAAATAAATAAAAAAATAAAAATCTAAGTCAGTAAAAGTTAAAAATAATATTAATATATAATATTTTTATGGCAGTTTTTTGACGTGGACATTTTTGTCCCCTAAGGTACTGAGTTTTTATATATATATATATTAATTTTCATAAAAAATAACAGTGGCATTATATAAACAAACTGGCATTTAAAGGGTTGAAATCCTGAAAATGAATGAATATTTGGTAGATATGATCAGGACTGATTTTGGTTAAAAAAAAATAAACTTATTGAAAGTGAAAAATAATATTAATATATAATATTATTATGGCAGTTTTTTGACGTGGACATTTTTGTCCTCTAAGGACCTCTGAGTAACTTTTTTAATTGATGCACAAGGGTTAATTTAGTCAGCTTTTAAGAGTACACTAGCTCATAGATGGTTTCAAAGCTACTAGACATGGACTACAAGCCTAAAAACTACAACTTAGATTTAATGGGGTCTTTCAATAGTAATCATTTACACTATATATAATGTTCAAAACACTTAAGGCACTTTCAATAACACATATCCATGTCCTTTGAATGTAGAGACAGGGAGAGGTATAAAAGGAGGACAGGTGTGTCAGCTCGCCGGTGCCTTTTCAAGGAGGGCACTGGGTGAACAGCTTGCTCTCAGCAGGGGTCCTACAGAAGGAGCAGGTGAAAAGCTATCCCCCTGCACCTCTTTTACAGTGTCAACCTGACACCGCATTGAGCAAGGGAGTGGGCAGAAGAGGAAAACAGCCAATGGAGTTGTGAGCAAAGACGCCATCTGGCAAAGGTTTCGGTGGCAAAGTTGGGAGAGATGCCATGCCATGGAAAGGTCAGCTAATAATGATGTCACTTATCAAAATGGGAAAAGCCACTTAAAAAAAATATATATATATATATATTTAAAATCTTTCGAGTCATACTTGGAAAAAGTTGTGCAGTGGCAATGGTGCTACAGCTATCAATTATGTGCTAATAACATTATCCTTTATGAAAATAAACCATTGTTCCCATTTGTACAGCGGGAAAAGTACATTTACGCACTAGCGGGGGGTACCAAATGCCACAGTGTGAGACGTTCATATTTATGGGCGACAAGGCCAGACCAGCCTGACACACAAATCAGCTCTGGCCAGTGAGCAATTGTTCAACCAGAGATCCCCAGCTGGAATGGATGCAGGTCCAGACTGTCATTTACAAGCCTGCTAAGCCTCACTGGGTTTTTTGTTTCACTGCTGTATTATTTAACAATCCATTTTATTCTATTCAAACATTTCTCTCTATGTTAACCTCTAAGTCATAGTAACGCAGAGTTTAGAACTCAGTTGTAAATGTCTAGTCTGGACAGAGAGGCCCATTTATGTTTTCCTCCCACCCCCCACTCTATGCTGGGACACCTAATCTGGTAAATTAATGCTCCCAGTCGACCATCAGGGCTGGTCTCCCACAGATAGTTCGGATTTCAGGCTCTCGTCAGCGCCGCACCTGTGCCATCACCTGCGCCACAAACATTTTGCTATGTTTTAACACCAGCATTACATTGATGTGTTTACCACTTAGCTTTAGGTATTGTTTACGGATGCGTTTTAGTGCCACATCAAACACTGAATGTGTTGTAATAACATAATAAATTATAACATATAAATAGTAAAAATGTAAAAACTTTATTCTATACTATTACAACTTTAATATCGTAATGCTGCAGCTTTATTCTTGTAATTTTCACTTTATTCTCAGAATATTATATCTATAAATCTCATAATGTAAAGACTTTATTCTCATAATTTTTACATTATTCTCAAAATATTAGGCTACTATAATCTCATAATGTTACAACTTTATTCTTGTACTTTTGACTTCATTCTCAAAATATTACTATAATCTCGTAATGTTGTGGCTTTATTCTCGTAATTTTGACTTTATTCTCAAAATATTATTGTAATTTTGCAGCTTTATTCTCATAAAAGGCCTATTATTCTCAAAACATTACGACTTTACTCTCATAATGATATGACTTTATTCTCTTAATTTACTGTATTCTCAAAATATTACTATTTCCTCGTAATATTGCGACTTTATTCTTGTAATTTTAAATCTGTTTCTCAAAATATTATTGTAATCCCATAATGCCGTGGCTTAATTCTCATAAAACACCTATTAGAAGATTATTCTCAAAAAATTACAACTTCACTCTTGTAATGATACAACCTTATTCTCGTAATGTTTACTTAATTTAAAAAATATTACTACTTTATATATAATAATGCTATGATGTTATTCTCGTAATTTAGATTTTATTCCCAAAATACAACTACTTTAATACCGTACTGTTACAGCTTTATTTTTGAAACTTTGACTTTATCGTCATAAAACGCCAATTGTGAGATAATTTTCAAAACTACGACTATTAGTGTAATTTTGATTTTATTCTGAAAATATTACTAATTTACTCTAGTAATGTTACAACTCTATTCTGAAAACATTACGACTTTATTCTCAAAATTGTGTTTTTATTTTTATAATCATTTTAACGTGGCACTAAAACGCCATCATAACTGTTCCCCCTCTTCTCATAAAACGATAAAGAACTAGTTGTCCGCAGTGAGGTAGAAAGCAAGGTCAAAAACGTGCAGCTGAAATAAATAAGTCTTCAATGAAAATTCAAATCAGAAAGCAGATGGGGCAACAGAAGTTATGTGTAACATCTATAAGCAAAGCATAGGCATTCAGCAAGAGCCATTGGTAAAAATATTCCAAGGAGTGTGAGAGCACTCAAGGAAGAGGGTCTTTGACAAGGGAAGTGCATTTAGACACGGGAAGATGGAAACAATTAAGAGTTAAATGGGACCTGAGTGTGCCAGCGGATGGCTTGGATTTGCAGAAAGGAGGATTCCGGCTGGGCACATTGATTGCAAAAGGATGTCTCCACTCAAGATGACAACGCCCTCACCTTCTACCAGCCATACTGTAAAATTCAGACTCCAGGAGAGAGAGAGTCTGGCTGCCACCCAAGAGCCAGATCTTTGACCAGACTACACTGCAGTGTTAACCATTCAACTTCAAACATTATGAAATCACTATTTGAGAAGGATTTACTGGATTTAACGAATGTTTAAGTTAATATCAACTGGCCAAGCATCAAAAACTGGTATACCTTGTGTAAGTCTGCCAATTAAAGAAAAGAGACTGTTTAAAGTCTAGGGCTGGGTATTGATACCGATTTCCCAGTTCGATAAGATTCCGATTCACGAGCTCTGGATTCAATTCTGATTCGATATCTATTCATATGGGTATATTTCAGTTATAATGTCCCTTTTGCTTACATATGAAAAAAATAAATAAAAAAAATTCCAGCTAAAGCTATTATTTATACAGGAGACCTTCTAACTAGGTACATTATGAAAATATAACATTTTACTAATTATATTTAATCAGTTTTCATCATTTTGGTCACATTCTGGCTTAAAAAAAAAAAAAAAAAAAAAAAAAATCCATGTATTTAATCAATAAATAAGATATTATATTTCATATATTATTTTGTTACATGTGTATTGTTTAATTGCATAATTCATACTATTTACAAGTATTTACACTGATTTGTTTAATGTGTGCTAAAATTACTTATCTAATCTGTGCCATGCATGATTAGAAGTAAACGTTTATTTTATTTTATTTTATTTTATTTTATAATTTTTTTTTGATCAACAAATGACTGTGGAGAACAGAAAGGATATTAAAAAAGTCATTATTCAATGACAAATGGGTCGCGTAGATCTCGTCTTTCGACACGTATTACACGGAACGACTTTTCCTCTCAACACGCAGTGAAAGGATTTTGTTTCTGAATAATCCACCACTATACTACACAATAACTGGTGAGTGAAATATGAACATTTACCAGCCAGTTGACAAATATATATATATATATATATATATTTAGCCACATAGTGAGAAATTTGGTTGCAAATGCAAGTGATTTCCTCTCATTGTAGTAAAGGGTTGTGCACAGAGTAAAAGATTGATCTTGGATTTTAAGAATTGATATAGAGATCGTCCAAATTAAGATCGCAATGCATTGGAAAATCTATATTTTAAACCACCCCTGTTAAAGTCATTAGGTAAGGTGATGTAAAGGAAGCCAAAATGAGAATCTATATAGATGTTTTTTTTAGTTTTTTTTTTAGCCTGGTGTAGCCCATTGGGGTCTCCGTTGGCTTCCTCTATAGCACTTTACTATAAAATAGACATGAAAGTCTTTTTGGTTCAAAATACCTCTCAAATCCAAAAGAACACAATTGACACATGTAGGAAAGGCAAGCAATCGCTAAACTACAGTGGAAAGTATTCTGTGGTCCCGCACTCAATCTCAGAGGGTCTAACCAGGTCCATTCCAAATGCTGCACTTATGAGTGCCATAACTTTAGCATATTCCAGCTCTCGCCCCTCTGCCCTCCAGCGTGGCCTTCGCCAGACAGCAGGGGGACAGCCGGCCCCACACTGGCGCATCCCTTCCGGCAGCCTCTGCTGCAGAGCGGGCGACAGAGTTCCTGGATGCATCAGGGCTACAGATGTGCTGCCAGCTTGGCCAGGGGTCACCTTGGAGAGGCCCGTGGCAGCTTGTCCCATGGCTCCAGCTGGCACTCACTTTAATCTGTCCATGGAGGAGAAGAGCAAGAGATTCAGGCTACTAGGGACACTCCATCTTTCAAACAGGACATGGGCACAACCCAGAATTGCAGTAAGGGTAACACTTTAGGTCTCCCAACTATTTGTTTAAGCACCGAGAACCTTAAATGGAAAATTCTACTGTCTTTTTCTTGTAGAAGGGGATGCTGGCCTCCAGAGAGATGCTGCCCCCACCAGCTGTTAAGCCTCCCTAGAGTCATGGGGTCAGCAGCACCCCCTGTTGGAAGCATGTGTAACATGGGGACAGACTCAGGAGGGTCACAAGGTGCCCTGCACTGTGCAGAAATAAGTAATGGGGCTTCCCTGCTAGGAAGGCACGGCTCTGAATCAATCTAATTAGATGGGTGAAGAGGGGTGAAAAGAACAGGACATAATGAGGCTCATTTTTTAATATGCAAATTGTTTTTTTTTCCATAAAACTGTGGAATTGTTAACCAATAAGCCACGAGAGGCAGTTTTTTACAGTGATTTTACCATGGTTAAGGCCTGTTGTTAAGCATGACACAAAGCTGAGTGTCTAAATCCTCTTTAACAATGGTAAAAATCACCGTAACCAGAGATTATTTAGCAGAGATGGGCCACTTCTATTAAAATAAATGGGAGAAACTGGAACGCTCAACCAAGGAGCTCTGAGGGCCCAACAGTCAACGAATGTAGAAAGGAAGTCCCACCTTACAGTTAAAAGAGCCAATCACCTTTTAGATACAGACATCACCTGTCAATCAACTCGAGAACGCACATGCGCATTAGCTATACAAGCTGGGACAATTGCATTTTTTAGCGTAATATGAGGTAAAGAATCACAGTTTATGATACCAGTATTGTCAGATTTTATTGCTTATTTAAAATATGTTCTTTGATCGTAATATTGACCAACTGTGAGATTTTGGTCTTTCTCCATTCAAGTAGATACGAGCTGCACTGTCATGACTGGAAATAGCATCCTGAGAGCATTCCAAAGATGGCCGACAGAGGACTGACTTGCTAGAAAGATTTTGCCGTAACACCACCTCAAGTGGATTATTCCTTTTCTAGAATGCCGGCAACAGCAATATGATAAAACATTCCAATTCTGAATAAAGAATTGAATAACAACCATCTTGGTTCCAGAAGTATTTTTCCCATTCATTTTTTTCAACAAAATACTTCATAAAAGCCATGAACCAAACCAACAAGCTACTAGGATAATCACAACGTTGAAAACTTAGATTTGAAGCAAAAAGCAAACAAAGTGTTTGAAAATTCAATAAAAAGACAAAAGATACAAGACTGTGAACTTAACGTTTTTCATGACGGTACAAACTACATTGCCATGAAGCAATGCAAATGACATAATTGAATAAAAAAAGGATGGAAAAATATATAACTATTGATTTAAAGTTGCTGATAATAAGTCTATAAACGATCTGTTTCAAGTTTACTGCAAAATATTCAGATATACACAAACATACGTAGTTTGAGAGTGTTAGGAGACCGATACGGTTGTGTCATTCGCAGTTCATCAAGTCTGCAGGTGCTGCGGAGCTCTTTTGGTGTTTGGTTCGCCACGATTCTCTGATTGGTGGATCTTTCTCTTCAGAATCATAAGTAAGGTAGTTATTCAGCACAAATTATTTTAAACGCAATAAAAAACAAAAAGTTTAATTAAAATGATGTGGACTGATGGCATCAACAAAAGCATATATTATCGATTAACAACTTCGGAGCTCATGGTAGGTCTGCCTTCAGGTTTATAAGTTAGTTTTTAAAAATCTATTCCCCAGTGGAGAAAATGAATGGAACTTTTCACTTCTGGGGCCACACTGTTGCGCTCTATTGATGTGCATACACAAGTGTGATTATATTGGCTATTTTTCATCAGCTTCGATTGCAGATCAGATTTTAGAGCCATAACTACTGCATCTGTTGAATAAAATCTAATGTGGAATATGTTTCAGTGCAACTGAGCAAGACTTTGTCAGCACAGTTGCTTTCATCTTTGAGATGAACTGAAAAGTCTTCACATGTGAAGGGGTGTTACAGTGCATGTACTGTATTTCTCTGTTTAGCTTCCACAAGAGTTACAGGGTCACTCCGTCAGATAATAAATATGAGGTGAACAGTGGTTGAACAGGCAGTTGCAGACTATGTGCAAGTGGCATCTCACTGACCTTATGAAAGTAGGCCAATTCTCTCATTATCTGGCAACAGGCAGACTTTCACAGAGGTGATTGCCGTGGTGGTGTGATCATATTTAATCTCCTGATTTTGGTGACATCTGTCCATACTGCCTTTTTTCTCTCTCTCACACTGTCTGTCCTCTGTATGTCCTGCTTTCATCAACATCGCCACCCAACAAATACACTCATCTCTGATCTTTCTCTGAACAGTAAACTCTCCTAATCCAGCACAACACTTTTAATGAATTAAGTGGCAATCTAAATTTTATTTCCTTTAATCATTTGTGATTTACAGTATAAAAATGGTCAGTTACTTGTTGACTTCTTTTAGCCATTTAAGATATTTTTACTCTGCATGTCAGCGTCATGCACAGGACCCAGATATTTTTCTACAGCTACGAATTATATGGTCATAAATCAGTAACTGAATGTTTGAACATTTTGACAGATAGTTTGGAGCAGGTGAGTGGGGTGGTGCTGTTAATGACTAGGAAGGATAATAGCTCTGTTCATGATCCAGTGATACCAGCAAAGCCCTGCACCCACATATACTACCCACAATCCCCCCTTCAATTGGTGACTTACACCTTTTTTTGGCAGCAAAATGGTGGGTGGCTGGAGACCAAGAGGAAAGCTATAGAGAAAAAAAAAGATCACTTCTCACCCCCCACCCCAAAACACACACACACAGGCACACACACACACACACACACACACACACACACACACACAGACACAGACGCAAATAAACCCTTCCAAATACCAGATGGTGTTTTTGGAATCTGTTTCCATTTTTTTTTTTTTTTCATGACAAAAAAGACAACTCCCAAGGAACACACATTCTGCATACTTGGGTAAGGATCCATACAACTCGTCCTTACTGCCGCTGCGTTCACGGAAAGACGAGTATCAAGTGAGACATGACAGCAAAAACTTTATAAACAAACTGATGATTGCCGATTGGAGAACAAGGACGAGAAAAAGTGTGCCAAACTGCAAAGATGAGAGTGTGTTTGGTTAAAGCCATAATTGGTAGATGAATGGCTCAGTGCCATGGCACGATCCATACCTTGTTTAGCACAAATTTAAGATGGTTTAAACTCCTGAGAGAGACATGCTCATGTTAACAGAGCAAATATCAACCCTTCTAAACTATTACATAGAGAATAAAGACAGTAAAACATATGAAATAATACTGAAAGGGGTGTCTGAACTTGACAAAGTCACTGTGTTTAGTTACATATGGCATAATTGGGAATAAATTACACAGAACTAAATGTAATATTCTTACATTTTATATGATAAAACAATCTGTCAAAGCGGACATACTCTGAATTCTGATGAAAGGATTTGGGTGATTCTCACAAAACCTGTCAAGAAAATGTCCTGCTCATATTTAAACCCAAATCAATAAGAAAAAAATATGAAACTATATTTTGCATAAAGAAAATATATTAAGACTACATTTAGTTTTTATTTATTTATTTTTATTTATTTATTTATTTTTTATTTTTTTTTGCATTGTAACATTATTTTCAGTACACTTTTTCCAAGCACATTTTACCACCCAGTTCCCATTACTGTAACACGGCCGGAAGTTTTACTTTTATTATTCTCATCGTTTTCAATTATGATTTTCATTACCATAATCATCATTTTTAAAATTATGTATTACATTATTTTTTTTATTTATTTTTTTTTAATTAAAGTCAGCAACAATAATAGACATACCAAGGGAGTACTACTAGGATGTATAAATGCCTTACATTTAAAATATTGTTTTTTTCACATTGCGGTAATTACAATATTCTAATGCCATCTGTGTGTGTGTGTGTGTGTGTGTGTGTGTGTGTGTGTGTGTGTGTGTTGCATTAATGAAAATTGGGAGGGCAAAATTTTAAATCATGAAAAAAAATGTCACCATGTAAAAAATCCTAATGGCCAAAAATAGGCTACATTTTATAAATGCATAATTTAATTCTTATTTGTTAAGTTTCATTTTGGAGTAAAAAAGGGCCTGGACATTTTCTTGAATATTCTGATTGTTAAATGATGATTCTATCCTTTTTTACCATAGTACATTTTTTAAATTATTTCTTTTAAACAGTGAAAATGAAAGGCAGTACCAAAGGGAGCACAAAGGTGGTTTTAATATTGTGGCTGATCGGTGTATATATATGTATATATATATATATATATATATATATATATATATATATATATATATATATATATACACACACACACACACACACACACACACACTGGTGGCCAAAAGTTTGGAATAACGTACAGATTTAGTTGTTTCGGAAGGAAATTGGTACTTTAATTCACCAAAGTGGCATTCAACTGATCACAAAGTATAGTCAGGACATTACTGATGTAAAAAACAGCACCATCACTATTTGAACAAAGTCATTTTTGATCAAATCTAGACAGCAGCCATCACTCCAACACCTCATCCTCGAGTAATCATACTAAATTGCTAATTTGGTTCTAGAAAATCACTTGCCATTATATCAAACACAGCTGAAAGCTATTTGGTTCGTTAAATGAAGCTTAACATTGTTTTTGTTTTTGTTTTTGTTTTTGAGTTGCCACAGTATGCAATAGACTGGCATGTCTTAAGGTCAATATTAGGTCAAAAATGGCAAAAAAGAAACAGCTTTCTCTAGAAACTCATCAGTCAATCATTGTTTTGAGGAATGAAGGCTATACAATGCTTGAAATTGCCAAAAAACTGAAGATTTCATACAAAGGTGTACACTACAGTCTTCAAAGACAAAGGACAACTGGCTCTAACAAGGACAGAAAGAGATGTGGAAGGCCCAGATGTACAACTAAACAAGAGGATAAGTACATCAGAGTCTCTAGTTTGAGAAATAGACGCCTCACATGTCCTCAGCTGACAGCTTCATTGAATTCTACCCGCTCAACACCAGTTTCATGTACAACAGTAAAGAGAAGACTCAGGGGTGCAGGCCTTATGTGAAGAATTGCAAAGAAAAAGACACTTTTGAAACATAAAAACAAAAAGAAAAGGTTAGAGTGGGCAAAGAAACACAGACATTGGACAACAGATAATTGGAAAAGAGTGTTATGGATCTTAACCCCATTGAGCTTTTGTGGGATCAGCTAGACTGTAAGGTGCATGAGAAGTGCCCGACCAGACAGCCATATCTATGGCAAGTGCTACAGGAAGTGTGGGGTGAAATGTCACCTGAGTATCTGGACAAACTGACAGCTAGAATGCCAAAGATCTGCAAATCTGTCATTGCTGCACGTGGAGGATTTTTTGAATAATTGTAATAGTAATTTTTCACATTATTAATGTCCTGATTATATATTGTGATCAGTTTAATGCCACTTCACTTTCTTTCCATAAGAGTCAAATCTGTACATTATTCCAACTTTTGGCCGGCAGTGTATCAATTAAATTTTCGTATTTTCACTGATTTAAAATATATATATTATATAATATAATATAATATATATATATAATAGGGCTGTCGGTTTAACGCGTTAATTTGCTGCAATTAATTATTTGAAGAATAATGCATTTAAAAAAATAAAATAACGCAATTAATAATGCCCCAGACTCGTACGTAAATTCCGTCATAAAGGAATATTGTTTTTAGAGATCCTTTCAGTTGAGCCATTGAAAATGTGACGTATCACATTGACGTTTTTATGAATATATGTCAGTAGGGGGCAGTCAAACTCCAGCAGTACAGATAACATGCCTCGTGATACCACCGTGAGCTGAACGGAGCACAACAGAACACAGCGATATTGAGAAGCGCGTTTCAAAATTTCCATCTCTATTTAACCTAAAAAATACATACTGTTACACACGGGACGCAGTATTTAATAGACCCTTATTCACGCTAGCGCCATCTTTGATTTTTAAAGGGAATGACGACGAGGCTGTGAGGGATAGACTTACCATCTCTTCAATGGGCTGTTCTGCAGTTTAAAGTGTTCCACAGACAAAACAGTTAGAAGTTGTGGAAAATCAGATGTGATCTAGGAGCTTTATGCAGCTTTATACGGTTCATGCCATTGAAGAGATGGTAAGTCTATCCCTCACAGCCTCATTCCCATTAACAATCAAAGATGGCGCTAGTGTGAATAAGGAGCCATGATGATTCTAATTGCCTGTTTTCTGTTTCTGGTCTCGAGACGCACTTTTAAAATGATCAAAACAAGCGATCCAGACGGAGAGCAACAACCGTTTAATAAAGTTTTTTGGGTTTTTTTAGTGTAAAAATTAATTTGTGCTATTGTTGGTTGTAATCACAACTCAAAGTAGTTAATGATATCAACGTAACTAACCTCGGACCATTGCTTCATGACATCTACACACTCAGGTGAGGCACTGTCAGTAAAAAATGGTCATCTCGAGCCTGTAAAGTATCAGCACTATACAGCCACATGTTTTTTTTTTTTAACCTTTTTCTCCCAATTTGGAATGCCCAATTCCAATGTGCTTTTAAGTCCTTGTGGTCGCATAGTGATTCGCCTCAATCCGGGTGGCGGAGGACGAATCCCAGCTTCCTTTGTGTCTGAGACTGTCAACCTGTGCATCTTATCACGTGGCTTGTTGAGCGCCTTGCCATGGAGACATAGTGCGTGTGGAGGCTTCACACCATCCACCGCGGCATCCACGCACAACTCACCACGCGCCCCACCAAGAATGAACCACATTATAGTGACCACGAGGAGGTTACCCCATGTGACTCTACCCTCCCTAGCAACTGGGCCAATTTGGTTGCTTAGGAGACCTGGCTGGAGTCACTCAGCACGCCCTGGATTTGAGCTTGCGACTCCAGGGTGGTAGCCAGCATCTTTACCACTGAGCTACCGAGGCCCCCCCAGACACATGTTATAAGAATATACGCTGATGTGAGTGATAAATTGAAAACTGTCGAATCGTGGAACACTTGTGCGTTCAGGAAAAAGGTGGATAGTGTTTTGTGCAATCAAGGCTGTACTCGTGTCATGGCTGTTGCCATAGTTACAATCAACAAGAAACCTACACACATCAACAGCAGACCTGCAACCTCTGTAAGATAAAAATTCTTCACCTATTTGACCTTACATCACGAAGAAATGCCCTGTGGCAACATTACTGTATATTTAAGATGCAGTTGGCCCTAACAGATTTTAAATTGGGCTCACTTTGTTTCTTTAACTGTTTTAGTATATATATATATATATATATAGTAGTTAAATCAAATCAGTAGTTTGTCATAATCAGTCATAATCATAATCAGGACATGAGATAAACAAATGATGGTGTTTATTGTTGATTTGTGTTTGATCTCCTTACAAGGGAACCTGATGCATTATTTTGGACATAATTTAACAATGCACTATACTTTTTATTTGTTGTTATTTATAATTGACTCTTTGTCTGCTGCCACAATAAGTGTATAGTTACTATGCAATTTTTTTTTAATTATTAACATCTTCTTCTTCTTCTTCTTCTTCTTTCGGCTGCTCCCATTAGGGGTCACCACAGCAGACCATCAGTGATCCGCATATTTTCATATTTTTATATTCACCGAATGCCCTTCCTGACGCAACCCCCAGTGGCTGGGGGACTCTGACTCACACCTACGGGGCAATTTAAAGTCTCCAATTCAATTATTAACATTATTATACTTGTATATTTATGATATGTTATATTATATACTAACTTAAATTTGTTAACTCACAATTATTTCTCAGTAAATAATGATCTGCGATTAATTTCGATTAATTAATCGGCACATACTGTAATTAATTTGATTACAATTTTACCGATTGACAGCCCTAATATATTTATTTACATTACAGTAATGAGAAAATCATAACGGCCATCTTTTTTGTGTTGCAGTGATAATTGATAACATGATATATATATATATATATATATACACACACTACATATGCAAAATATAATTTCGTATATTTCGTAATATAGTTTCTTTTGATTTTGGAGTAAAATTTGGACCAGGAGATTCTGACAGGTTTCGTGAGAATTACCTATTTGTGTAACTTTTCTATATCAGATTAAAGCACTACGCTTTTTAGTTCACCCAGTAGTTTGTATTAGTTTACAGATCATAGCCTCATAAACACCTTGTCACAATCCATACAGTATCTTATTTAGCACTAACTTTTGTTAAGTTAAAAGAGCTGCTGTTGGGCTTTATACACTATTACATTAAAGCTGTTGCAGTACAATAAATTACTGAAACGATGTCTGACCTTGAAAAAGTCACTGGATTTAGTTGCATCTTGCATAATGGGGAAAACATTATACTAAAACTAAATACAACATTCTTAACCAAATGTAACTATTTATGTGCTAAACTGACCTGTAAAAGTGTCAATACTCAGTCAAATGCTTTCACCACATTTCAAACACTTCCATACCTGATCACAGCACTACACTGCTGTATTCATGCTATAGTTTGTAGTGGTTTAAGGATCATAGTCTCATTAACAGAGCTGAAACAGGGATCTTTCCTGTACCTACACTCTCTAAAGGGCTAAGAAGAGAGCATCTTTACTGTTATTGTCCCAAACAAGACAAGCATCAGAAAATGGCACCAGACTAGCCCAAAGACCCAGCTGTCTTGGCCAGTAGCCACAGTTCTCCGGGGAGAGAAAGAGAGAGGGGGAGATAGTGAGTAGGAAAAAGTGAGGGACAGAGCACTTGGGTGAACGAGAGACAGAGATGGGGGTGGGGGGGGGGGGGGTGTTCCACACAGAGACATGATGCCAGGAATAGAAAAGGGGTCCTTTTTCTCACATAGTGACCCCTAACCCCCCTAGACAGCGGGGATTTCACACGCATCTCTTCCACACAATTGATCCTTTCATTCCACTGCATAGACACAGGGCTTACATTGAAGGGAGGGGGAGGTAGTGAAGGTAGAAGTGAGACATCAGGACAAACAGAGGGACTTTCTCATTACACTCACAAACATTGCTGATAGTATCAGGTCAGATATAGACAAACGTAGACACTTCGCATATTCCAACATTGTTGAAGCAGTACTATATTATAATGGTAGTTGTGCTGAATTGTCTCCAGCTCTCTCACTACAGGCTTAGAAAGACCATTTGGCATTGGCAAGGGTATAGGTGTCACATAGCAGTGACAATCTCGCCACTGGAAGCAGCCATCAACTCATCCACTGCCTTATAACGAAGAAATATAACACATTATTCATATAATATGTAAAGCTAGAAAATGTAAGGCAGTTAAGTGCTTCCGTTTTAATTCAGTCAGTTTTTGTTAAATCTGACTGACTAAATCAAAACGTCTCACTCCGCTGTTCAAATGTTGTGTGCGCTAAAGATACGATTTACATATTAAGGGCGCAATTGAATCCTGAAAGTTATGTTACTTCTTAAAAAGCAATGAAATCTGTCCACTTTGTTACTGAAATTTCTTGCAAAACCTTTTTCACTGTTTTGCAGCATTGAAAATCATACATAAAAGATCTATTTTTGAAAACACTTCAAAACAGCCCAACATATTTGATTAGACACAAAGGTTTTTCAGTTAATATCTTGAACCGACTCCAAATTAGGCTTTCTTCACATCCTCTGTTGTTTTCTTTTTTCTCTTTTTACAAAGAGCCTCATCCAAATCGGATCCTAGTTTCTTTGCATCTCTTGATGGAAAGCCAACAAAACAAATCGTGTGCCAAGTGAGAGCTTTGGAGAATGTGAAAATTCACCTGTCAGTATTCTCAGAACCCAACATATATCATTATATAAATTTATTCTAACGCAGATTTAACAGCTTCAGGCAGTTTTAATACGGCATACAAATATATGCATAAATATAATCATAACATGAAAACAAGTAACAAAATGAGCTCTTGGAACTGGACATAAACCTCTAGGCTTATGAAGCCTTCTTTGTCAGCTCAGATATACAGTACATCACATCACAAAAGGGGCAAAGACGCCCTAAAGCAAAGTTTTCTACCAAAGATATTAAACATATGAATGGATATTAGAGCCTTTGCTCAAGCCACGCAGAACATCTCGAAGGTACTACCCAAAGCACCACAGTTAAAACTATTCCTCCGAAAAGCAGACATCTTTATAAAATGTGATGTGTTACAGTATGTGCTGTATGTCATTAGTTTGATTCCCAGGGAATGCAAGTATGTGAGAGCAGACCACCTTGTTCGCAAGCTCGATTTTGTACCTTGTTGCGTTCCAAAATGTATCAGACCGCAATTCATAATGCAACGTTAAGTCAACGTTGCTGCAAGGGGCGCTATAGCTATAGGACATTAGTGTGAAATGTCCGCTTCTACTGCAAGTGAACTACTGTCATTTCGGAGCAGCAATTGAGGTAAAGTCAATATATTTATAGCAACTTCTCTGAAAAACAACAAATCCAGTTTAAGGGAACAGACTTTTTAATGCAACTTTATCACCTCCTTGGTTTGTTACCACCACAGTAACACAAGAACTCACATTGAGCATGTGTTGGTCAAGCGCTCATATCAACCTATGCGTACTTGCGTGAAGTATGTTTCTGGCCTTTGTCGCTTTGGATAAAAGTGTCTGACAAATGCATAAATGTTATAATGCATGTCTAATTGTTAGCTACAGAAACCACAGAGATAATATAGAAAACGAAATACAATGCACGTCAACTCTACATGCAATAATTCATCATACTGAGTTATCATAGGTTGAAAATAAAAAATTCATTGGACTCAACTGCTTTTTCAGAGGTGCTGTTTTGTCACCAATATTACTCCAGGAAGGCAATGAGTCATTCAGGGCTGGTAACGCAAAGCACATTAACAGACTGAGAGTCACTGTACTCACAGTGCGTGCCCAGTTCTACTGTGCTGAGCTTCAGCCCAGATCTGGAGGTCTAAGAGAGTGGTGTAGAGAAGCGGCTCCCTCGCTTCAGGGCTCAGCCTGAAAGTCCTTGAGCAGAGACACTGAGAGAGCATGCAGTGCTCAGGAAGTTCAAGCAGACAATTTTAATCCTCCAATTTCCTCTTCTCTAATTATTTCTTCGTAGTCCACTGTGTAGACCAAATTAGAAACATCTTCCTCTCCAACATGACACAATGAACTACGCTGCCCAGAGAAGAAGCTGCTCAATGGGACATTGAGTAAAACAAGGCGCTACAATAGATTTACCAATGCCACAAAAGATTTGTTATAGTTTTTGTCATGTAATCAATAAAAAATAGACAATTAAATTGCCAAAAAAGGTACAACAGTACTGTAGTATTTAATTTAAAGGGCTAGGTATTGATTAAAGATTTCTCGATTCGAATCAGCTCTCAATTCAACTCAGATTTTGATACAATTTGATTAAATGCTGATTCATTTGGGTATATTTCAGTTAAAATGTCCATTTTGCTTACATATGAAAGTACTTTTCCCTCAGCTTTTGCTATAAACTATACTGGGAAACTTCTAACTTGGTACAATATAAAAATATTAACTGTAAAATTTAACAACACTGCCCAAATTATGCAGCTTAATACAGATATAATAATAAACACAACCACAACCTAAGTAAACTAATAAAAGTAACAGATCGATCTTGGGATTTTAAGAATCGATATCAGGATTGCTCAAATGAAGACTGCAATTAATCGAAAAATCTATATTTTTACCCAGTCCAATTAAGTTTAAACTGCTCTAAGCTGTAAAAAAAGATAAGAGACTGGAACAAAAGGACATGTCAAGTAATCAAAAGTAGCAGTTATTATCTTGGGGAGTTTTAGAAATATGTTCAAAGTTATAATAATCTAAATCCAATAAAAGAAATAATTACAAAATCATGAATAATTTATTCTCAATTATACACACTCAAATGTCACTCAGAAAGTTTGCTTTATGACTTTAATTAACTTTAGCGTTTTACATACAGTAAGTTGGTGCGGCATTGTTATTATTACACTGAGATATACTGTAAGGTCCTATTCAAACAGAGGGAGTGTTCAAGTGAAAATCAGTCATTAAATTACAGGTACCGTAGATTGCAATAACCCCGACTATCTCTAAACAACATGTGCGAAGAGAATTAACACGGAGGGTTTATGAAACCTGACAGTATTTTTGTGTCTCTTTTAAATTTGATCTTTGATGTTAGTGTTGTGAGCGAGGTACTCCAGTGGACCCTAACAGCAGCGATCATATAATGATTTTATGCCCTCACGCCATTCCCTCCGACACACCCTCACAACACACATTTTGTGCCTCTTGGGGGTATCTGCTCACTGACAAGCAGATTAGAGAAGTGCCAATTGTACAGAGTATAAAATCCCATTAGCCCCTTAGGTGGAAAGGGATCCCATCATAGCGGCATTAGTGCACTGGTGAGTGGACATCCCTCCCGATCTGGTCCGCATTTCCCCCCTAAAGCTCAGGCACCTCTGGAACACATGCAGGGTTAATTGCAGCGGGTAATTTCAAACAATGCCTAGCACTTATAAAAGGTTTGACATATCCATTTAAAATACCAAATAACCTTTATAAAGGATAAAATATCATGATTGAGATCTTATTATCAGTGAACGACGCAAGTCTTCTTTGATGCTGACTTCTTTAATAAATTATCCAAATTTTACGAGTTACTAAGCATTACCATTGAGAAGCTAAATCTAACTGTGATGACTCTGTAAAGAATTTACTATGATTACACCACAATAAATTAAACCTAGTACACATATGAAGCCATGTGGAATAAAGAGTTTAAGTGTTAAATTTATTCACATCTAAATAGAAGTCAATATATATAACTGATATTTAACACAGGGCAGCTTATTGGTTCTCAGGATGTCTAAGGAATTATTGGTCAAGTAAAAACTGCTTAAGGGGGGTTGGCAAACAAAATACTATGATACTATGATTTTATGGCTTGTTTTAAGTTCTTCAAATAAAAACCAAGGAATAATTAAGAATTCTAAAACAAGACATTTGTTAAATTAATCAAATCAAAATATAAAATGTTAAAAGTTCAGATCAAGAAATGCATTTCATTTAAAAAATAATTACATTTTAGTAAGTTTAAAGAAAATATGGTGAACAAAATGCATTTACTTCTATTTAAAATGAATAAATAAGATTTAGGCCACATATATTGTTTTTCTTCATTCTGAAAGTTATTTTTGTTCTAATTTGTTACATTTAAAACCAGCATTGCTGATATCCTGTGTGTTGAAATAGAATATGGCAGCTATAAATTCCAGTTCTTTCCTCAACATTACAATCTTGGCCACATGTTGTATTAAAAAATGGTTACTAATGTAACTGATGACAATTTTAATACTGTAAGCAAGGTATAAAATCCACACAATACTTGTGCAATACGCATCATATTTAAATTTGGAAGTTTTGGAATTTGATTTCCGAATGCACTTAATAAAATTTCAAAACAAAAAGCCTTTTGTGATCTAATTATTCATGCTTAAAATTTTGACATTAGTTTATTGCTACACAAATCTCAATCTATTAAACTCATTTAAGCCTCTTAAACACCTGTGTTAAGCTCTCATATGTTTTCAAATATCCCATTTATTTTGGCACATTCTCCCAAAAATATCATGACCCATCTCCTTAAAACATTTACAAAAGCAGTGAGTAATGTCACTGATTTCTGATGTTTTAACAGTTATCTTTGTTATCTAAATTAATTTCAAAAAGGTTGTATTTGTTAACGTTAGTTAACTACATTAGTTAACATGAAATAACGGTGAACAATACTTTCACAGCATTCATTAATCTTGCTTAATGTCATTTTTTTACATATACTAATACATTTTTTTACATTAAAAGTTTTATATGTAAAAATTTGTGCAATATGAACTAACATGCACAAACAATGAATTATAGTACTTCAGATACTCTAAAATAACATTAACCAAGTTTAAATAATGCTGTAAAAAAGTATTTTGTGTTAACTAATGCATTAACCTTATTGTGAATTGTTATAATTAAAACAATATGGAAAGTATACAGTGTGTACTGCGCAAAATGCACCTTATGACCAACACAAAAAAAGTAAATGTATACAAATTAATTCCCAATATTCAACTACCAACAAAAATTCAAATTTCGAAAAATTCTAAAAGCAAAACTAACAACTTAAGGAACAAGTTAATGCGATTAGGACAAAGACCCCGAGCAGTTCCACAGGCTCACATTCCCGCTGTGCTTCTGTCCAGCCCTGGCCCCAGTGTGCATCGTGGAGAAGAATTCGTACACATCACTACCCCCTACTCCACTGCACCGATCTCACTAAGCCCTGCACACGGATACCATAATATAACATGCTGTAAAAGCAAAGGGACATGTACTCTGGTTTCTCTCACCAACTTTCCTCACCAACATCATAAAGAGAGACATGTCTGTGTGCTGCCATGACCTAGGTGAGGTTGCAGGATGGGGGGAAAGTGGAAGGAGGGGGACTGACAGAGTTCTAATCTTTATGGTTCCCTAACAGGGAAATAATACAGTTATTGTCCCAGAGCAACACAACTACCTTTTATTTAAGTCGGCAAAGAACAGTTCGCAAAAACAAGAAAATTCTGACTGACACCATGCATGTCAAAAGAATAATTATAATTATGAAGGCAATAATAAAGACAAGGGTGCTGTTGAAGTTCATGCCGGGCTAATGAATCAATGCTTAATGATCCCAGGACTCTCTCAAAACTCTTTCATGTACCCGACATGGCTCATTTGTAACTGCCAGCCACAATAGACCATTGTGAATCTCTTTCCCTCCTCATCTCGCTGCGATCTACAAACTGGTCTTTTTTTCTTCGCTCTGCCCCTCTCCCACTTTCACCTCTCCTCATTTCTGGTGGAGCGACAGAAATGTCAAAGGTTGTCTGGCCTCACTGACCACGACAAGCAAGTTAATCTGCACCAGCGCAGAGTCCGTCTTGTCCCAGAACACTTTGGAGGTTTTGTGTGTGTGTGTGTGTGTGTGTGTGTGTGTGTGTCATAGCCGAGGAGTGGAGCTCCGTGTTTCGCACTCTTGCACCGACCAACCACGCGCACAGCCCGGGCACCACAAAATCTCAGTGTAAACAAGGGATAAGAAAGAAGCGATGCAAGACCTTTCTGCCCTGGCTTTCCTTCTTTGGAGTCCTGTGCAAAACTTTCCTGTCATGTGAAAGCAGAAGACGCTGGAAGAAGAAAGCAGGGGACGTCTTGCTTGCGGATACGGACTGCCAGCGGAAATGTAATGAATGAATGAGTTAAGTGGGGAAATGAACTGTCATTTGTGCAAAAGTGACAAAAGAGCTTTTGTTGCGACGGGGACATGCGTTTAAAAAAGGAGCATTAAGAAGCGTGAACTTTGTCAATTGTTATCTGACGTCTTAGACAAAGTGGACAATAAAAGAGGAGTACATTAAAGACAAAACAAAGAAGACAAATGTGACAGGACTCACAGAGGAGCTATTATGCAGACACAGAGAAAACAAACAAAAAGGCAACTATGACCAATGAAGGATGGGGTTTAAAAAGCATGTGTCTTCTGTGTGCATAAAGTCGAAGGAGGGAAGTCTTTCTCTTTAAAAACAAAACAAAAAACAATCGAATGAAAAAGAAGAAAAAAAGAGGTTCAGTTGCTGCCAACTTACCATCCACCAAGTCCTGGCCGAGATGTCGTAGCAGAGCTGCCATTTGATGGAGCCTTCCGAGGTTTTAGCTGCCATTACGCTGTCAGCAAGCTTCATCTGATGCTAGTGCACTCACCGGAGATAAGACACCTAATTGAGAAAACATTTGCACTGGCATGTTGGGCAACATGTAGCCCACTCCATACCATATGGAATCATGGGTAAAAAAAAAAAAGCCTTGACAATGAACCAATCTCACGCAGACCCCGTGGCAAGGTGAGCGGCAGTCATCTGCTCACAGAGTGAGCTGTCCTTAAAAAATACTCCACAATGGTGAGCCCTTTTTTTCCACATCACTAAGTGCCTGAGGTCCTTTTTTCTCCTTAATTAGGGTTCGCGCTTCATCAGCGCCACCATCATCACCATCATGTTTCCATTGACTTAGGTCTGCTTGAGATCTTCTTTTTCTCCTTTTTTTGGAGGAGTGGAGAGATTTAATAGGACAGAGTCAGGTTGCGGGAGTTAGGGGTACGGACAGATGCGCCACAGGCTATTAGCCTGAAATTCTGCTGGACAGATGGAACTGCTTAAAGACTATCATGCAATGTTTTGTACTGGACTTCTTCCCCCAAGTTCCCTCTGCCGGAAAAGGTCTTGTTTTTGGCAAATTTATCTTGAAATCAAAGAGCACATAAACAAAAATATTTAACGGATATTGATGGGTCACCTTTGTTCTATGCTTTTTCAATGTTCAAATCATTTTGTGTATCATAAACAGAGGCACTGACCATCGCAGTATAATTTACGACAACGTTCACATTTTATTTTGTGAGTATAAACACTTTAAGTGACCACTTCCTGAAAGTAAACCTTTAAACTTTTATCTTAAAAAAACTATTAGGCACTTTTAAATAACTTTTTAAATACTTTTATTAAATATTTGTTAAATATTTTTTCCATTACTGGTTGATTGATGTGTTTTTAATAAAACACAATATACTCAATGTCAACAGGATGATTTGGATGTCAAGCAATTTTGTTTAATGTGATAAACTTTTCTGAAGTTAGTGTTTTTGCCTTAAAGTGGGAAGCTCAGTGAGTCGACAGTGACAGAGGTTATGGGAGTTCTGTGCATTTCAGATTCTTGTATGTAAGGGGAATACCTGAGATTTGGGCAGGAGAGGGAGAGACTAAGCATCAAACAGTTCTCCCATTGTGACGATGGCTGAGGAATGTGATTTAGCCAGAGACATTGGGAACATTGTTGGGTGGGGAGCAGAGAAGCACAGGTAACCTTTACCCGAAGGTCCAGGTCACTAAATGCAAAATAAGCATTTAAATATTCAAAAAGCGACAAAGCAGGCTCATGGGAATGGTCATTTATTATTTTTATTTTTTAGCTTTTTGAAAAATACACTAAACAATTAAAACAAAAAGTACAATATTCTCAGCGTTAAATTAACATTTAATTAACAACCTTTAAATGTTAAATAATATAAAGCTCGTAAATTATGTCCTTAACATTTACTCACATTCAACTTTTTAAATATCTTTAAAACTAAATTAGGTTCAAATAATTTCAAACTAAAAAAAAAATAAGTTACATATATAAAAATGTGTTAAATATGCAATATATTTCAAAGAAATCCAAATAAAAAAATTAAAAACAAATTATTTTGAAAGAATTATCTTACATTTTAAAAGTTGTTAATCGTATATCTTACGTTATTTTCAGTGTGAATTTCTGACAAAATAAACTCATGGCTCGTCCAGCGCAGTAATGTTGGGCTTGGTGAGAAATGATGGCGGCGAGTCTTGCGGAGCGAACGGAACGGCAGGAGTCTGGACACTAGACCTGATTGGGAGCTGTGCCAAATGGCCAGCAAGCACTGTTTACTATATACATCTGATAGGTCATCAGTGTCCACAGAGTCCTCACACAGCCAAGGACTAGGCTAACACTGCTGGGAATACAATTAAAGCCCTTACACTATGATGGCTTGGGGGGTAATAATTGCAGCACTGTTGTTTGATAAGTGTTGTGTGAATCCTAACAGTATTTAAAAAGAGATTGGTTTAAATTAAGTAACTGTGGATCACAGAATCTCACCAAGGTTGTAAATTATGTAAATACCAGATCAGTTTGTAAAAGTTGTGCTTTTTCAAGGTGTACTATTGAAATAATTCAATCCAAGAAAATAATTAATGAAAAGAGATTTTATAAAATTGAAAAACAGAACTTAACACAAATTCAAAGCTTAATGTATCTTTTATAATGATCAACAAAAAATCATGAAGATAAAATCAACTGTTAAAATGAGCATAAGTCATTTACTGAATTAGAGAAAACTGAGACATGGCAATTAGATGTGTGTCTCCTATTTTCCCATTTTGCCCAGCAGAAGGCACTCTTGTTCTGATGTACCCTATTTTACTCTCAAGTTCCAAAAGTAACACTTTCTCTGACTTTTTATAGCATAATTTTACTTTGCTGATAAGAAAAATAACATACCTGAATATACAGCTGACTCTAGCGTCTCCCTTTCGGGTTTGAAAATTTGGAGGACAACGCCACTCTATTCAAATGAAAAAAAGAACTGAATTACACTATAATCGATAAAATGCATGTATCAAATACTTAAGTACCAACAATGAAAACACTGATGGGAGAAGGCATATAGGCCTGTTTAAATTATGATCTGTCATAAAGCATAAAATAACTAAGTAATAATTTACTTTGATTTAGTTTGAATAAAAGATTTTTTGAATTAAGGAATTCAGTTATTCCAGTTAGACATAGTTCATACAGTGGTTAGAAAGTCTTTTCCTATTTTTTGAAAATGCAATAACTTAATCAAAGTGTATGTACTGTATAATCTTGCTAACCGTAGTCTAATTCAAATGCCCAAAAACATGATTGTCAACATCTGTTTTTCTTTCATGACTCTGGCACAAGGTCTGCAATGCAAACATAATTTGCAACCTACAATACCACCACCATCATGTCCAGCTATGCTCTATATCAGTGCAATGCAAACCATGAATCACATGTTCCTGTTACCATGCTAATACATTGACGTTACTTAGTGTTTTTAAATGGTTGATTTGACAAATTCACTTTCCAAAACAAGCCATTCCCTTCATGCACATTTAACCTTTCCATGCACTCCATTACTTCACACTTGGTTAAACATTACACTCTCATTTTTCTTTACAGGCCATTTTAAGATCATTGCTATTTGATGCAAAGTATGCCTGTTTTCATGTTTATGTTTACAAAAATTTGGCTAATCTAAAATCAGCGGCAGGACGAACCCACTGCTTTTTTAAACCTGGCAAAACAGAATTTGTCAAAACTCGAACATCATTGATCCAACAGATGGAAGACAAGAAGTGTTTGTATCGATCAACATAGTCTCATGGCAACATACGAAATCATAAGATCTCATACGAATTGGCTCTTACAGAAAGGTATGACTTTGATGCTGCCTCATGTGCAACTGGAATTGTCCTACTTCCGACTTCTGAATTGGTAATTACGATTATGTTGTGTTCAAGTGCTTTGCTGTCGGAAAGAACAAGATACAAGAATGACACCAGGTTCATTCATAC
Organism: Myxocyprinus asiaticus; assembly: GCF_019703515.2. Lineage (NCBI taxonomy): Eukaryota > Metazoa > Chordata > Actinopteri > Cypriniformes > Catostomidae > Myxocyprinus > Myxocyprinus asiaticus. Next base: position 16,804,876 of record NC_059393.1, on the reverse strand, counting down.
ATATTTCTTGAGAAACTTTTATTTTGACACAGATCAAATGATTACTGATATACTGTACATAAATATATATGACCAAAACGGCAAGCACTAACAATTAGCTGTATTTAGAAAAATGAATAAAACCTGTCATTTACTACAGAAAGTGTACTCTCCTCCTCCATGTCGATAATTTTCGTCTTCTCCCAACTTGAAAACTCAAGTATCAAAATATCCGAGCTTCCCAGTCGCAATTACGTCTTGAGGGGTCGTTCATGTGAAACTTCAGAGTGGGAAACTCATATTTACAAAAATTCCGATAGCTAGTGAAGGCAGCATTATTCCCTTAGAGACCAACCAATCAACAAGCAGAATTTGAAATTGATACAAGACTGATGTCAATAACCTGTAATACCTAACCTATGGTTAGGTGTAGGTTAAGGTTAGAAGTAAAATGTAGCAGTTGTCGACATCTTTTGGTAACATGCTAAAAAATCTGCTTCAAGGCAATAGGAAACTTTTAGAAGGTACAACATGAGGTACAAAAGCATTTGACAAAACCAGGAAGCAGCACCAGTCTAAACATCAGTGTTTATTTCCATGCATTCTCCACTCTGATTGTTGTCAGATGCCATTATGTTCCAGGTTATTAAACTGTTTAAAGGGAACCGCATGAAGCCAAATAAATGTTTCCTCATCATTTGTAGTCTTGTTAGCGTCTATATTACTTGTCTTGGATGGTATGACTGATACCTTATCTGTGTCTTCTTTAAAATGTCACATGAAGAAAAACTACAGTGCACTGCAAGATCAGACAAGTATGCATGCTAATGAGCTACTGTACGAGACATTAAAGTATTGTAGACAAGGTATGATAAAAAGCACTCTCCAAACCAGACGTACTTGTTACAATAAGTGATTAACATGAGAGAAATAGCCTCTGTTGAAAACTTCCTCTCAGTCTGGCCGAATCCTTTTGTTGGAGAAAATGTTAAACAAAAAAAGTAATAGGGACCTGCTGCAAATGTGCTCCGACAATAAGAAACACACCACATAGTCATCGGCCTTAGCGCATTCCAAAATGTTTCAATTTGCCAGAGGAAGCCAGGGAAAACCATCCAATAATGAAGCTATTGTTGTGCTACAGCAAGATATTGAAAAATCTGTCTGGAAGCAATGAGAATGAAATCCAGAACAATTTACTGGGGGTGAACTGCGTGCAAAGACACACCATTGGAGCTGACATTAATATACTGTACAATATGTGTAAAGATTGTAAAACATTAAATGTGTGATGATCCTGCATTTAACCCCAAATCAATCCAAATCAATACAGTTTTACATAAACAAAACAAATTCTACAAGCACATTTTAGGCCTACTCCCTCAATTTTCATTACTGTAATGCATTCAGGCATTTAGTATTTATATTGTTTTCAATTATGTCTCTCTCTCATTCTAGCAACACATTAATTGTATACTGCATTACAGTAAAAAAATAAAATAAAATTAGCAAAAATTAAACGTAATAGCAAGGGAGTACTAATATGATGTATAAATACTTAATTTAAATAATGGCAGAGGCTATTTGCACTAAGTGTAAATAGCAACCAAAAGCATCTTCATTGCACTAAGTGCAAATAGTGTCGGGCAGATACTGTTTACACACCTAATTAAATAATAACATACAGTATAGCGGGATCACTGCAGCATGTTTATTGTGTTTAGTTAGAGTCCCACAGACACCCTGGCCTACACCAAACCCTACTCCTAAACCTAACCCTAACCTTCCCATGCAAAAATTAACCATGGTTTTACTACAGTAACCATAGTATCACCATGGTATTTTGTGGAAAATAGTAACTACAAAATTAAACATGGTTACTATAATAACACAATATTACTGTAGTAACACCATGATTAATTGCATTAAAGTCGGCATGAAACGAAAGTTGCGACCGACTTTACTTCCGTATTGTGACGTATTTCTGAGTTTATCGAACAAGAAAAAAATGTAGGGCGGGGATTTGAGTTTATTCAGTAGTTGTTGATTGGATTGTGAAAATATGGGCGTTGCATAGTGGAACTGAGGCAGATCAGAATGCGAGTTTTCAGTGGACACACACACCCCTACCACCATGCTGCTCGAGTCAGAGCCGGTTATTGGTGAAATTGAGCAGCGATCTCAACGCATTTATGATCAAACTGACAACATAAACACACGAGCACATCGTGGCCTTTGCTTCCAAAGAGGCTTTAGCCGCTAAAAAACAAGCGAGTAAAAGATAACCATATTTTAATGTTTTGAATCACAATACACTATATATATATATATATATATATATATATATATATATATATATATATAAATGAAAAAACACTTACTCGTGATGTGCATCCCAAGATAACTGCATTCAAAAATATAAATAAACTCCAGAGATACCCGAAGCATTGTATTCATTAGTGATCACCTCAGCAATTCACGCATGAAATGTCTCGAACACAACTGCGAATTCGCCATTGTTCCTCCTCATTCAAAATATAAATTCAAGCCAGCTGACCCCTAACCAAGGAAGTCTGGGTTAAGGAACGATAGTAGATAAAATAGACAAAAATACACCTTGCCATCTTCACCAACATGCGATTGACGCTTGGTTCAACTCTAGGATTGGGATTTTAAATAGAAACTGGCCCAAAAGTTGTTGAGTGGGGGGGAATGGGGTTTCTGTCCTTTTCTGCATATTGCTGGCCCCTTCCGCATATCGCGGCACCGTTTTGTGGCGCGTTCTGCATAACACAGCGGCCCATGCGGCCCCATTTCGCGGCCGGCTCACCGGGAAAAGTCTTGGTTCTCCCAGTGGCCAGTCCGCCACTGGTTGTGATATTTTTAAGAAAGGGGCATTGTTTAGGTGGACTAAATGATTGGAGAAGTCTAGCATACTTCATCAGAGAGAAGTCTGTCGTTTCACCGAAAGATCGAGTAATTAAATTTTGATTAAAGATTACAGGGTAAAATTTTTATTTATTTTTTTTAAATAAAACATATGCATGGATGAATCGTTCACAATAAGATCAATAACATGCATTTAGAAAATAGATAGGGTGAATTTTCATTTCATGCCGACGTTAAAACTTTGGTTTCCGCTAAAAATTATGATTACTACAATAGTACTATAGTAAAACCATGGTTAATTGTACCCATATCAAATCTTTCTCTCATCTCCTCAACTTTATTTTGAATTTTTTATTATCATTATAAACAGTATTTAAAGAAATATTAATAGTGAAGACAGGAAACAGGATGGGGAAAAGTGGGACAAAACGCGAAATTGAACCCAGGTCGTCCATACGGAAAAAGCCCATCAACACCGTTGCTACACCCCACGCCACTGCAGCAGCACTTGTGGGTGCAGTTTGTCTTCAATTTCTGTGTTTCCACCAGACTATTGGAGTGCAAATAGCCGGACTGTGGGGCAGGTGCTTTTTACACCTAGTGCAAATAGTCACTCCGTTAAATAAGATTTTTTTTCACATTGCAGTAATGAGAAAATCAAAATTACCATTTTCCCTTACATTGCGGTAATGAGAATTGGCCATCAGTAAAATGTGCATAATTGTCATAAAAATAATATTACAATGTAAAAACTCTTCTGGGTTTAAAACAAGTTGAGCTCAATTGACAGCATTTGTGGCATAATGTGGGATTACCACAAAAAATAATTTCAACTCTCCTTTTCTTTTGGAGTAAAATAGAATCAGGACATTTTCTTGGCAGGATTCATGAGAATTCCCCCAAATTTTATAAATTACATTTGTAACAGAGTTAGAAATTTGACTAAAAAAGCATGCAATATGAAGTGTTGATATAACAAAAATAAAAATTTGCAAAGAAGTGAGAATACGAAGGAAAAGGACAGCTGGTCTCAATACGCACATATCTGTTTGCGTTTATGGTGGATTCCGACTGTGTGTGTGTTGTGCCACTTAATGGAATATTGTGCGTGACGGGTGCCAGCAGCATTCAGCCTCTGACTAAAGGCCTGGCAGAGATAAGGAAGTCGGGTAAAGAGAAGAGGCTTGAGTTATGGCCATAAGGACCATCTGCTTCCAGCATTTTCACATGGCAAAAATTGGCTACACCAGCTATGTGTTCTTTATAATCACACCCAAACAAATTTTGCTGTAAATATTGGAGTTGATAAATGCCTTTGAAGCGATGGTCATTTTGTTACTACGTTGACACGAAAACAAATTCCAAGACAATTAACCCCACACAACAGATTAATGACTAGCTGGCAGATAACCTTTCTCTGGAAGTGTTTCAGGACACTAAGGAGTGTCCTTCAAGTGCTATTTATACCCATGGACCTTTAAAGACATCACAATGGATCATTTGAAGGCATTCATCAATTTTGTTAGTGGAAAGTTGATGCTTTGAGTCAGGAAAAACATACAACTTTTGAAGGATTTGTTATGTTGCATGAGTACAAAACTAGGACACATTTATTTTTTTGGAGAAAAAAAGCCCTGCAGACATAATGAATGACAGCCAAATGCTGATAAGGTATGCCAAATGCCACAGTTCTGCATCTCCCCAAAACAAGATGTGGTGCCATTCTGCCATTTATGGCAATAGGCGGTTTGTGTTGTGCAGGGCTCTTGCCCTGCAATATACCCGCTGCAGTGATGTCCATCTTGGCACATCATAGTTAATCAGAGAGAATGGCAAAAAATGGCAGCCAAAGCTGTCAGTGAGATGTCCCATGTCAGCCAGCAGCATCCTCAATACTGTTGTCTTGACCTTCACTCATCTTCCCACTTATCACCCCATCTCTTCAGTCCTGCCCCCCACAACAACAAGCATTTACAAATTCATAATCCCATCGTACTTTAAAGGATTATTCCACGCTCAATACAAGTTGAGCTCAATCAGCAGCATTTGTGGCATAATACTGATTACCACAAAAATGTATTTTGACTTGCCCCTTGTTTTCTTAAAAAAACAAAAAGAAGCAAAAATCAACGTTACAGTGAAGCTTTTGGAAGTGAATGGGGGCCAATCCGCAAACGTTAAAATACTCAGTCTTTCAAAACTATAGCCACAAGACATAAACAATATGCCTGTTAACATGATTTTAATGTGATAAAATCACTTACTAACCTTTTCCGAGAAAACGTATAGCCAATTTTACAACTTTGTTGCCATGACGATGTGATGTCAACAAACCCTAAAACCCTAAAAGGACTGTAAAAATTACAATATAAACAACTTTACAGCTCAACTGACATGAGTTTTGACAGAAGAATTAATGTAAGTGCTTTTATAAAATTATAAGCTAAAATTTCTGTTTAAACCCTCCAGAAAGTGCCTCACTATAAATTCGGTTTTTGCTTTTTTAAAGAAAAGGAGGGAGTCAAATATATTTTTTATGGAAATCAACATTATGCTACAAATGCTGTCGATTGAGCTTAACTTGTGTTGAACCCGGAATATTCCTTTAATATACACCATACTATTGAATGGTTATCACTTTCATGTACAATGTTATTTACATGATACTGCAAAAATACCATAGTATTACCATGGTAAACATCTAACAAAAAAACATGGTATTATCATGATACTTGTCATAGAAATCATGGTAAGACAACAGTACTACTGTATGTACAAAAACACTGTAATACCATGGTACATTTTTTTAATTAGTGTACTCAATTTTCATATCATATAATACATTTAAACATTTTACAATGCTGTATGGGACTCATAAGTGTAAGTGGGATGCTCAGCAAGTAAAGAATCTGACTACCACACCTGGAGTCCCAACTTCGAATCCAGGGCATGCTGAGTGATTCCAGTAAGGTCTCCTAAGCAACCAATTGGCCCGGTTGCTAGGGAGGGTAGAGTCATGCTGGGTTAACCTCCTCGTGGTCCCTATAATGTGGTTCTCGCTCTCGGTGGGGCGCGTGGTGAGTTGTGCGTGGATGCTGCGGAGAATAGCGTGAGCTTCCACACGTGCTATATCTCCATGGTAATGCGCTCAGCAAGCCACGTGATAAGATCCGTGGATTGACGGTCTCAGACGCGGAGGCAACTGAGATTCGTCCTCCGCCACCCGGATTGAGACAAGTCACTACACCACCAAGAGGACTTAGAGCGCATTGGGAATTGGGCATTCCAAATTGAGGAGAAAAGGGGAAAAACATCCAAACAAAAAAAACTAAAAAAAAAATTTTTTTTAAAAGCATACAATGGGGGAGCCTGGGTAGCTCAGCAAGTATAGATGCTGACTACCACACCTGAGTCGCAAGTTCGAATCCAGGGCGTGCTGAGTGACTCCAGTCAGGCTTCCTAAGCAACCAATTGGCCCGGTTGCTAGGGAGGGTAGAGTCATGTTGGGTTAACCTCCTCGTGGTCTTTATAATGTGGTTCTCGCTCTCGGTGGGGAGCGTGGTGAGATGTGCGTGGATGCCGCGGAGAAGTGCATGAGCTTCCGCGTACGCTAGGTCTCCGCAGTAACGCACTCAACAAGCCAAGAGATAAGATGCGTGGATTGACTGTCTCAGATGTGGAGGCAACTGAGATTCGTCCTCCGCCACCCGGATTGAGGCGAGTCACTACGCCACCATGAGGACTTAGAGTGCATTGGGAATTGAGCATTCCAAATTGGGGAGAAAATGGGAGAAAATAAATGTAAAAAAAAAGAAAAGAAAAAAGAAAGCATACAATAAGCTGTGGTGAGAAACAAACCGAAATCGAATGTATTTTTAGTGAAACCATTGACCGACCGTTGTGCGTTCATGATGAGACTACACAAGAGAAACAATTCATGCAGCCCCCTCGCAACATGGGCCGTTCAAGAGAAAACGCGTTTTGTTTACCGAAAAACAGATCCAACACAGCTGCACACAAACCAAAGGACCGAACTTACTAAATATGTCTGATAAGTTTGTAGTCAGAGAATAGATGCATTTCTTTGCCCAGCTTTATTTGTTAGAAACGATCACAATCAAACTGAGAGAGATAGAAACAGGAGGCTGAAGGCAGCTACAGTCACACTGTGTCCTAACCTGACGGTAAACAACACATGATAAAAGGTATATTTTCTATGTTAATCAGAGTTTTGGTCCTAATCAGCCGTGACGAGCAACAGTTCATTCTGTCCATCACTTGGTTTGTATTTTCGACATTGCGCGATTCGCGCCATGCAGCCCCACCTGCTGTGAACAGGCACTGTCCAAAAACTTTCTCATAACAGTTTATTGAAGCCTGCATCTCACTTGCAGGTTAAAAACTACTTGATTTTGTCTGAGAATGTTACACCTACCGAATGATTTCTCTGAGGTATTGATCTCTTCAGTCGGAGGTCTGTCACAAATGCTCACCAGTTCAGAATGGAGATGAAATTCAGAGTACTCTGTTTCAAACAAATTAGGCTGGGCATAAAAATGCATCTATTCTCCGACTACGTACTCATCAGATATATTTAGTCAACTCGGTTCTCTGGTTTGTGTGCAGCTGTGTTGTGTTCTTTTGTTTCTATCGCTCTGGTGGACGCAAGGGCAGATTATGACTTTCAAGGGCCTTGGGGCCAATTTTCTTTTAGGGCCCACCCCCCCAGTCCAATTATCTTTGAAAGTTGAGATCTACACAATCTATTTTCTTTGATTTAAGTCTCTTTTAATACCTGTTTTGTTATTTACAGTCAGATTAATTCAAACACACAGCATGGATGTGGTAAAGAAACCGCTAAACAGAAACACGTTAGCTGAACAGCCACTGTTCTTAAAGAGACAGTACCATTTTAACATTTGTTATACTTAATGTAAACTCAATTTAAATACTACAAATGATGCGTAAAAAATGCATATATTTAAAGGGACCATAATAAATTATGAAATATTGTAACTTTTTCAAACACTTTAAAAACTGATGAATTTAACATATACAGTAGGCTCCTACAATATCCATGCAAGGGTTTGGTGAAATTCAGCAAAGAGTTCAGGCAGTTCTAGCTCACGCTACTATATCTTTTCTTACTCATCTGAATGATGGGGTGCATTCCATTCAGGCTGAAAGGGCTCAAAAATAGTGGTCATTTGGTCATTTTTGTTTGGAACGATCCTACAGCTTGGCTAACATTATTATTCTTCCATCGAAAAACTCTGCAAAGGCATCATTTAAGCCTTTTCAAAGTGTCCAAAAATACATTGTTCAGAGACTACATTACATTGACAGAATGTTAAAATGAGCTATGAGTCTGTTTTGGAATGTTCGTAATTTCAAACTTCAGCTGTCAAAACTTACACACAAGCCCTTTAATCTGCATTCACTTCCATTATAAGTGCCTCACTGAAACCTCAATTTATGATTTTTTAAAGAAAAGGAGGGAAGAGTCGAAATAATTTTTTGTGACAGTCAACAATATGCCACAAATGCTGTCGATTGAGCTTAACTTGTATTGAACTCAGAATATTTATTAAAGGGCAACTTAAATACTACTTTGTCACAGTATGCAAAAATGACACTAGATACAATGCATTTGCAACAATAAGGAAACTGTAGGCCTGCTTCGTTTAATTGATTAGATGTGACAACAAATAAATTATGAACATTAAATCTGAAGTTGGAGTTCTTTTGGACACCTTTGGATAGATAAACTGGTAGTCAAGGGCCCCTGGGCACTGGCCCCATTGGCCCGGTCCAAAATTCACCTATGGGTGGATGGTGGACCTGTCTTTAGATAAAATGAGTTTGAGTTTTGGACACCTTTGGATAGATAAACTACTGTACCACAGGCATCATAAATCGTACCACACTGTTCCCTCTAGAACAGGGACATCCAGAATTAGATCACTATACGGTGATGAATGAAGGCATTAATTGAAAATCGTCACTTTAGGTGAACAACATATTGAGATTTTGGCAGAGGGCCACACGTGCAAGATAAGGTGTGGAGAGAAAAATGAGAGTAAATGAGGAAAAATGGAGGAAGGTAGAAAGAAGGGAGCAGGACGGGGGCGAGAAGGACAATGGGCTTCTGAAGGTGATGCCCTGCCGAACAAAATAAAGTCAGGAACTTATCGGATTAAGGTCAAGATCTGACCCCTTCTCAGAGTCATTCTCCTTTGTCTTAAAAATTGTGCCTAAAAGGGATTAAAACAGAAATGAACAACTGAAATAGAGTAAATAAATCTTAAAGAGATGGTTCACCCAAAAATGAATTTATGTTAATGAATTCAATTTAGAAAAAGGATCTTGATGTGCCTATACACAAAAACAAAAAACAAAACAAAAAATCTCTGTGCATTGACATACTGTGCCAGAAAACAGATTAAGCCACATGCTAGATAGAATCTCGAGAAAAGTTGATCCCTAGCACTGCTTGTCAATGAGCTCTTGCGGGACTGGTATGGACTAAGCCCTGATCACAGGGAACAATGTAGTTTTGGCCCTCTCCCTCTTTTGCTATTTAGCATAATTAATTTGATCAGCCTACAGTAAGCCTCAGCGCTTTCATGCCTCCTGCCACAGTTAATCATATCCATGTGTTAACTGGACAAACGATAGAGTGCACGCTGGACTGGATGGACACACAGAGACAACACAATGCAATTAATTTTGTCGTGGTTGAGATCATAACAACATCAGCTTGTGCTGATGAGTAAAGTATAAAGATTAGACATGAATATAAAAAATTCAGCTGCCCATCTAAGCCAATGCTTAACAAGGGGTACACAAACATGAATTTTTGAATTTACATTGGTAAATCAATACATTTGTGTAATGTATTTGTGAGTTGTATATGTGCTTCTTGGATACACATGATTTTGCTAAATTTTATGTAGTATTTATTGTGTTAGTATATGTTGTCTTATTGATGGGGCTGTGTGGGTACATAAAACAAAAGAAAAGGTTGAGATATACTAATCTAAGCATTATAAACAGTAACTTATAAGAGTATAAGAGTACAAAAACCACAGGTAAAAAAGTACTTGATCTACAATTTAATTTCTCATATTCTTACATTATCCAGTTAGAAACACTCTGATGATTTTATTTTTATTTTTTTATTTTTTTTTTCACCCAATTTGGAATGCCCAATTCACTTTTAAGTCCTCATGGTTGCGTAGTGACTCGCCTCAATCCAGGTGGTGGAGGATGAATCCCAGTTGCCTCCGTGTCTGAGACCATCAACCTGTGCATCTTTTCATGTGGCTTGTTGAGTGCATTGCCACTGAGATATAGCGTGTGTGGAGGCTTCATGGCATCCACGCTCAACTCACCATGTGCCCCACCAAGAATGAACCACATTATAGCGACCACGAGGACGTTACCCCATGTGACTCTACCCTCCCAACTGGGCCAATATGGTTGCTTAGGAGACCTGGCTGGAGTCACTCAGCACACCCTGGGATTTGAACTAGCAAACTAGCGAACTCCAGGGGTGGTAGCCAGTGTCTTTTACCACTGAGCTACCCAGGGCCCTCACTCTGATGTATCTTAAAAGTGGTGAGTGTCTCAGAAAAGTTCCCAAAGAGTCATTAAATCAAAATATTAAACTTCAAAATGACAAAATGTCTTTCGAGCTAGTTAAAAAGGTGTTTGTTTTTTGTATATTTAATTGGACAGACATTCTGTTTTTCATTTTGGAAATGGAGCGCTGTGGAAACATATGTTCACCAAGCCTGAGCAGATGTCCTTCTCAGTGCTGCGGCACAAACCCAGAAAAAGCATGGAGGCATCACAAGCACTTCGAGCTAGTGTGCCATGGGTATGCTTCGCTCGGGCTGTAACATCTCCATTATGCTCATTTGAGACATTTATGCTTTACTTTTACAATTATATGTAACATGGTGCATTCAAGCCTTATTGAATGCAAAATTATCATCAGATACACTCAGGCTTTGTTTTTGAGTAGCATACTACCATACTATTTACTATTGCAGCAGTATATCAGATCTATTCAATGAATTCATGAAACAGGTTCACAAATTGGTCTTTATTATTTATTTGCAAATCTGTCTGAATCAAAATTATATATAAAAAAAAAAAAAAAAAAAAACCTTATCCAGAAAATATGGGAATCCTGTAGAAAGAGAGCACTGCATTCTGAACATAAACTAAAAATCAAATAATGTTATTCTGCAGGGGGGGAAAACAGGGAAGTGGGACATAGAAAAAGTGATGATGCAGATTCATGTATATGAATAACGGCGGATGAGAAGGAGAGTCGGCCAGAAAAGAAACAGAATATGGAAGTGTTGCCATCTGCAGTGCATCTCGAGTTTGGCAGCATCGTCCTTTTGCCCCTCTTTCACAGTGAGCACAGATTAACAGACAAGCAGAGCTGTCTGGCAGTCACACTGCCCTGGTATAGTGCTGTCACTTCTCAAGAGACGGCATTAAAGAAACCCTCTTTACTTTGTGATTTTGCCACTGAAAGACCACATAAACTGAATACTCACATACTAAACCCAAAGGATTGTAAGTTTCCAAAATGACCGCCTTCGACATCAGAAGGGTGTTTTCCATCTCAAATAGCTCTCTGATCTTGTGATCTCTGCAGTCAGTGCCGAATTATGTACCATGATTACATCTCATTTGCAAGTTGTTCAGACAGTGGGCCAAAAATGTATTTGGACACCATGGCTCTTACAAAAAGTCTAGAGTTGTCGGAAACTTGCTGCAAACTTGCCATTCATTATTCTCGCATGCAAATAAGTTTGCGGCAAACTCTTCATTGTCGCCAAAGGTTTGCTGCAGGTTCACCACTACCAGTGAAGAGCTGCTAAAATTTCTGGCAAATGTAACTGGATTTGAACTGGTGTCAGCCAGCATAGGAGGCGGGTGCCTCTTGAGCTATCATGTACCAGCTGGCTCCCAGAGATGGGGACTTGAGTTAGAGACTCGGACTTGAGTCACACTCAAGTCGCATTTTAATAGACTTCAGACTTGACTCCAGACTCGACCTAAACTGACTTCAGACTTGACTTGACTCGACACAAAGTACTCGTGAATATTTCAAAAACGAGTCTTTTCTAACCTTAATTATTAATATCTAAAAGGAAGAATTTGTATGGTTTTTTACATGTTCTTTACATTTCCCCGGGTGTCATGATCGAACGGACCCTTACCATAGAATTTGATTATGTATTTCTGCGTAAACTCCAAAATGTGGTAAGAGTCCCATGAAACATGACGGCACCCGCCGTGCCATTTGTGCTCACATTTGGTGGTGCCCTCTGAAGCAGAGACTTCAGGAAGAACACATTCTCAAAGGTTAGTCACATTAATTAACACACAAAGCTAGCTAATATTGTACTGTCATAAACATTGGGTAGTGTAGCTACATAGCATATTAGGAATGCAGACCAGAGGTTATGTCAATTTAAACCTAGCGCTTTTATGAAAGTTTTCGTAGTGTATATGCAGCCTCTCCCCCTCTCTCTTTCTCTCTCTCTGTGTGTGTCTGTGAGAGAGAGAGAGAGAGAGAGAGTGAGTGAGAGAGAGAGAGAGAGAGAGATTTCCCGTATTTTAGAGTCTTGCAATCAGCACACGTACAGTTTTTGTCGACTTAAAACAGCTGGCAAGTTTTTGTCAAAATTATACCTAATGATAGGGCTGGGCGATAAAACGATTTTGATGTTTATCTTCAAAAAAAGAAAAATTTTTAAGTTTATCGATGATAAACTTTTGAGTAATTTCAATATTTAGCCTATGTTCTACATCTAGAGTAGTCAATCCAAACAGATACATGTCCCTAAAAGCGCACGCAGTTCGGCAAATTAATACACACAACTAGCTAACTGAATCACAGACATGAAATCAGCCTGTTAGGAAGTATTAGCAGTTAGCCCTGCTGTCATGGAAACCAGTCAGGCTTGGTAGCCGCTAGCCATTAGCTAGCTATCCGGCTAATTTAATATCGTTGTGTACCGAACAAGACAGCATTGACAATGCAATACAACAGCTGTTGACTGAACACAACAACAACTCCGATATCACCATTGCAGTTTATTTATGAACTATTTATTTAAAAAATTGTCCATGATCCATAGCACTGTCACAGGCAAGAAAGTTTTGTTCTGGTGATGTTTATTGCCGGTTGGCAATCCAGTTTATGGTGCATTACCACCACATACTGAGATGGACAAAATTGGCTAAATTCCATCAAAAAGAGGTAACACATCTTATGTAGGATTAAATCCTAAACTGAGTGTACTTTAAATATAACTTACTTATGGAGTTTACTTGTAAACAAACATGTTACAGTAAGTTTAATTAAATCATGAGGTCTAGCAAACATGTGGAATGCAGTTCTGCCCCCATTAATGATATGAAATGAAGAGTATATATCGTGATAAATATCGATATCAAACGATATGAAAAAAATATTGTGATAATTTCTTTTGGCCAAATCGCCCATCCCTACCTAATGATATCGCATTACATTGCATTGCATATGTCATATTGCATTGCTTATGTGCGCATTCTGAGCCTTGTTAAACTGACCGTGAGAAAAACAGTGGCACCTTTATTACAAAAACTGTACAGGATAAGTTAATTAAGTCTGTGAAATCATAAAATAAAATGAAATAAATAAATAAATACATTTTTACAAGTTCAGGTAGAATCCTATTAGTATCCCAGATTTTTCAAAGATCATAAATTTATAATTTTTGAGTATTTATATATATATATATATATATATATATATATATATATATATATATATATATATATATATATATATATATATATATATATATATATACATACATACACACACACTGATCTGCCACAACATTAAAACCACTGACAGGTGAAGTGAATAACATTTATTATCTCATTACATTGGCACCTGACAAGGGGTGGGATATATTAGGCAGCAAGTGAACAGTCAGTTCTTGAATTTCGTGTGTTGAAAGCAGGAAAAATGGGCAAGCATAAGGATGTGAGCGACTTTGACAAGGGCCAAATTGTGATGGCTAGAAGATTGGGTCAGAGCATCTCCAAGACAGCAGGTCTTGTGGAGTGTTCCTGGTATGCAGTGGTTAGTATCTACCAAAAGCATTTATGGAATGTGCTGGACCAACAATTATCCTCCATGGATCGGAGGCCCCACCTCACAACTTACAGGACTTAAAGGATCTGCTGCTAATGTCTTGCTGCCAGTGATACCACAGGACACCTTCAGAGGTCTTGTGGAGTCCATGCCTCCACGGGTCAGAGCTGTTTTGGCGGCACAAAGGTGGTTTTAATATTGTGGCTGATTGGTGTGTGTGTGTATATATATATATATATATATATATATATATACAAACACACACACTGGCGGCCAAAAGTTTGGAACAATGTACAGATTTTGCTGTTTTGGAAGGAAATTGGTACTTTATTTCACCACAGTGGCATTCAACTGATCTCAAAGTATAGTCAGGACATTACTGATGTAAAAAACAGCACCATCACAATTTGAAAAAAGTCATTTTTGATCAAATCTAGACAGGCCCCATTTCCAGCAGCCATCACTCGAACACCTTATCCTTGAGTAATCATGCTAAATTGCTCATTTGTTACAAGAAAATCAGTTGCCATTATATCAAACACAGCTGAAAGCTATTTTGTTCGTTAAATGAAGCTTAACATTGTCTTTGTGTTTGTTTTTGAGTTGCCACAATTTGCAATAGACTGGCATGTCTTAAGGTCAATATTAGGACAATAATGGCAAAAAAGAAACAGATTTCTCTAGAAACTCATCAGTCAATCATTGTTTTGAGGAATGAAGGCTATACAATGCTTGAAATTGCCAGACAACTGAAGATTTCATACAAAGGTGTACACTACAGTCTTCAAAGCAAAGGACAACTGACTCTAACAAGGACAGAAAGAGATGTGGAAGGCCCAGATGTACAACTAAACAAGAGGATAAGTACATCAGAGTCTCTAGTTTGAGAAATAGACACCTCACATGTCCTCAGCTGACAGCTTCATTGAATTCTACCCGCTCAACACCAGTTTCATGTACAACAGTAAAGAAAAGACTCAGGGGTGCAGGCCTTATGGGAAGAATTGCAAAGAAAAAGCCACTTTTGAAACATAAAAACAAAAAGAAAAGGTTAGAGTGGGCAAAGAAACACAGACATTGCACAACAGATAATTGGAAAAGAGTGCTATGGATCTTAACCCCATTGAGCTTTTGTGGGATCAGCTAGACTGTAAGGTGCGTGAGAAGTGCCCGACAAGACAGCCACATCTATGGCAAGTGCTACAGGAAGTGTGGGGTGAAATGTCACCTGAGTATCTGGACAAACCGACAGCTGGAATACCAAAGATCTGCAAAACTGTCATTGCTGCACGTGGAGGATTTTCTGATGAGAACTCTTTGATGTAGTTTAAGAAGTTCTGAAATTTTTTTTCAAATTGTAATAGTAAATTTTCACGTTATTAATGTCCTGACTATACATTGTGATCAGTTGAATGCCACTTTGGTGAATAAAAGTACCAATTTCTTTCCATAAGAGCAAAATCTGTACATTATTTCAAACCTTTGGCTGCCTGTGTGTGTGTGTGTGTGTGTGTGTGTGTGTGTGTGTGTGTGTGTGTATATATATATATATATATATATATATATATATATATATATATATATATATACACAATGTAATGTTCAGTGACTTGAGACTCGACTCGGACTTCAGATGAAAGACTCATGAACATCTCTGCATGACATAAACATTTGCGAAGAATAGCAAACACATCTGCATGTGAAAAAAATGAGTGGCGAATTTGCTAAGTTTGCCAGAACTCTACGTTTTTTTGTAAGGGAATATGTAGAAGATATATGTGTTTGCTCAAAATATCAAATCAATTGGCATTTACATTAAAGAAATATGGCACACTTTCAAACAAAACATTTTAGTTTGTCATGTTTCAAATTTTGTACCTTTTGTATGTTGCCACAAGGGGCGCTGTAGCAGAAGTTAGAGTGAACAGTTCGCTTCTGCTGTGAGTTTTTACTTTAAAGCCATCTACTGTCATGGCAGAGCAACAGTTTGAAGAGAACATTGCTGAGCAAGTAAGTTAAAGTCAATATAATTATAGCAACTTACCTGAATAATAGCACATCCAGCTTTATGGCACAAAATTTTAAAGGTAACTCTATCGCCCCCTTGGTATTGAGGTCTGTTACCGCCACATTAACGCAAGAACTCACTTTAAGCATGTTCAACCAGACTGCACATTGGCAATATGTTGGCCAAGTGCTCACATCTGCATACATTTTGGGTCACTATATACCAATATATTTAGAGAATAAACTTACACAATCCATTTAGAATGTTGACAGTTTTCTGGACATGAAGGACCAGAGGATCAGTTGCTGTGATTGGCTTGGTGGCTGCTAACTGGAGGGCTGCCCTTGCAACTTTTTGCCTCCCTGCCAGCCTTCAGGTCTGGTGACAGACTCAGGTGGTGACTGCAGGAACAGATCTGAGCTTGGACACCAGGGCCAAAGCTTAAAGAGTGTCAATACTGGCCTGTAAAATGATTCTTCTTATACCCAGCTTTCCGCCGGGTTTAAATGTTAATAGGTTGCGTCACAGTCCAAGATCAGTATTGAGCTATAGTATCTCAACCTGAGAAACCCAAGGCCTTCAGAGAAAATGAAAATAAGATCTTAGTAAATATTTAACTGATTATCTGATCCCTAACCTAGAGGTTGATGCATGCCCTCTGACACATTAAGCCTTGGTCCTAATGCAAGTCTACGAGTTTGAATCCAGCTTGTGACATTTCCCAATCCCGTCTTCTCCATCCATGCCCCATAATTTCTTGGACTTTTCCAATGTGGTATCAAAAGAAGTGACAAGGAATATCATTTGATGTATATTTAAATGAGAAGTGTGTAATTCCTGCACCACTAGCATGGACAAATTAAATGAAAAGTGTTCTGTTGGTTGGTCAAGAGAGTCCTGCCCCAAACTTATGCCATTGGTTTAGTCAGTGTTGTTAAATGACGTAACTGTAGCGATATTTTTGCAAAATGATATTACGTGGTTCGTTACACGTTTCGCAACAGTTCCAAGGTGAAATGTTCACTGTGTGGCACTAAAATAGTTTTTTTAGAGGTTTTTAAGGACAATGCTCTATCACATTTTGAATCTACTTTACCTCAAACCTTAAAATCTAAACCTTACCGAGTTTCATAAAAAACAAATGCGACACGAAAAACAATTGCTGAAGTAACTGTGTCATTTTGTGGTGCTTCCATGACACTTTCGGCACATGTCAACTCGCATGCTCTTCAGGACTTGTACCAGGGTCCTTTGCATCGCAAGTGCAATGCTCTATCATTTGAGCTACTGCACAATATGATCACACTGGAACAATCTTGTAAATGTAGTTGATTATGTAATACAAATGTTTAAAAGCTGAAGTGTATAATTTATGCAAAACTAGCATCACCGAAAAGAACTGCAAAAATAAACACTGTTGTCAAAAATCTTTCTGGATACACCTTTCATTTTCCGTTGGTCAGACTAAAAGATAGTCCCGCCCCAAACTCACAGCATTGGTCGAGTCAGTGTTGCTGGACGGGTTGCTCAAAACAGAGATGGACCTTTAATAGCGCAAAAGAGACACAGTGTTTACAGTTTTTGAGGAAATCAACCAATGAATGGCTTACTTATACTGTAGTTGTTTCTGCATATTAAGCTGGGATAGGAGAAAGTATTTTAACATCAAAACATTTTCACACTTCAAATTTAAAATGCATTACCTTACAAGTCATTCACTATAATAAAAGTGCTTGGAACTAATAAGATAACATTGTGTGAGAAACAGGTCAGAAAGTAAGCGTTTATGAATTGTTAATCAACCCTTTTACTTGTGATGTGTGAATTGTTGAACTAGAATTCACAATTTTAATTCACTACACTATAATAGTTCTGTCCTATCTGAATCCATATGCATAACATAAAAGGTTAACATTCCTAATGGGGTCAGAGAGAAATATAATTGTGAGGTCATCATCCAATCATCCAATCAATCACTGTCTATTATGTTAAACACTTTTGGCTCTGGGCTGTGGTTTCTATGCTCTACACACTGGGAAAAAGTAATGGAAGCTGGAAGGCAGCCACTGAGGGTCGTTTTGGAGTGGTGGTCCATGCCCAAAGTGCCCTGCAATGAAACAGTTCAAATTACTTTGGAAAGAGACGGCGTGTACCAATTTACTTGGCATACAGTGCTAAAGTGCCAATATGTAATGTCTCAGCACTGAATTAGTATGCATGGTCAGTGATGCTCTTAAAAGCTATTTTGTTCAATCATTTTACTCAAGTTGGAAAGGACTGTGTAGTCATTTCCTAAATCACATGTCATTGTAAGGAATGAATTGTTCCACCAATTGGCTGGCTGTCACATAATGCTTTGCTGCATGCCTGGTTGTCCCTAATGCAGAGACATGGGTGATTATGGAAGATTAATGATGAGTAATGGAACAAGGGACTGTGACTGTGTCGCAGAAGGGATGGCTTCATTAGTTACTGCTCATAATTAGTGTAATTACCCCAAGCTTGTCCTCTTTAAATGTTCAATTATGTGTCTAAACCTCTCCCTCTGCTCACGGTCGCTTAGCATAGGCTATGTTTGGAATAAAATACTAGCTTACTACAGAACACTGCGTAATGCGTACTGTATACTTCCTGCTATTTTTGCAAAATAGTAAGCGAGACATTATTTCATGATAAACGTTTCAAAAAGTAGTTTGCTACATTGTTGTCATGTGACCACCAGGCTTGACACGTGATCTCATGATGTTTCATATTTAATTTATCAAATTACATTTTACATACTGTGCATAGTATGCTAGTAAATAGTAGCCTATGCCTTTCCCAACATGCCAACATGATCACACGGCAAATCACAGCTGGATCTCATGAAAGTTTCGTGACTGTGGCAACATTTTTGCAAAATGAAATTATGTAGTTCATTAGACATATCGCTGCAGCATTGAAGTGAAATGTCCACAGAGGGACGATAAAAGCAATAAAATGTACTCCCAAAAAAGAAAAGGTTAAAGTTATATGGAGTTTTAAATGAACAAAACCTGCCTGCCTAACCTAAACAATAGTGTCATTTAAACAAATTAGAAATGAAGGTAATTTCGTGGCGCTTCCATGACACTTTCGGTTCCCGTGTCGACTTTAGGCACGTAAACTCATTTTTGCAAAAATGTAGTTATTGAAATGTGATTCTATGAGACCAGACCAGGTTGGAAAATCAACATTAAAGTTAATGTACCCTAAAATCAACGCCATTCTGACGCATTACTGACAAGCACCATCTGACATTTTTGCATCAGTTCAAGTGTGAACACATTTCCTTCTAGTACTACAGCCACAGATAAACAGGTTCTGGTTTCATGAAAATCAGGAAGTAATTGCATTCACATAAACTATGGCCAGCGCAATTCAGATGTTGCATTTTTGTCTAAAATTTCAATTTTACTCCATTGATGATTAGGTTTAAGGTTTGGGTTAGGGGGTTGAGTTAATAAAATATACATTCCTGTTGACTGTATTACATCATTTAAAACTAAAAATACAACTCACTTTTGGTGCCACCCTGTGGACATTTCACTCAGAAACTGAAGCACACATATGCCCATATGTTCAACAACAATTCCAGCATCGGCCACAGGGGGCAGTGTGTGATAGGGACCGGAGCAGTCACAAGGAGAATCAAACCAGAGAGAAGGAATGGCGTTCCAAAAAGATGTTTAATCCATTAGAGATGCAAAATGTGCAAATAGTGTTTAAAAGCAATCATAAAAACAAGGTAAAAACAGTCTAAAATCTAGCCCTGTTTTTGGTACTAACAGCAGTACCTACTCCCTTCTCTAAACAATTGAGGCCGGAGTATATTTGCACTCAAGCAATGCCGGCATAACCTTGTCCATGTGCTCAACCACTTGTCTCCATCTGTTTTCCTCTCCCCTAGTGGCGGCTGGTTTAAATACACAATTTTCCCCTCTTTGCTAATTGGAACAAACCATTATTTCAAATAAAATTAACCCTCACCTCCCCATTCTTATATACAAAATCATTGAATAAATACATAAAATGAGTTAAAATGAAACAACACCAATGAATACAATAAATAGGACGGATAAAAACATTTACACAATTAAACCCCAATAAATATTGCAAAATTGAGTAAAACAATAAATAAGTCAATGGAACACAGTAAAATTCCGTGATGCCGATTCACAGGCTCTCCATTACACAGTAGTTTGAATTTCAGTAAGTACAGACTGATTTCAACAGCAAAACTTTTGACCTACTGTTGCCAAATTCACTGTGTTCAGTCTGACATAGCCATAGTCACTAACTGAAACCACGTTTGTTTTCTTAATACCAAGTATCCTTCAAATGTGTGAGAATCACTACTAGGAGAACATCATTGCATAGAAGATTTATCAAGCTGAAGGAGATCTGGCAGACGTCAAATATTCTCGTTCAGATTTTCCTGCTGTTCCATGTTGTGTGCAGACAGATGCTGGGTAATAAGTAGTTAAATGAGATGATTAAGTAGAGCTGTCAGTAGAGATGAGTTAACTCTATTAATTGTATATATTCTTGATTGCTTATGTATTGTTTTAATGGTTCTCATGTCTACCTATTCTGGTTTGCATCTTATTTGGTTACAACATTCTGTCATCATATATTCACCCTCATTTGTTTTGAACAACATGAGGGAGACTAAATTATGACAGAATTTTCATTTTTTAATGAACTATCCCTTTAATGTGAGTAAATCAAACACAAAACTCAAAGTGTGAGTCTTTTTATAGTTCCATTCGATGTCCTAGTTACCTCTTTGTGGAGTTTAAAGATCAGGGCAAAGGGGCCTGGGTAGCTCAGTGAGTATTGACGCTACCACCCCTGTAGTCACGAGTTCGAATCCAAGGTGTGCTGAGTGACTCCAGCCAGGTCTCCTAAGCAACCAAATTGGCCCGGTTGCTAGGGAGGGTAGAGTCACATGGGGTAACCTCCTCATGGTTGCAATAAGTGTTTCTTGCTCTCAATGGGGTGCGTGGTAAGTTGTGCGTGGATCGCAGAGACTAGCATGAGCCTCCACATGTTGGGAGTATCTGTGATGTCATGCACACCGAGCCATGTGATCAGATGCGTGGACTGACTGTCTCAGAAGCGGAGGCAACTGAGACTTGTCCTCCGCCACCCCGATTGAGGTGAGTAACCGCGCCACCACGAGGACCAACTAAGTAGTGGGAATTGGGCATTCCAAATTGGAGAGAAAAAAAAAAAGGTCAGGGCAACTATTTGCCTTTTTGTCCACTCTGTCATTTCCACCTCCCCCTGTCCTTTAACCGAGATGTGTGCGTGAAATTTAGCCAAAGGTCTCTTCCATACTGAGCATAAAAATTTCTGGCCTTTTTAAGGTATTGCTTCAGGTTACAAGTACAAATTATGTCTGGACTGGCAAATTTGTGTTTTGTCTTATAATACATTTTTTTTTTCTTATTCATTGTTTTTACAGTACCACTGTGAGCCAGGGTTTAAGGGATAGTTCACCCAACAATGAAAATTTGATCCATGTTAGTCTAAGTCACCATTCACTTTCATTGTTTTGAAAAAAAGAAGCAATGGAAGTGAATGGTGACTGAGACAAACATACTGCCTAACATTTTCTTTTGTGTTCGACAGAAGAAAGTCATAAGGGTTTGGAATAACATGACGGTGAGTAAATGATGAAAGGCAAAGACAGTATAAGCAGGAGATGAGCCACTCGTAGAAAAATTAATGGGGAATCTCACTTTAAGATTCAATATGTTGAAGCAAAATGAATGTGAATAATTTAGGATGCATTTGTGATTAAGAATAAATGAGAAGCACAATATTGTGAGCAGTTCTCCAAGATTAACTTATACTGAGGGTCATCATAATTTGTTTTGACACATTGTGAACAAATGTCATTGATGGCACAACAGAGGGACAGTCAAGATTTTTTGTGTATTACAGTATAAAGGATTAGTTAAATGAATATTCAGGGTTTTATAAAAGTACATTTTTGGTTAAAGCCTTATTGTAAGCACAAGTTTTGCCTTTTAAAAAATAAACGAGGGAGAAGTCGAAATCATTTTTTTGTGGTAATCAACATAATGCCACAAATGCTGTTAATTCAGCCTAACTTTTATTGAACCCGGAACATTCCTTTAAGCTTAGTTTAATGAATCACTGGTGCTGTTTAACTACACAACAAGATGTTTAACTGTACAACCAGACCCATGAATTAATGTGAACTGGGATTATTACACCATAATATGACCCATTAGTCAATGAATATGAGGGCTCATTGACTCTTGCGCACGAGCGAGTATTCACCACATGCTATATTTATTCCCTTTTTCTTTTTTCTGGTTAGTTTCACCCCTTCATCTGAAATATATGCAGCTCAGGTCAACCATCCAGTAATTCCACCAAAAAAGACCAAAATATCAGAGAGAGAAAAACACAACAATACCGAAAAGAAAGATGCGACAACCATATGGACGGAGCACTAGGGGCTTCGGGCAATGAAGGGGAAGAACCTTGAGCCAGTTCAACTAAACGGAGCAAGCAGAGGTCTGGGCGTGCGGTAGCATCTTGATGAAGCCCCCCCACTTCTTCCCAAAACCCCTTTTCTTTCCCCATGGTGCCTCACCCTGAAGCGCTAGAGCTCACGAAGACAGTGCATGGGGATCTGAGGAAGGGGGAGGCAGTGCCTGCCAATAGCAGGTGTTGGTCCATACTTCAGGGAGCAGGCAGCAGGCAGGGTACTGATGTGTGGTGGAGAGAGGGGGTCTAGCAATCTGGTGCAGAATGGTGGAGCGTCTGGGTAGGTAGATATAAAAGGAATCGGGTTGGTAGGCAATCCAACCAGCCATCAGAATCAATATAATCTTCTTTTTTTTTTTTTAAATCACAAGAAAATGTTACCTTTGAAGGTTTGTGTCAGGAAAAGACCAGCATTTCTTGGCGCTGGTCACTCTGGCAAGAGTGCTATCAGGATTCTGCAGCTCTACTTGAATGTACTGTAGCTTTCCAGCTGTCCTCTGCTCCATTGCTATCATTGTCCTACCTTGATTTTTTTGAGCTAGAAATTGGCCCTTGGTCCTTGTAAAAATTCGTAAACAACTGGCTATTTTGTCGTTGTTGGTTTTGTTTTTTTTGTTTGTTTGTTTTCTCAGCTGCAATGCTATCGATAGTTGTTCCTATTTTATTTTATTTTATAACATTTTGTTGTTCACCTACTTGTTGCAATTCTTATAATATTTGTTCCAGTTTTATTGTATTTCATTTTTTATTTTATTGCATCTTGTTGTTTTCCTGCTTGCTGCAATGCTAAAGATATTTGTTGCAAATTTTATTTTATTTTATTGCGTCTGTTTTTTTCCCTACTTCCTGCAATGCTAAGGACATTTGTTACAATTTTATTTTGTTTTATATTCTATATTATATTGTGTTGTTTTTTTTTCCTACTTGCTGCAATACTAAAGATATTGGTTCCAATTTTTAGTTTTATTTCATAGCGTGTTGTTTCTCCACCTGCTGCAATGCTTTCAACAGTTGTTTATTTTATTTTATTTTAATGCATCTTGTAGTTTCCCGACTTGCTGCAATGCTAAGGATATTTGTTCAAATTTATGTTTTATCTGGTTTATTATAGCATTTGTAATTTATAGCAGAAATGCAAGAAATAAAGTCAAAAGTATAAATTTGATAAAAAGTATAAATAAAACAATTATGTGCTCCAACAGAAGTACATAAATTGCCCCTTTGGCTGTGGTAAAATGTATATATATATATATATATATATATGTTATAGTGAATTGTAGTTTATTGCATAAATGGGAGCAAAACATTTTAATGCAGCCAACAGATGTACATTTATTGGATCTTGGCTGTGGTAAAAATACATAAACAAGAAACATTTACTGTACTTTATTTTCAAATTAGGTGATCTCTAATCTAAAATTTAGAGGGTACATTTAAAAAAAAAAAAGTGAACAGTAGCAAGATTTGTCCTTTGTCCTTACATAGCCTTTTTGAAAGTGGTGAGGTTCGGCATCTCTGTCACCAGGAAGTATATAAACATTTGTTAATTTCTTCTGCAGATCCGCTGAATTATTGATTTGTTCATAAAAAGTAATTAAAGCCCATGCTTCTTGATAATACTGGGAATATTGCAACAATTTAAAATCACTGGAGGGCCAGTAATATGTGCCTTGCATTCTTTTACTCTCAAATTCTGACCACACACAACACAAATTATTATTTATATACTGCAAGTTATGACAGTGTTATTTTCTTTTTTCTTTTTTTCTTTTTTTGTTTGAACGAAATGACACCTTTGGCTTCACTCGAGACTCAATGTCATCAAACATTTAGACAAAATGGATACACACTCAAGCCCTGCATGCTATCTCTAATCATCAACTGAAGACAAGCCATCCGCGGGTTCCAAAATGGCACAGAGAGCTAGTGTAGTGTCTTTGGCTTTAGAGTTGTTGTGGCTGTCATGTTCAGCGAGAACCATGTGCTGTGTGTAAGATTGCCATATGATGGGGAACCTGTCCAGCTTCTGATGGCTCTTGTCCCATGTGGGCAGCCCAACCCCCCTTAGCAATCCCAATTTACACTGCTTTCTTGTACCATCATCCAAATTTTTTTTGTGTACTCTTTTTTTTTTTAAACAGAATGGATTTTCAAAGTGACTGTGGCCATGCTGCTTGAGAAGAGTGGCTGGCAGCGAACTCACAGTCTGGGTATGTCTGGTGAAGCTTGTGTTTGAGGAGTGAAATCTGTTTCCTGTCCACACAGCTCACAGCCAGGTCTTCAACTGCAGCCAACATCTCTGGATGCAGCATTGCTGCAGAGTCCAGTTCTACAACCACAAATACTACTGTTCCTTATGTCATCCCTCTGTCTTTACCTTTACATTTATGCATTTTTTTTTTTTTTATCAGTACTTCAGTTGTTTTTGTAATACTGCAGCTTTTCCGGTAACACTCTAGTTTTTACAACAAATAGTGGTGGAGCGCGATAAAACAAGACACCACTGATTATTATGCAGCTCTGCTGCTGAGTGATAACATAATGTACATAAATCATAAAATTTGCCCTCCTAAACAGTCTTCTCTCTGGTATGTTGTGATGTTAGGTCTGATTCATTGTGGTAAATTAGTTTGTTTTCAGACTGATCTCTCAGTGAAATCGAAAACAGTGGGCTGAATTTTCTTTAGCTGAAATCGGTCTGCGCTTACCAAAATGTGAAACACTGCCCCCAGTGGCAGTTGGGCGTCTGTAGGTGTAATGTCCACAAAGGGGTGCCAAAAGTGAGTTGTGAAGCAAGTTATTTTTAGGGGTTTTCAGCTTTTTAAAAACTAAATCTAACCATCGGTAAAGTAATATGATGTTAGAGGGAAAAATCCAACCTCCGAATCGCACTTGTCACTGAATATGCAAGCATGATTACTTCCTGGTTTCAGTTCGGGATCTGAACCTCGATCTCCATTGCTGCTGGCGCACTGCGCTTCTAGTTGTGCCACCAGGGAAGGTAAACACACTGGAACTGATGCAAAAATGTCTGATAGGAGATGTCGCTTGTTGGTGAGTCGACATAATGAGGCCGATCCTAGGATACTGGAACTCTTGGAAACAACATGCTGACTTCACCTGTGATGATGTTGCTGTTTTAGGGTTGCCAATTTCTCTAATTTTAAGCATTTAAATGCAGGACAATGCTGACTAAAGTGGGTGGGGGACTGGCGGGGGGTGTGGTTGGAGTTCTGGAAAAAGGCTTCAATACGGAACACGATATCTTTAATACGGGACAATTGTGCACTTAAATACGGAATGACGCTGTCTGACAAAGGGGGTTTTCTCATTCTGAGCAGTTTATCTCTGAAATATGAGACAGTAGGCATCCTGTATGAGACGTCATCATTTCAGCCAAAATGCAAGACGTCTCGGATAGTCCGGGACAGTTGGCAACCCTAGTTCTGGTTAAAAAAAAAACGCTTCTCAAAATTGAGTTCCTCCACATAATTGGATGTATCTCAGCTAGGGTTGCCACGTGAATACGGGACACTTCATAATTTTAAGCGCTTCAATACGAGACGTTCCGTTTGACCCCCTCAAGCGTTTCATTGTCCGACTGGTGGGAGGCCCCTTAATTACGAGACAAGAACCATCCCATACAGGACGTCATTATTTCTGCCAAATTACAGGACATCCCAGTTGTCCCGTATTAGGATCTCAGCATTTTACTGTAAGTCGTAGGTCTTGTCTTTTATATTGAAATATTTTATTAAATGCTGCTCTTCATTACTGTGTTTTCAAGTTTGACGTATACAAGTTATACAAATTAGAGTGTATTCTAGTATTTTTTGTTTTTAGTGTACCGTAATTGAGATTTTTAATTCATTTAAAACACCTTCATTGTTTTAGAGCCATATGATTAAACTATAAATTATATCATTGGATAGTTATTTAAAAAATGCATTGTCACCCCCTTAAGTAGCATTAATGTAGTGAGCTACTTTTTAATAGTAGCTTGAAGTGTAGCAACAACATTTTAAAAAGAGTAGCTTGACTTGACTTTAAATTACAAATAGCTTGAAGCTTGACAAGCTACAGTTTCAACGTAGCTTCCCCAACACTGCAAGGGTGTTTATTCAACATGTCTTAAATGTGTAGGCTGTTCTGAACTTCCATATTCAAGATTACAGCATGTCCTATTTATACAATTCCCTTGCGCTACGCCGACAACAAAACTTGCATCTTTGACAACATCTGCTGTTCATCCCCAAGTTATGTTTCGTGTATATATAATAGATGTGTTAGGTCCCTAAATGCTCAGTATGTCAGGCAGCAGCTGACGCCTCAGGTGAACAGTGCAGCAGTCAAATACAATTATATCCGCTCCACACACCTCTGCAGACTTATGCACCAAAGAGCATGTGCAGAGACCAAGGCACTTGGCAGAAGTCCGGAAGATGTCCTGTAGACAGCGTAAGGTTCCTCTCTGTACAAGCCACAATGAAGCAGGCTAAATCTTAAAGTAACATTAAATGTCAAGACTCAGTGTTTATGCACACAGTGGGTTTTTTAATGCGTAGCTGACATTAAAAAAAATGTGGGACGTTGTCATGACCTGTGGTAAATTTACGGTGAATTTTTTTTTAAAGTGGTAAATAGATAAATAAATAAAATTTAATTAAAACAATAAATGATGACCTATACAGTATTTATTTTCACATACATTTTGAAACCTAAAATTAAAACTAAAATACTGATTAAAAAAATTAATAAATTACGGACAGACATGTTGTGTGTGCCTAGCCCTACCACTTTAAATGTTACCACAAAAAAATGTATAAAAATACAATTAAATAAATATTACATAAAATATATCTGTATTTTATTTTTATCAGTTAAATTTAAGTTAATGTTAATTAAATAAATGGCCTTTTTTGAATGATAATAGAGATGACAGAAGCAAATTATTTACCCACAATATTAAAATAGATAAAAATAATGGTTTGTTAAAGGGGAAAAAAACATCACACATGAAAGCACATGAAACAAAAGAGGTTTGTCTGTTTTGCTTTGTTTCTTTTCTCTTTTTTGGCAACCGACCCACCAGACATTTGACATTTATCGTTACTATAATTGGCTAATAAATTCATCACCTCTGGGCATGACTTCACCCAAATTAAATAGTGTAAAGTAAGGTAGAGGGCCTGAGACATACATTAATAAATAAAAATCCCAGATAAAATATATATATTTTAATTTGCATTTACAAAATTATGTACTAACCTACTTAAAGCAGATTTAAATTACAAATAAATACCAAAACTTCATGCATTTTAAAGAACATAGTTGTGAACTGAGTAGCTTTCTCATTTAATCAGGCTATGTCAGGGTCGCTCGGACAATAATAATAAATCTGATAAGAACAATTGTACAGATTCATTCTGTTGCATTCCCACTGAAGTCCAGCAGAGGGAATCCAAATGCAAAACACCCTAATGGAGGTGTGTTCATTGGCCAGGTTTTCATTTTGTCCTTCTCTATATAGTGCTTGCAAATGAAAAAAGGTAACATTGTACAATGAGGTTATACACTAACATTAATTAATGCATTCAGTATCATGAACTAAAAATGAACATAGATATATTACAGCATCTACAATTCTTGGTTGGTGTTAATTTATTAACATAAACTATTGCTTTTAGTAATGTTAATGTACAAAACATTATTGTAAAGATTCATTGACATTTTTTTTTTATATAAATGGGAGTTTCAGAAAGCCATGAAAGAAAAAACACAGAATTTACAGCGAATTAAAATAGCCATAATAACAACCTTGAACATGAGAACAAGTTTTAATTGAAGTTTTTATTGGTTTCCATTATATATGACAAAACAGATTCATACAAAACAGAAATTAAAATGACTGGTACAGGACAGTAAAAGAAAAACAAAACAAAAATAAAATAAGATAATGTAAACAATTAAAAACAGGGGCACAGGCAGACACAATAAGGTTGAAACGTGAAACAAAACAAAACAGTACTTTTTTTTTTATTAAACAACAGCAAATAAAACAAAATAACTATTAAAACAACCTTAAATATGAGAAAATGTTTTTATTGTACACTGTAAAAAATGTCAGTAATTGTAACTGTAAAAGATTGTAAAAATGCAACAGTAAAAAAACGTTAATTGGTTAAAGGGTAGTTACCTTGAAATATATGGTAAAAAAGTTATAATAAATTTTAAAAGAAAATACTGTAACAATTACAGTTTTTAAATGTAAAAAATATGATTTCCCTGTATAATTAACAGTAAAAATGTACAAGATGAACAAGAGAGTAAATGTACTTTTTACAGTAAATTATTGTTAAAATTACAGTAAAAAACAATAATTGGGCGTTCCCATAAATTCCTGTGTGACCCATTACTTTTCATTATATTTTATGGGAATAGTTCATATCAGTTATGTACTTTAGGGTATTCTGTTTTATATTTAATGTAGTTTAGTTAATGTTTACTGCATTATTTTAATTTCACACGTGTTACACTGATGGTGTTTAGTGTTTGTTTGAGTGACACTGTGCGCTGTCTCTACATGTTTATTGGTCATTGCTCCAGGAAGAGCCACTATTGATGAATTTCACTGTAATTACAGAAGGGCACATGATGACATGATTAACAATTATAAAGTGAAAAGCAGATTTTTACAGTTTCAGAAGGTTAATGTATAAAGTTTATCATTTAATAATATAAACAGTAATGCACTGTAAAATATACAGGCATCAAAATTACATCCTGTAAAGCCTGAAAGTGGTTACTGTATTTTTCACTGTAAATCTTTGGCAACCTTTGGCAACCCGCTGCTGGTAATTTACTGTACATTTTACAGAATTTTTTTTACAGTGTAGGTTTTAATGGTTTCCAATATATATGACAAAACAGACTCATACAAAACACGCACATGACAGTGAAACAAAAACAAAACAAAAATAATATAATATAAAAATAAAAACATGGGTACAGTCAGAAACAATAAGGTAGAAATATAAATAAGTTAGAAAACAAAACAGGGAACAATACAGGGTCTAATCTAATTGTTCTAATCTAATCTAAAGTAATATTCTTAAAGTTCTCCCCAATATTTATGTTTATCATTTCCATTCACATTTGCTAACATTTCTTCAGGGACTTTTCTTTTTTAATTTCTTCTGTCCAGCTGCTGTGACTTTATTGCAAGTGAAAAATCGCGTCACATTTCAGCTATCTTTCAAGATCTTTAAAAACCCTTTCCCAAATAGGCACTATTAAATGCATTTAATTACATTATTACTGTGTGTGTGTGTGTGTGTGTGTGTGTGTGTGGGCGGGTTTGGGTGGTTTACGAGGACAATTTTTTAGGTTACAAACTGGTAATTATAAGGGTATGCTATAAATGTGGTTTATGAGGAAATTTCTAGTGTCCCCATAATTCAAATCGCTCAAAAATATACTAAACAATGTTTTATTGAAAATGTAAAATGCAGAAAGTTTTTTGTGAGGGTTAGGTTTAGGTGTAGGGGTAGGATTAGGGGATATAATCTATAGTTCCTACAGTATAAAAATCATTATGTCTATGGAGAGTCCTCATAAGGGTGTGTGTGTGTGTGTGTGTGTGTGTGTCTAGGAACTCCCTATGTTGTGGGGATCAAATATCCACAAGGATAGTAAAACCTGACATTTGTGATGTTGTGGGGACAATCAGTCAGTCCCCATGAGGAAAACAGCTTATAAATCATACTAAATGATGTTTTTGAAAATGCAGAAAGTTTTCTGTGAGGTTAGGGTTAGGAGATAGAATATAAAGTTTTTACAGTATAAAAATCATTATGTCTATGGAGAGTCCTCATAAAACATGAAAACCCAACATGAGTGTATGTATGTGTGTGTGTGTGTGTGTGTGAGTGTGTGTGAATGAATGAAATATTTGAAATATTTTCTATTAAAAGCACAAGATTGAAGTGTTACTTAAGCCAGATTGTCCATACACCTACTGATACATCTCATAAGATCATACTGCTGTCGCCTTGTTTTGTAGCTTTCACTCAAACAAATGAAATCTTCTTTGCATACAAGACCTCAGGTTACTTATATATTTTTTGATGTTCACTCAACATGTAATTGATTAAATTAACAGAAATATTTGCATAATCGAGTGGTTTTTATTCTGTACTTCTTAGGAGTTCAGCTAGGCCCAGAGCACATCCGCGTGTGTGTATGTGCATGTCAGGGGCCGGTCAGTCATTCGGGCTGTATCTGCTGTCACCTCGCATCAGACTCATTCTCTCTGACAGGCGGTATTCTAAACAGGGCGTCTGGACAATGGCCCGAGCTGTCAGAAGAGATGGCAGCATTCGCTGCAAGGAAGACGGCATTGGGGGTCACTGAAAATGTATGCAAATTTGACATTTCTTCACTCATTTGCATACATGGCCCTCACGTCAGACTATTTGTTTATTTATTTACTCCAGTGTTCATAGGCGTAATCATAATCACTGGAGTTGGACATGACATGTATTATTTTGAGCATATGAGTGCGATTATGAAATGTAACTGTCCTCTTATATTCCATCCTGTGCTTTGATGAGATACATTAACATTTTCTAAATCGTAAGTACTGTATATACTATCAGTAGATGCCAAGAGAGTTAATGTAAGTCCAGCAATCTGTTTCCTGAAAATATTGTGTCAAAAAATTATAAACAAAATTGAATTATATTGAGTAATACAGGGGAGAATGGAGCTAGTTGTCATTTCTTGGAGTTTCTTGAAAGTAAATGACTGCATACCTTAAAGTCTTTGCGCCAAAAAAAAAAAAAGCTATTGAACATTTCCGATTTCCAGCTATTGAGCATGTTATTGCCCAAGAAAAAACAGGGTTAATTTAACGCATGTTGGTCTTTTGTGACAACATGCCCCAATACAAAAATCTCAAACCATTGTTACAACATTTTTTGTTTGTTTTTTGTAATTAATAAATTGTATACAAAAAAGTGTGATGGGACAACCTGCCCCACCCTAACATGGAAACATGTTATAATATTATTTATAATAATATTAAAAAATATATTATTGTTGTTGTTATTAATAATAATAATTCTTAGTTATTTTAATAATAATAACAATTATTGTTACTATTAATTATATATATTATTAGAAATATTATTGTTTGTATTTTAATTAAAAATAATAATAAAATAACTATTTTTGTTGTAATTATAATTAATAATAATTATTATTATTATTACTATTTTGTTATTATTAATATTATTTATTATTAT
The DNA here is from genome assembly GCF_019703515.2 of Myxocyprinus asiaticus. Classification (NCBI taxonomy): domain Eukaryota; kingdom Metazoa; phylum Chordata; class Actinopteri; order Cypriniformes; family Catostomidae; genus Myxocyprinus; species Myxocyprinus asiaticus. The sequence continues at coordinate 16,772,973 of NC_059393.1, read as the reverse complement.
TATTATTATTATTATTATTATTATGAAAAACTATTGCCCTGAGAACAGTTCAACCTTTTGGATAAATCTACCTCCACTGTCTAGTTAACCCTTGCCTTATTGTATATCAAAGTGGTTTTACTGTGATTTACCTAAGAGCTATTACAAAAATATTGGACAATATTGGAAGTTTGGAGTATTATTCTAATTTAAAACATCTTTCAAGGATCACCCAAAACGGGAGGATGAACATAGAAATTTCAAAATGTGACGGGAGTTTTAATAGTTGCTACACCTCTGGCTTTTGATTGCATTTTCCGAGTTTTGACGTTGTTATAATCAGAATGAGTCAGCCCCCTTTCTTTACGTGGCCAGCATAACGATACGTACACAATCTGATTGACACCTTGAGGCACCCGGCGTCTGGAGGGAAAGAGGGACTAGGTCACCAGTCTTGGCAGGCCCACAATCTGTGCTTGTGGTCTTGGCAGGTCCACCCTCTCTTTTTTCTCTCTTCATCCCTCCCCACCCGGATCCCTCCTTGCCAGGGCAATGTGTGCTGATCTGAAGTGCCTACCATCCTCCATCTTCTCCAATTTGAGATTACACACCTGTCTGGCACGCACAAGCAGCCAGAGAGAAATGAAGAGCTGCACGGATGGCAGCCAGCCCCGCTCCCTTGTCCCAGACCGCTCTGATGTCAGCTGGCTGTGAAAGGCGAAGGGCCTTGTGCTGACCAGAGACTGTGATTAAGCTTGAACTGGGTTGTGGCCAGAGCTCTGGACCCACGCCACGCTGCCCTTGTCTGTGCAAGCCATCCCGCCAAGATCCTGCAGCCCTGGTGAGACCAAGTCTGCTGCAAAACGAGAATGTAAGAGGTGCTTAGTACACAAACAAGACAATATTTCTGCTTGGTGTGGGTGGCTTATGTCTAAACTGTAGATTTGTTATTTGTGGCTAATTGCTCAAATCCCCCCCAAGAACGCATATGCAGATGCGAATTCTTGACCAACGCATGGTAAAGCTGTGCTGAACTTAAGTACATTTAGTGCCTTAGTACTCAAGGGGACAAAAGAGTTACATTTAAAAGTCTGTGCCATTGAACTGCATGTGTTATTATTCTGGTAAGTTGCAGTAAATATATTGACTTTACCTTACTTTCTCAGCAATATTCTCTTCAAACTGTTGCTCCGTCATGGCAGTAGTTTACTTGAAAGAGAAAACTTACCGTAGAAGCAGACAGTTCACACTAATATCCGCTACAACACCCTTTATGATGAGAATGCAACACGTACTTGCGTTGTGTTATGAATTGGGTGTAACAGATTTTGGAACCCACAAAATCAAGATTGCGTAGCTATAAATCTGTGTTAGTCTGTGTTCACATTCTTGCATAGAGTATGTTTCGGTCTTAAATGTTATCTTCACATTGCCCCAACAAATGCCAACAGGGTTATCACGCTGATCCAACACAACCCAACTATTGAAATTTGGTGTTTGTTGTCCATGTTTTGTATTTTTTATATTTATATTTAAGACTATGTTGCGTTCATCTGTCCCCTGACCCACCACCCCTGTTTCACAATGCTTTTTTGCACATCTATTGGATATTCTTCAAACTGCTCATTCTGCCTCTATGCCCATTTCACTTCACTGTGGATGTTTACATATCACCACTATCACCCACTTTATAGTTTTATTGTTCTCTCGCCTGTTTTCTTTTCTTCTCTTTTTTTTTTTTTACTATACTTACTGCAATCTATTTAAAGGTTGATGTACTGTAACTAAAAGAACATCAGTCCTATCTAGATTCTTACAATGTGGGTTTGCATACCATTGGTGTATGGCTACCAGGCCTAAATTGTAGACTGGAGAACACAGAGTCAAGATTTATTCAAACAAGTTAGGTTAAAGCTTCCGCCCTCATTAGGGGGTAAGTGATGAGGCATGACGCTAGGACGGTGGCTAAGTTCACTCCAGCCATTCTCTCTAATGCAAAGTTACTGTGCTGCTGCTTCAGTGTGCATCAGAGGAGACATGCGGCTAACATAGCCGCTAGAAAATCTGCACAAGGCTGTCACATCAGAGCTCTATCCAGAACACAACACACAAACCTTCATTTTGCATCTATAGAATGCAGAATGCGCAAATATATAGCTAATGCGCAAATGTGACCAAGAATGGGACTGCCTCCAAATGAATGTAAACTATGAAGTAAACAGAGAATATATGCATGTTGCCCATGACAAATGTACATACTAATTTTTTTTTTTTTTTTTTTTTAAGGAACATTCCCCTTTTTTTTCTGTGTATGCAAAAAGGGTTTGTTGTAATGATGCATTGGAAAGTTGAAAACAACTTGGGCTAAGGTTATGTAATGGTTAGGAACAACCAGTAAAATAATGTAAATGGAACATACTAATTACGTTATTAGTATTCGGTAAATATAATTTCTCACAATGTGACACCCTGTATATGCCAGACACGACCGATGTCATGTCATGCAATGGTTTGAGACTGTCTACACTGGACGCGAAGATGCAAACGTACTAAAAAGATGACATACAAGGCCAATCAGCTGTAAACTGTAGTGCCAGCGTGACAGACATAGAACTGTAGCTGTGACACAATGATCACATCTATTGTAGACAGCATCATTGATAATGGGAGCGATTGGCTTTTGACACTACGCATTGCGTAGAATGTATGTTAGTAAAAAATTCTTAGTATGACATTATTCATATATGTCCATATTTTTTCTGAGAGTGCTGCCGATTAAGAAGTTGGCAAATTAATTTTTCAGGAAGTTTTTACATTTTTAGGACTCTTATGCTAACCTTTAAATAACATTCTACTCGCGTTAAGAAAACTGGACATTTTAAAATCAGAGTTCTAGATTTCCATGTTTCATAGTTAGTAGTCTAACTTCAAGTGGTATTCTATTTTCCAAGTAGAAAAATGTAAACTCTGACTTTACGAGTTGAATGGAACACATGAAATCGATAAGACATATGGTCGTAATACCAATATATCACAGATTTTTTTTAACCATTTCACACCTATATTGTACATTTTTAGAGTAAACAGTAAATGTATCCAACCAGTAATTCCTGATTATGTGCAACTTTGAGAAAGATCCACAAAGTAAAACGGCCCCAATATTGAACCCTGAGGCATCTCATGGGCCTTGATATAGAGCCGCAGTGCCAGCAGTCATCTGCTTGTGTCTCACTTTAACACATCCACTCACCTTCCCAAATGCCCCTCACCCGTACTGATTGCATACACTATTCATGAGATCCATAACAGAGAAAACCTCATCTCCCTGTACAGTAATTACATTTATTCAAATATGAACGTGTCAAGTCTGGCCAGGCAATGGTGGGTGGGTGTGGGGAGGGTGTTGCTGTTATCTGGTGGGGTTAGAGTTCATCTTGAATTCAAGAAGTGGATGTAGGGTGGCTACCCCTTCTTAACCCTCTGGCACTGAATGCACCGCCGACCCGCTTTTTAATTTCAAGTGGAAAAACAAACTAATTACGTGGAAATATGATAATGTATTGTGCTTTAGGAGTAGCCTTCAACTCTAATTAAGAGTCCATGCAACCCCACTTGTTTGCTTGCTCTAATCCTTCCTCTCTCTCTCTCTCTCTCTCTCTCTCTCTTCATCCACTCAGCTAACATGCTTCATTTCTCCTAGGGAATGTTGCCCTTTCATGAGCCATGAACATTAGTGACCAGTCTGGGGCACTTTGCATCAAAGTCAGGTACATTTGCATAATCGAGGGATTACTCCCTTTTGACTGCCAGTGAGGGTCTACATCTCCCATGATTCCTCTTGAAGAGATTCCCCACCCATTAAAATTCTCATACAGCTCTCCTAACACACATACACCCAACATGCATTAGAATCCCTTACCTGGTATCCCAGGGAAGGCTGTAGGCAACCCCTCTGTAAATGTACTCTTCGTTTATCCCCAGTCCATCCATCCTCGCATGATGAAATCACATATGACTCATCAGTGCTCACTACATTTGACAGGTCCTCTCTGCAGGAGCTTGTCAATTATCCTCTGGTGGCCACAAGAGTAGCTCACACTCTGGGCCTGTTTTGGGGCACCTGGTAGGATCCCATACTCGCAAATGGGATATTACCAAATTAAGAGCCCCAGCACTGGCAACCCTTGCCATTATATTACAATTCTGCTTCAGTTGTGACCAGGCCAGTACAAATAAATGACTGTGGCTGTACCATTGTACCAGCGTATTTTAATATTTACCATCGTACTGAAAGAATACAGTTTTCATAGACCATGCTATTTACATGGTTTTTACATGGTACACCAAGGAAATTTCAAGTAATTTAAAGTATACCATGTTATTACCATGGTACATATCCAAAATGCTATGGTATTACCATGGTACATGTAAAACCGTGGGCATTGGGTACTTCTTTATCTCTGTGTGTGCCAAAACCATCTCTGGTGTTTGCTGCCAAAAAGCTCTTTTTTTTTTTGTTTCATCTGACCATAGAACCCAGTCGCATTTGAAGTTCCAGTAATGTCAGGCAGACTGAAGATGCTTGATTTTGTTGTGGATATGAGCAGAGTCTTTTTTGACATTTTCAATGCTTTGGCTATTTTCTTATAGCCACTTCCCATTTTGTGAAGCTCAACAATTTTGGCTGCACATCAGAATTATATTCTTTAGGTCTAACCTACTGTGATTGATGTTTAAGGGAATTTGGCCTGTGTGTCATCTTTATACCCCTGTGAAATAGGAAGTCATGGCTGAACAATTTCATGTTCTCAGGTGCACTAAAAAAATGTAAAATATGAATGGGTATATACATCAGATATATTTTAATCATAAGAATGTCTAGGGGTGCCAGTAATTGTGGCCAACGTGTTTTGGAGGAAAATATTTATTTAATAATGAGATATTTCCCCTCTTTCAATTGTTTTACTTCAATTAAATGTTTTTTTTTTTTTTTTTTTGCATGAAAGATCAAAAGGATTAACAATGCAGATTTTTTTCAAAGCCTTCTTTGCTCATATTTACCAAGGGTGCAAATATTTGTGGCCACCACTGTATATAATGCTCCAAGGGGCAAATGTTACCCCATATTGTAAAAGTGAATTCCTGATCCTGGTACTGAATGTTCACCATATTTATATACCATGGTATTTACAGGATACTCCACTGTACTTTAAATGATACCATTATATTACCATGTAATTACAAGAAACTATGGTATTACCAATGTAACATGCCCAGAAACATTGTAACAAAGAGGGAATATTTTGTTAGTGGAGAAATGCAGTTTAAACTAAAGGATTTGTGTTCTTAGAGTTGTTAAAATATACTGTAATTGAAGCGAGAGGAGTGCCAGATTTCAGTTTACTCTGAATAAAAACGTTGCACTGGAACTCGCATGCAAATAAATATCCAGGCATTTCCACTACATCTCACAGACACATTTGAAAACACAGGGTAAACTTTATAACTTTTGGTTAAAACTTTTAAACTTTAAGTTCTTCTCACTATTGATTGCATTTAGTTCCAATGATAAATAAGATGAATTGATAGGAAGTGAGGAAAAGAAAGCTTTCTCTGTTCACAGCTGGCAAAGTTGGTGCAATGAATCGGCTGCCATTGTGCTTCAGGGTCAGATATCATGCCAGCATCACCAATCGAACTACTGTTGATTAGCTCAACAAACAAGAAATATCACCTTATTTGATCCTGTGATAGTTAGGTGTTAAATCAACATCATCCAAGTCTCTAGTAATATATATATATATATATATATATATATATATATAAAGTAATACCTGTTAATTAAAGGAGTTATTCCTTCACTGTGATGATGAAAGTGATAGTTGGTTGTTCCAGCAAACTTTCAACTTCACTAAAACTGTTGGGACTTGATTTAAAAAAAAGGTAACCCCTTAATGCCAAATTCTCCTGAAACACAATGATCGTAACACACTAATATGCTATTATGGGTCACTGGCTGTGTGTCTGATTTGAAATTGAAGGGGCCGTTCATGGATTGATGCATTTTTGCATCCGTCTACCTTGTTTTTCAGTTGTATTCCTGTCTAAACATGTACTTTGACCATTCAGCCTCATCTTGATGCTTTTTCTGTCTCCACCAGAAACGCCAGATTTTTTACATGCAGTGCTGAGTTCTGTTCTCTTTTTTAATGCAAGAAAACATTTGGGTTGAATGGCCCACAAAAAAGGCGGCTGCTTCGCCGTCTCGCTGTCCAGCCAAACAGTGATTTCACAGACAGTGTTTTGTTTATAAAAGTACCTCGTAAGGAAACTTGTTTCAGACAAACTTTCAAGGATCTGTTACATCGGGTCTCATGAAGAACATCAAATTCAGGTAAGCTTTAAGGAAAACAAAGCAAATATTTAGTGACAATCCTTATTTCTCAGTAGAAATGGAGTCATAATTTCATTTAAAAATCCATTTTTGTTTTCAGCTTTCGGACACAGCTATTGTTACATGCAGCGATATGTGATACAATATAGATGTACATTTTCATGCATACCAGTGTCTATTGTAAGCCATTTGTCTATAAACTTCTTGTGCTGTGCATACTAACCAAATGTTGTTGTTTTTTCTGCGTCTCAATGGGCTTGCCCGAATCAACGGTCGAGAAGCTAAATTAACTTGGTTTCAGACAAAAAGTCAAGACCCAAGTGTGACAGATGCCCAAGGCCAAGGTGGGCACTCGGCCAGTGCCGCTAATGCGAAAGGGTAGCAGTCAGAACATATCAAGTGTGAGTGGACACTTCAAATGGGATTAAAACTAAAGCATACAGAAGTTGCTGGCAACCTCTCAACTTTGTGACAGTGTCAAACATATTTGCAAAGATGAGAATGTTAAATAAAAGGCGCTGTTTTTATGGTGCAATATAAAGACTACAGAAAGTTCTACTGACATAATAAGGTACACATTTTGGCACAGCACAAAAAGATTGTTTTTGAATGGATTCATATACAGTATTAAAATATTTTTTTTTTATTTTTGTTTTAGTTCTAGGGCAATACTTACAGCTGCCAGGATCCATTTGCTCATAGCATGCCAAGTCATGGCACTAATATTACATAAAGATTTAGGCAACACACAAATGAAAATTTACACAAAAATTTACATGAAACCAACAATAAATATAGACACAAGCGGCAATTATCAGAGTCCAAGCACATATGGCCAGAATATGGCCAAAATCATCAAATTATACCAAGGATGTCAAACTCAATTTCAGCCCAGGCCACATGAGCATTATTTGTGCCCTCAAAGAGCTGGTTAAAAATGTGGCACCGGCACCTGATTTGGTAGCGCCCATGCAATAACCAGTAGTATTGCATATTTTGTGCATTGAAATTCACATTTGACAGCAAGTATTGGTTTTGAATTTGGGATGCAGATGTAAATGATGATATTAACAGTAGCATCTGTGAAAAAAAAAAAAACACCTAATTCATTTAGTATTATGTGTTGGTATTAGGTATTTTTTTCTTTTACTCGATGCCAGTGGAGTACATTGACCCAAGTATAGTTCTTTTTGGTATGCCCTGTCATTTGGGGACAGGGCTGGGGGTGGGTGGGAGGGTGTTGTATTTGTTTTCTTATTTGAGTTGCTATCTGTTTATCAAATTGGAAAAATCCAAAAACCTTGCCCGTTAGATTTGCCCATATCTTGTATACATTTTGATTTGAAATTTGCATCCCGTTTCTTTTATTGAACTATATGCACAACTTGGCTAGATTCATCACATGGAACGTTAAAGGGCTTGGACATGTGATAAAAAAAATAAATAAATAAAAAAAAATAAAAAAAAATTTCTACAAAAAAGAGAAGACCGCTGTTGCTATGCTTCAAGAAACACACTTATCAGAAAATGAGCACTAAAAATTGAAACGAGACTAGATAGGGCAAGTATATTATTCTTCCTGCATTTTTAATTCAAGAAAGAGGGGTACAATCATTTTAATCAGTAAACATTTTCCATTTACTTTAGAACACCAAATTAGGGACCCAGATGGTAGATTTGTTTTAGTCACGGGCTCAGTATTTGGACAACATATCACCATGCTCAACATCTATGCACCAAATGAAGATTCTCCCAAATTTATATCAAAAGTCGTTCTCTTATTTAATCAGTATTGTAAGGACATTGGTGTCTGTGCTGGGGACTTTAATTGTGTCATTGATCAGGAAATGGATAAATCTACTTGGGGCACTTCTGCCAATTCAAGATCTTATCGTGTTTAAAGAGCTTTGTGAAGAGACTGGTCTTGCTGATATTTGGAGGGAACTGAATGCTGGCAGTAAGGAATATACGTTTTATTCAAACCCTCATGATACCTACTCAAGAATAGATTACATCTTGGTTCCAAATATCTGTCTTCATTCTGTAACTTCCAGCCATATAGTCAGACCATGCTCCAGTTTATGCTGATATGACTCTGGGCACCCACGCAATTAACAGGGTTTTGGAGGTTTAATTCTTCCTTATTGACAGACTTAACATTTTGAAAGGCAGTACAGGATTGGCTTAAAAACTATTGGACAGGTAATAAAAGCTAACCTGTCACACCTGCCATACTGTGGGATGCCACCAAAGCAAACATTTGTGGACATATTATTTCTTACGCTTCTGCTCGCAAAAAGGCAATGTCAAGTAAAAGACAAGAGTTAGAAATTGAAGTCAAAAGACTTGAGTACCTGAATAGGACAACTCCTAACCAAACAAATTGGGCCTCACTGTGTTAATCATATTTAGAAATTACTTTTCTTTTCCAAGCAGAAATATTATGAGTATGCAAACAAATGTAGCAGGTTATTAGCACATCAGATTGAAATAATCAAAGCAAGAGAGCAATAAAGTCTTTAAAGTTAGCAGATGGCACCATCACATACGACCCCACACTAATAAATAACACATTTAGGACCTTTTACTAATCATTATACAGACCACAGAATACTGTTAAGCAGTCTGAAATCACTTCCTACCTCGATAAAATTTCCCTTCCATGTGTTTCAGATGGTGACAGGGAGCTCCTTAATTCACCTTTAACACCAGAGGAGGTCCTAGAGGCAATTCAGACAATGCCTCCTAATAAATCACAAGGACCCGACGGCTTTCTGTGCAAATTTTATAAACTGTTTTGGGCGGATCTCGCTAACATTTTAATGCCTCTTAGACCAAGGGGTGACTCCCAACACATGAAAAGCAGCATCTATCTGTTTAATCTTAAAAAAAGACAAGGACTCTCAAGACTGCTCCTCATATAGGCCAATAAGCCTCTGTGGAGGTGAGGGCGTGGCAGTGTGGCATCTGTGGAGAGCGAGGCTGGGAGAGGAAGAGCGCTAAGGATTGACACCTGGGGGGAAATGATTTCTAACAGCTGCAGGGCTTGAGCGTGAGAGTCACGCAATTGACACTGTTCTCACGCTCTCACGCCACACGTCCCTTTTCTCATGCAGTGATAACGTTGCGGAGCAAAGAGGACACTGACAGCGCACGGTCAGACAAAACAGAGCAGGCAGCACCAATGAGGGGAAAAGCAGTAGCACAGTATCTCTCCCTCTCCTCCCCCCGCTCAACAACTCTCACGCCGAGTTGAACTCAAAAGTTGGCAGCCCTGCAGCTGTTTTGTGTTGCAGTGAGAGCTGGAGAGAAAAAAAAGCAGCCAGAGCCGCAGTTGGGGAGAAAGGGACCGAAGTACTCTGGAGATGCTGCCAGTGTTTAGGATTGAGAGAATTCTTTTATGTTAAAGATTACTGAGCAACTGAGTTAATTCAGTTTGTGTGTGTGCTGAAAAAGCAGCAATATGTGTGTAAGCTGGTTCCTGCTTCCTCATTTTACCTGAGACTGACCTAAGACGTGTCACAGCCTCCTTAATACAGACTGGAAATATGGCCAAAGTATTAGCATGAAGGCTCAAAGCAGTGTTGCCACGAATAATCAAACCCGACCAGACTGGATTTGTAAGGTTGCACTGTAGCACAGATAATATACGTCGACTTTTGAATATCATAAATTTAGTACAGACACGCAGACACCCTGACCTTATAGTCTCTCTCAATGCCAAAAAGCATTCAACAGAGTGTAGTGGGGTTTTCCTTTCACTCCTCCTAAAAAAATGTAATCTAGGTTGAAATTTTTATACTTGGGTTTAATTGTTGTTTTCTAACACCCAGGCCATGGTGACTGCAAATGGGTTTATTTCTAAACCGTTTTATATAGAAGGGGGCACAAGTCAGGCTTGTCCCCTCTCACCCCTGCTTTTCACCTTAATAACTAAGCCTTTGGCAGAAAAAACAGTGTAAAGATTTTCTGGGCATTCAGGTAAGGAACATCGGATCTCACTTTATGCAGATGATGTATTGCTATATATGTCCAAACCTGATAAATAAATTCCTGCTCTATTGGGATGTATTTCCAAAATATAGCCATCTTTCTGGGTATAAAATAAATTTGGCAAAGTCCATGGCACTCCCTCTTAACATTCTCCCTTCAACTAATCTAATGTCTCTTTCATCTTTTCAACTGGTGACACATGGTTTCAAGTACCTCAGTATTTTTGTTAAGCCATTGTTTGACAATCTTTTTAGCACCAACTATTCTCCTTTAATGGGAAGAATTAAAACTAATCTCAAAATTTGGTGTACACTTTCTATTTCATTTCTGGGTAGATGATGGGCAGATAAATGTAAACAGAATGAATATTCTCCCTAAATTTTTATACTTATTCCAGTCTCTTCCTTGTTATTTACCCAGTTCATTTTTTAAGAATCTTAACAAGCATTTTTCGAAATGTATATGGAATAACAAAATGCCTCAAAAACCAAAAGATAAAGGGGGCGTTGCTTTACCAAACTTCTAGTCGTATTACTGGTCAGCTCAGATAAAATATATTGTTAGTTGGTATAATAAAAGGATTGATTCCTTGTGGTTCAACATGGAATCATCAGCTTGTGCTCTACTGCCAATAAAACTCTTACCATTTGTTAAAAATTTCAGGAAGTTGCAAGGTCTTAAAGGTTTCTGTCTTAAACACTCTCCTGGTCTGGAGAGATGTAAATATATACCTTATATTACCAGCCTGTCTCTCCCTGTCATCTCCTATAATCATCTCATAATCCTGATTTTCCTTCTACTTTACAAAATATTGGACTTTCAGTTTGGTCAAAGGAGGGGATATCTCAGGTATCTTGCTTGTTTTCAGAAGGTACGTTAAAATCTTTTGAACAGATTATAGAACAGTATGGAATACCAAGGTCTCATTTCTATAAATATCTTCAGATATGCCATTTTGTTAAATCTTTGTCTGACAAGGGAAAGCTAAGATTTGACATGACAGGGATTGAACATCTTCTGACAAAGCAGTTTTGTAAGGGGTTGATTTTGCAAATAAATGGTATTTTGTCTAACAAATGCACGTCCGTTCTAGAAAGCCTAAAGGATGTGTGAAAAAAGGACACTCCATTGGGGATGACAATGACAGTTGGTTTACTGTCAGTAAAAATATATATCCTAAATGTACTCTGCTCAGGGTCCATGAACTCAACTTCAAATTTATCAGTAGGATTTATCTTACACCAATGCGTCTAAAGAAAGTGTACAAAAATTCCTCTGGTTTGTGCTTTAAGTGTAAGAAGGATAAGGGAACTTTTCTTCAGTTTTTGTTTTTTCCAAAAATTGTACCATACTGGAAAAAAATACAGTGTAATTGAAGAACTTTTCAAGGTGCACTTTGACATGACCCCAGACTTGTACCTGCTGAATATGTGTGTAGAGGCAACATTTGATTGTAATGCAATGCATCTATTCTTAATGTTGTTTTGTCTGGCAAAGAAATGTATACTATTACTCTGGTCATCTTCTAAGGTACCCTCTTTCAAAATGTGGATATCTCTGGCAACCGCACTACTTCCACTTGAAAAACTCACCTATGATATACAGAAAAAATCGGATAGGTTTTGGTAGATATGGACACCTCTTTGGGACTATGTAAAAGATCTCTAAATAATGCATTTTCAACAGTGTGTTTTTTATGCTGTTTATTTTACCTTACCCTGTAAACCTTTTGTATATTGCTGTCTATTTATACAACTTAGTAAGGCTGTAAATGTATGATATATTTTGATCGCAAATCTGAAAATAAAGGGCACAAAAATTTTTTTAAAATTTTCTAAAAATGCCATCTTTCCATAACCTAACAATCAAGTTGTCCATAATGAATACAAATAATGTCGAGATTTTAAAAAATGTTTACTCTTAGCTTTTATGGGTGAAAATTGAACTGAATTGAAAATGTAAATTTTTTTGTAAATTGGAATGTTACAATTTTTTTTGAAAATGACCCGATTACATCATTATGTACCATTCCTTTAGTCAGAGAGAAATAAAGACGCATGAGTCAAGGCTGGTTATGTTGATTTAATTTCAGGACTAAATGAACAGTACACCAACGGGAAGAAATTTTCAAGACGTGGACAACCACACCACCATTTAAGTAACATTAAAGGAATATTCCAGGTTCAATACAAGTTAAGCTCAATCGACAGCATTTGAGGCATAATACTGATTACGACAAAAATGAATTTTGACTCATCCCTCTTTTTCATTTAAAAAAGCAAAAATCTGTGTTACAGTGAGGTACTTACAATGGCAGTGAAAGGGAGCAAAGTTTTGAACGTTAAAATACTCAATGTTTCAAAAGTATAGCCACAAGATATAAACTATGTGCGTGTAAATATGATTTTAGTGTGATAAAATCGCTAACTAGTGTTACGAGTTTGCCCGTGTTTAGGTTATTTTGGGTGTTGGTGGTGAGTGTGAGTGGTTGTAGACTTGAGCTGTGTCTCGTTTCGAAGGCTGCGTGCTGGGTAGGACGCGTCCATTGAAGGCAGCAGTATACCAAGCGTCCTCCTTTAAACAAGACTTGTTTAAATGAGATGGCCTTCATAGTACAAACGGAAACAGAACTTATCATGGTTGCTATGTCAGCAAGCCACTCTTTAACAAGCAAGAGCACTTTGAGAAGGGAACAAAGTCCCTTTAGAAGGGAATGTATGAGGTCAATTTTAGGAGTTATAATGATGCAGAGAGAGAAGAAAATAGATTTTACAGGTGTACTTTTAGTCTATAATACTTTATTTTAATTTTATATTACTATATTTACACTGCACATATTATGGCTATGTCTCGTTTGGAAGGTTGCGTCCTCCGGAGGTTGCATTTGTCAGCCGCATGCGTCATTGAGGCTGTCTCGTTTCAGAAAGCGGTAGGACACTTCGAATGCGAACTTCTCTCATGGGAATTCGGAGGATGCATGGTGGATGCAGGTGTATCCTTCGTGGGCACTCACAACACACAATTCTTTGCTTCAACGGAAATGTAAAAATAAAAAAAAAAGATGCCAATTTGCCCGTAAATATGATGTTCAAACGCAAGTAATGTTAATTCTCAAGTTGAAGTACCTCAGTAGATGGGTGCAGAGTATATCGGAGGACGAATCTCAGTTGCCTCCACGTCTGAGACCGTCAATCCGCACATCTTATCACGTGGCTTGTTGAGCGCGTTACCGTGGAGATGAAGCGCATGTGGAGGCTTCATGCTATTCTCCGTGACATCCACGCACAACTCACCACGCGAGAACCACACATTATAGCGACCACGAAGAGGTTACCCCATGTGACTCTACCCTCCCTAGGAACCGGGCCAATTTGGTTGTGGTAGTCAGTGTCAATACTCGCTGAGCTACACAGGCCCCCCAATGTCAGTGCTTTTATAAAATTATAATCTTTACATTTCTGTCTTTAAATTCTCCAAAAATTGGCCCCATTCATTTCAATTGTAAGTGCCTCTCCGTAACCTCGATTTTTGCTGTTTTTTTTTGTTTTTGTTTTTTTAAGAAAAGTTGGGATGAGTCAAAATTATTTTTGTGGTAATCAACATTAAAGTGTCACAAATGCTGTAGACTGAACTTAAATTGTATTCAAGGGCATAGCCAGGAAATTACTTTTGTGTGGGCCTTTTGTGTGTTTTCGCCCACATTTTTATTTCTTTTAACCAAATTTTCCTTAACAACAGAGAAGTGGTGCATTCAAACAGTTCTTTCAAACTTTCTAAAATCAGAATTTATGCATTTTTAAAACTATTTTATAAATATACCTGTATATTTGAAGTCAAAGTATAATCTCTAAAATTCTGGGTGGGCCTGGATCTAATTTAGGTGGCCCAAGCCCACCCGAGCCCACCCTTGGCTACACCTCTGCTTGTATTGAACCTGGAATATTCCTTTAAAATGTTATTATTATTATTACACTGTGTAGAAAAATATGGATAACTGGGCTGGGCCTCGTTTCCCAATAACGATGATCATAGCAGTTAAGTGTTTTCTACAAGCGATTTTACGAATGTTCATTAATATGTGCGTTTCCCAAAGCGGCACTGACAGGGGTGTAGATTCCAGTGTGAACTGATTAATATATGTCATTGCAAGACTCCAAAAATGCTCCGTTTACATACTGCTAACATGCAACTAACATCAGATTATCAATTTTTTATTAAGCAGTACTGGCGCTGTGATATCCTCAGATAATTTTAAAGAATTCAAACATTATGTTTTTTGTTCTAAGTCAACACTGTAAAAAGTTACAATATCTATAACATCTTCCCGTGTTATCAATTAAGGTATACCAAATAAAATGAAATTACTTACTGTTGAAGTAGGTGCAGCGCTACCCTCAGAAAACTCCTAAGACTTCTGTTCAACAATAATGTCATTTGCAACAATTACAAAATTCAACACATGCAATCACAGAAAGGTATGTTTTAGAACGGTGGTTCAGCACACAAACTGTCAAAAAATAAATAAATAAACACTGACAATTGTTTTAAAATAAAAATAATAATTCAATCAAATATCATGATGATAAGTTCTTTGGCATCACTCTGGAGAATATAAGAGCCCTTTTTATGTATAAGTGTACAGCATATGATAACAACCTGTAGGACGACACTTTCTTCTGACTTTGAATGGCTTCCCTCCAGATCCACCTTGAAAACATAACAGAATATTGGATTTGGTTGGTTACAGAATGTGGTTGTGACTGCTTATTATAGCCATACTCAGTTTAAAAAAAAAAAAAAAACAGTATTCAGCACTCAGAACCGGATTGACAGCCATATTCTGCTGCGGTGTGAATGTAGCCAAAGTATGGTTAAACTAATTTGATGTTTTTCTTTGCCTTGCAAATGAGACAACATACTCGATAGTGTAAGCACACAGCAATGAAAATCTGAACACATGTTGAGGACAAAATTAATACATTAGGTCTCAAATAGAGTGCAGATCGGCCCATGTCAAGGTACATCTTAACATTCCTTGGTGTCTTTGACTTAAATGGCAAAACATGTACCCTTTTATGGCAATCCACCCTGCAAAACTCATACTCTGTATTTTGTAACTGAGGAAATGTCTCTCTCAAGAGGTCCTCAAACTTCTTGAGTGCAGTTAGCTTCTTCAGCGAAGTACTAAGTGTAAAACAAACACATTTTGTAAAAAAAAAAAAAAAAAAAAAGAAACAAAAAAACCTTTGCAGTGCTCAATAAGGAACTCCAGCAACTTGTATAATTAATTAAAATTGGAACAAAATTAGAATGTGCAATTACACATACAGTTGTTGAACACTGACTTCTCACCCACATCTATCTGGCTTTTTTTGGGTGGTAGATGCAATGATGAGGTATGTACCATTTTTCACCATGAGTTCCATCATCATTCACTGTTTCAACATCACCTCTGTCAATGATGTCATTCATGTATGTAATGTAGTCTGTCTTATATTTCTCGTTTCTACCTAACTTCCCGCATAAGTTACTGAGTCCGACTACAGCAAGCTCTCTGTTGTCAGGTAGGTATGGCCGTTGTTTATAGGGAAGAGGCATTTTTCTTTATGCCTTCCTTGAGTTTGTCTAAGAACATGAGAGACTGTCTTGTCATCTGCTGTGACATCCTTGAAATCTGACACAAGTATGTGGACTGCATCCACAGGAGTCATAGATGGCAGCTCTTTTGTGGCTATTCTGTGACAAAGACTGGCTGCTACTGCTGCATCAAAGTCTGGTGTGGAGCAGCCTACAATACTCCATCCTCTGTCTGTCAGAACAACATAAGTTTCCTCATCTCTACCTAATATGACTTGTCTGGGAGCTAGCACTCTATGGCAGTTGTAGCCGATTAACAGACCTATTTCACAGCTGAGAAGAGGTGGTATATTGTCTGTGATTGATTTTAAATGACTCCAGTTCTTTGCTTTCTCATATGTGGGTATGTGATTCACTGTGTAACAATGTTTTTTTTTTTTTTTTTTTGTTCCTGGGTAGTAAGTGTTATTTCATAATTGCTTATGCCTCAAAAGTATAGAAAATGGCTATTATTCCCCCAACTTTGCTTTTTTGGCTAGGACAGTGATATTTTGAAATGTACCTATTTCCAATGAGAAAACGGGTGAATTTGTGTCTTTTCGTTCACATAAAGTCAGAAAAAAACAACTTATGAATCCAAATTAACATGTATTTATACTAAAGTAATATTCAAAGCCGTGCTGGTCCATAATGGTAACAAGTACCCGTCTCTTCCCCTGGCTCACTCGGTGCACCTCAAAGAGGATTACAACAGCATCAAGACCTTGCTGGATGCCTTGAAGTATGATGAGTATGGCTAGGAGGTCATAGGAGACTTCAAAATGGTGGCATTCCTGATGGGTCTCCAAGGCGGTTTTACCAAGTTTCCCTGCTATCTTTGCCTTTGGGACAGCAGGGACACCAAGGCGCACTACCACAGGCGGGACTGGCCACAGCGGTCTCTGTGGGGAGGAACAACGTCAAGTGGGAGCCACTGGTGGACCCCTGGAAGGTGCTGATGCCACCACTGCATATCAAATTGGGCCTTATGAAACAATTTGTCAGAGCTCTAGATAATAGGATGTCAGCAGCCTTCAAGTACCTTCAAGACTTCTTCCCTAAGCTAGCTGAGGCAAAGGTCAAAGCCGGTGTCTTCATCGGACCACAGATAAAGAAGGATTTTGGATTAATATGTTGCTTTTTTTCCCTGACTTTGTGAACGAAAAGACACAAATTTGCCCGTTTTCTCATTGGAAATAGGAAAATTCCAAAATATCACTGTCTTGGTCACAAAAGCAAAGTTTATGGGGAATAATAGCCATTTTCTATACGTTACGATTAACAGGAATACACTGCTTTGTGTTTAAAGGGGGAAGATTGATATGCACTGAGGAACTGTACCCTCTCACACGAAGACCAGATACTCTTTTGCTCTTTATGATCATATTGTCTCCCATCATAGTGGTAAGTTTCAGTTTTACTGGGTAAGTATCAACTTGCAGTTCACTTCTCATTTCCTCATCAATGAAAGTAGAGTCACTCTGAGTGCCTAATAGAGCATAGACAAACTGTTCTGTGGATGGATTTTTAACAGATGACACCTATACTGTTAAAATCATGGAGGTAGTGACTGAATGACCTTCGCTCGTGACATTAAGTGACATGGCAATCACTAGTTTCCTTTTCGTGTGCATACATGTTGCTTACAGTTGACACTGGTGTTTGTTTCCACTCTTACCATAGTTATCATCATGAAGACAGGAAGGGTGTCTTCCCTTACACACATTACAGGTGTGGCAATGACGACATTCCTTTGCCTGGTTGGCAGTGGCCTGGTTTTGTACATCCATAGCAGTTTATTGTCTTTGACATATGCCCTCGGTCCGCCAGTGACATTTCCATGAAATCTGGGCATTTACAGAGTTGATGCTTATCGTTCTGGCAAAACGTGCATGGGACTCTGAACTTTCCATTGGCTGTCACTTTTCACTGTGGTCTGAGTATTGAATCTTTTAGATTCCTTTGAGTTTTTTTCTCACGGGATGACTCGTGTGAATGAAGAGCATGTAAGGAAGTGATTGGATTGTATACAATTTCTGCTTCTATTGACATGAACTTTTCCAAGTCCTGAAAGCTGGGAAATTCTTTGCCTTCCATAAGTGATGCTGTGACTTGGCGGTTCCACCTGGAAGCTACCCAGTCTGGAAGTTTCTGTATCAGGTTTTGGTTCTCTTCACAATAACTTAATATTTCCAGGCTCTTGACATGAGGTATGGCTTGTAGGCAGGCTGAAAAGGTTCTCAGTCCTTCTGAATCTTTGGACTATATCCTAGGCCACTTAGACAGCTTCTCCCTGTACAGTGCATCCGGAAAGTATTCAAAGCGCTTCACTTTTTCCACATTTTGTTATGTTCCGGCCTTATTCCAAAATGGATTAAATTCATTATTTTCCTCAAAATTCTACAAACAATACCCCATAATGACAATGTGAAAGAAGTTTGTTTGAAATCTTTGCAAAGTTATTAAAAATAAAAAACGAAAAAAAATCACATGTACATAAGTATTCACAGCCTTTGCCATGACACTCAAAATTGAGCTCAGGTGCATCCTGTTTCCACTGATCATCCTTGAGATGTTTCTACAACTTGATTGGAGTCCACCTGTGGTAAATTCAGTTGATTGGACATGATTTGGAAAGGCACACACCTGTCTATATAAGGTCCCACAGTTAACAGTGCATGTCAGAGCACAAACCAAGCCATGAAGTCCAAAGAATTGTCTGTAGACCGCCGAGACAGGATTGTATCGAGGCACAGATCTGGGGAAGGGTACAGAAAAATTTCTGCAGCATTGAAGGTCCCAATGAGCACAGTGGCCTCCATCATCATAAATGGAAGAAGTTTGGAACCACTAGGACTCTTCCTAGAGCTGGCCGCCTGGCCAAACTGAGTGATCGGGGGAGAAGGGCCTTAGTCAGGGAAGTAACCAAGAACCCGATGGTCACTCTGACAGAGCTCCAGCATTTCTCTGTGGAGAGAGGAGAACCTTCCAGAAGAACGACCATTTCTGCAGCACTCCACCAATCATGCCTGTATGGTAGAGTGGCCAGACGGAAGCCACTCCTCAGTAAAAGGCACATGGCAGCCCACCTGGAGTTTGCCAAAAGGCACCTGAAGGACTCTGAGACCATGAGAAACAAAGATTGGACTCTTTGGCCTGAATGGCAAGCATCATGTCTGGAGGAAATCAGGCACCGCTCATCACCTGGCCAATACCATCCCTACAGTGAAGCACGGTGGTGGCAGCATCATGCTGTGGGGATCTTTTTCAGCGGCAGGAACTGGGAGACTAGTCAGGATCGAGGGGAAGATGAATGCAGCAATGTACAGAGACATCCTTGATGAAAACCTGCTCCAGAGTGCTCTGGACCTCAGACTGGGGCGAAGGTTCATCTTCCAACAGGACAACGACCCTAAGCACACAGCCAAGATAACAAAGGAGTGGCTCCGGGACAACTCTGTGAATGTCCTTGAGTGGCCCAGCCAGAGCCCAGACTTGAACCCAATTGAACATCTCTGGAGAGATCTGAAAATGGCTGTGCACCGATGCTCCCCATCCAACCTGATGGAGCTTGAGAGGTCCTGCCAAGAAGAATGGGAGAAACTGCCCAAAAATAGGTGTGCCAAGCTTGTAGCATCATACTCAAAAAAGACTTGAGGCTGTAATTGGTGCCAAAGGTGCTTCAACAAAGTATTGAGCAAAGGCTGTGAATACTTATGTACATGTGATTTTTTTTTTTTTCCGTTTTTTATTTTTTATAAATTTGCAAAGATTTCAAACAAACTTCTTTCACATTGTCATTATGGGGTATTGTTTGTAGAATTTTGAGAAAAATAATGAATTTAATCCATTTTGGAATAAGGCTGTAACATAACAAAATGTGGAAAAAGTGAAGCGCTGTGAATACTTTCCGGATGCACTTTAAGTTCTTTGGATGACAAAAGGCCGGCAGGCCGTATCTTTGGTTAAGCTTGTTCCAAGCATCTTTGTAAGCCTCTTTGTCATTTCGATAAAAGTCCCTTCAAGACATTTGTGTGCTGGGCCACTAACATATTTCTTCAGATAATACGGTTTATCAGCTGCCAAAATTCCCTTTCTATCAATAAGTGACATGATTGAGGCTTTCCATTCCATAAACTGAATTGGGTCACCGTTGAACACTGTAGGCTCAGGTATTGGTAGTCTGTTTATAGCTATGCTGTCCTGAACTGCTTGTGCTAAGAGAGACACATCACTGAGGGGTTGTGTCAGGACAACAATGGGTCGTTGGTGTGTCACAGAGGAGAGCATGTTTCTCTGACTTTCATGTTCACACTGTATCGGCTGACTATTGGTCTCTTGATTTATTTCTTCATCATAGGCCTTTACTCTGGTGCGAGTAACCTCTAAATTCTTTTCAGCCGTAGCCATTCTAACTCATACTTCTGAGTTTCTAGCTCTTTCCTGAGTTGCTCCTCTAAGGCTCTTATTTTTTTCCTTTTGCTTTCTTTCCTCTTGCATTATTTTGTATTCAGCCTCCTTGACAGCTATTTCTGTGGCTACATCTGCTCATTTGGTTGCTATACAAGAGTACTCAGAATTGCTGCTGACTTATTGTGAAGCAGTGGGCCCCTTTATGGAGCGAGCATATTTGTGTTCCAACAGTTCACATAGACAACCTTTTCCACATTCTGCATTAAACTCACCATCTACTGCTGTCAATCTTTCAAATACAATTTTGATAATGTCATTAGTCACAGCTACACAGACATCAATCTGCATCGTAATTCAGCAACTGGTCCAACATGCTCCCTTATCTCTCCATAGACTTTCAGAATACAATCCCTTTTATTCTCAAGAGAGTCTGCAACTGCTGTCAACTCCTTTTCTGATATGTCCGATTTTAAGTCCTCCCTTGCCTTACGAGCATGTATTATCCATTGCTCATACAGATTGATTAATCCTTTTTCTTTCTTACTGCATTCCTCTTTCTGGTGAGCATTCTTTCTGTGGGGACATGTGGACATTTTGAACGTCCAGGGAGTTCTGCACTGTGCTGTACATGACACTGTATTTCAGACACATTTTTATCTTTACATTTAACTGTCTCTGCTATATTCTTTTCCTTTGTACCGTGTGTTTCCTTTTGATATAGGCCTTCAAATCCTTGATTTTCAATATTCTTTTCCATAGTAAGCTTAGTTTTATGCCTCACCAGCTCCACAGACCATCACGGCAATTCCAACTTGCTGCTGTCCGTGTACCGTCATTCCGTGGAAAACTTGAGTAGGTGCTGCTGTTTCTTGTCGTAGAGGCGTGACCATTGTGAGCATCCAACGCGACCACCCCTCTCACGGAGGATATGTGAACCCAGCGTAAGAGGTGCTGTCATCAAGTAAGAAAAATGGCGTTCAGACTAAGGTAGGTCAACAAGTTGTATTTTCATTAGAGTATGCATTATACCACTTTAGCTCTCCGGAGACTTTTGTTACATGCATTAGAATGTAAGCTCTTCACCATTCACTTTTCGGTCTCTAAAGCAATAAAGAAAACAGTAGGTTAGGAACCACTAGTAGTTAAGGATATTGGAGAAATCAGTCTGTAAAAAGTTAATCAGACTTGTTAGCTCAGTCTGGTATAAACATGCTTTCTTGTGTCTGGGTTACCAAGCCTCAGAAAGATTTAGCTGTCCAAGAGAAGTTCTGAAATAGAATTTGAACCTTTTCAGTGGCATGATTTGAGTTACTGATGTAGCTCTAAATAAATTTAGATGGAGGACCTAAGCAACAAAATAAATAAAAAATGAGAATGACCCAATGGTAAAAAATATATATTGGCACTTTTACAGAAAAAGTAGTCTTGGGGCCCTATTTTCATACCCGCGCAGAACTATGTGCTTTGACGGTGTTCTACATCTTACCCAATTCTCGTGAGTGTAAATCTAAGAGCAATTTTTGAGTCTGGACATGCTATGTGGGCATATGTGCGAAAACAGGGGCAGTTTTCACAAATATATATGGCAGGTCCATTTAAATGAAATGGTGCAAGGCCTAATTTGCTTTCTTTGTGAAAAATAAGTCAAAAACCTGGCCATGTTCACAGATGGCGAATCGCATAGTACTGCGCTTAAAACGTTCCATTAATTTATTTACTCTTGAATTTAATTCCATATTGATTATTTTATTAACACTTTTTTTTATTTTTGAACTTTATCTATTTCTGTATTTTATATATTTCACACTTTAGCTAAAAGTTTAATGGATGGCTCCATCCTGTATTTTTGTAATTGATTCATAGCTCTCCTTTGGAATCTTGAAAATGTAAGCAAAATAAAACAATATACAGTATAAAAATTTAAAATGAATGAATGACTGATCAAATTGGATGAATATCTTTCTGTATCTTATTTCTGAATATTATATCTATTATTTTGTATTATGTATGTATGTATGTGCATATATAGATAGATAATATAAATATATTTATTAATATATATTTATGTATACATTATTTTTATATTTGTATTCCTTTATTTCTATATTTCACATTCTAGCTAGAACTTTAATGGATGGCATCCTGTATTTTTGTAATTGTTCTATAGCTCTCTGTAAACTAAAAAAAATAAATAAAAACTGAGCCAGTGGCACAGCAGCAGACTTTTTTCTCAGCTCCATGCAGAGGCAGCAGGGGGTAGAAACGAGTGACCAGCCCACATTTATCAGTCCTGGGCTGACCGGAGCTGCTCAGTAGGGTAGAGGCATTTGTCCCACGGGTCAGCCTACACTGTTAATTTTCCCGTAAAAAAAGAAACAGTAAAGAACTGGCAGCAGGGTTGCCAGCAAGTTACTGTAAAATTAACAGTATATTGCTGTAGCTGAAATTTACAGTTTGCTACTGTTTTTGCAAATACAGCATAAAGCTGTTATTTTACTACCTTTATGGTAAAATACTGACAAAAGGATTAGCAGTTAATTACTGTTTATTTGCACTTTTCACAAGAGGTATATTTGCAGGATTTTACTGTAAACTACAGTAAAAATACACTACATGCTACTGTATAAGCTATTGAGTAATGGACTGCTAGCAAAAAGGACTACAATGTGTTTACTTTTTTTCTAAACCTTGTGATTTAATAAATGTAATTTAATAAATGTATTTAATAATTATTCCTTTGTCTTGCAATAAAAAATACCATGTTTTAATAGTGTATAAATGTAGCCTTTGAAATAGTGACTTAAACTTTTAAGACAAATAATACAGCTTCAAAGTGTCTTTTCAAAACGTCTCTCTTTATTTGCAAAACCCCATTCTTGCAAAACATCTGTACAAAATTATAAGGCAATTGGTAAAACAAAGCCCAAAGCTGATTTGGGTAAATAAACTTACATTTCAGCCACATAAATAATAAATACATATTATAACAAACAATAACAAATCTCTGTCTGTCCAAACACTGAACTCTGGACACAAACACTCAGTAAATAACTGAGAAAGTGGCTGAATGAATGACTAAAACAGTGTGTGTGAGTGTCTGAGAAAGTGTTAATGTGAGTTTGTGTGTGTGTGCATGTGTGTGTGTGAGAGAGATAGTGTGTTTTTGTGTGTTTGTGTGTGAGAGAGAGACTGTTTGTGTGTGTGTGAGAGTGTTTGTGTGAGTTTGTGTGTGTTGAGTGTGTGTGTGAGAGAGAGTTTGTGTGAGTTTGTGTGTGAGAGAGAGACTGTTTGTGTGTGTGTGAGTGTTTGTGTGAGTTTGTGTGTTGAGTGTGTGTGAGAGAGAGAGACTGTTTGTGTGTGTGTGAGTGTTTGTGTGAGTTTGTGTGTGTGTGAGTGTTTGTGTGAATTTGTGTGTATTAAGTGTGTGTGTGAGAGAGAGAGACTGTTTGTGTGTGTGTGTGTGAGTGTTTGTGTGAGTTTGTGAGAGTGTTTGTGTGTGTGTGTGTGTGTGTGTGTGTGTGTGTGTGTGTGTGCGTGTGCGTTTGTGTGAGTTTGTGTGTATTGAGTGTGTGTGTGAGAGAGAGAGTGTTTGTGTGAGTTTGTGAGAGTGTTTGTGTGTGTGTGTGTGCATGTGCGTTTGTGTGTATTGAGTGTGTGTGTGAGAGAGTGTTTGTGTGTGTTAAGTGTGTGTTTCAGAAATCCAGCTGCACTCGGTGTCACAGTTACAGTTGGTTTCCCACTGAAACAAGTGTTTAAAAAGTTAGATACAATTCCAGTATCACCAATGTTTTCAGATTAAAAGAGAAGGAATATAATGCATCCCTGCATGAAACGTAACATTATCAGCTGTACAGCTGCATCTCCCAAAAGCGTTGTATACTTCGACTTCGTCGTAAGTAGATTGTAGAAATTATTGTCACCAATGGTTTCTACAACCTATTTAAGCTTGCAATGCTTTTGCGATTTGCAGCCCAGATCTGAACGTTAAAGTTGTTAACATTATCTGACCACACTGACCGCTTGAGTGAGGTGTTTCTGCACTGTTTTGTGTGTCAGTTCAGACTCCAATCTCAAATCTGACATGCAAATTAACAAATTAACCCAAATCCAGTGCATTATTCAATCTGACAACAAACAGCTTATTTAGTTGATATTGGAATCTGATGGCAGGTAGGCTACCAAAATCATTATCACAGCACAATATGAGTTGAACATAAATGTAATGTTTTATGGCTATGCTAAAAAGCAAATCAAAAGGGTACTCACCTATTAATTCAGATGAAGATGGGTGAAAAAAAAAAAAAAAAAAAAAATCAACCCTTAAACACGTGTGGGCTCACTGTAGTCTTGTGTTCCCAAAATGCAATGCAAAAAATACTGTAAAGGTACTGTTTTCTTTCATTTGAGCAATCACTGTAAAATACCGTAATATTACATCCAAGTCATTTAACCAACCAAAATTAACAGTAATGTACTGCATTTAAAAATAACAGGATTATACTGTTGATATTTTGAAGTAAATTAACAGCAGTTTTTAAGAGTGTAGGGCAAGAGGAAGGTGTGTATAGGCAGACTAAAGGGGTGTTTCAGAATGATGTAAGTGCGGATGTCTACAGGCTCCAGTTTTTCGAAACATCTTTGTGTTACGGTTACTTCTGTTCCCCCACCCAACGAAACTCTACTTCAAATTTCTTTCATGAATGCGGCGGTTCCATAAAACATCATAGCTCCTGCTAAAAGGTTTGCCTTTTGTACATTTGAAAAATTGAAAACTTACCCAGAGCTGCTGCTAATTTCATTCGTTCAAAGTAACTGCTCACTCATAAACCAGTCTCTTGCTTCTCCCTTTTCATTCCTCATTCTTACCTTCTTACTCTGTGGAGCTCATTTTGAGAGTATTGAGGTCTGAGGTTTGCCATCTTCAGGGAATAACAACATCTGGGTTTGTGAGAACAGAAAAGTATAAACCTTTGGAACTGTTCTGCACATTTCCTGTGTTTACAGATCTAACTTTTCCTCCCCTTTTTTCATGTTTTCCTTCGTTCTGCTGGGTTCTGTTTAAAGTTAGAACGAGAGGGCAAATGCAAACAGACATGACAGCCCTCTCTTGTTCTTATCTTTCACTCCTCTCTCCTTCTGTGTCTGTTTGTTTTACGGTAATGGTTCTTTGTGGTCTTATTCAGGAGGGGGGCAGTTGAGGGTAGACCTTCTCGGCTCTGTCAGGAGGGCTGAACTGACAGGATTCCAGCTCTGTTAGTCTGCACAGACTGGGGGAACTAAAGGCCAAATATGGATTCAGCAGTAGGTATGTTAACAATGCTTCTATATTATCTCTCTCCATCCTCTTTTCTGTTTTTGACTGAAACATTGCAAAAAAAAAAAAACATTTGAATGCAAATCTCACATCCCTTTTCTCAAGTTTGTTTATGAGTTAGCAACTTTCTAACTTTTGAAAGGGTTTTATTGTCTGTTCGGAAAGTAGAAGGGCTGCACATTAGCAAATGTTTCTTACATCAGAAGTGCACATGTAGTCGATGCAGAGTCATGTTTAAACATGGAGTCTTTTTAAGTCTTCTTGATTATATGATTATTAAAGTTTTAGATTATAAATTCTCTTGAAATGGAGTTCATTAATAGATCTGTAAATTTGAGTATGGGCCATTTGCTCAAACGTCAAAACATTTACAAAACAGTTTTGAGCATGATGTTTGGACCATGAGGCAAGACTGTATTAACTTGGTGTGAAACTTGTTTGATTAACTACTGTAAGTTACTCATCGAGCACGAAAATTACAAGTACTTGTACAGAACTGTGACTATGGCCATTGTAAGGATTTTATAAAGCTTAAAGGAACAATTCACCCCTAAATTAAAATTCTAGGTCCAAAACCATATTACTTTCTTAATTTATAATAATTTAAAAAAAAAAAATGGTTTAATGAATATTGCGGTCCATCTTTTCAATGCAATGGAATGCTTAAAAACGACCCAAAAGTATCAAGATTTGTTCATGCGATTTGTGTCATATGATGGTGAGAAACAACCTGAAATATAAATCATTTTTCAGTAAAAATCCTGACGTCTTTTGAGAGAAGCTCATCCTCAGAGTCTCTCATTTTCACATGAAGTTTTATTGCTTAAAACAAGCAAACTCTTGCATGAACATTCGTGCCACTGTGAATAAGCGTCTCTCATTGCGCTCATGAAAGCGCAACGGATGTCAGGCTTCTCCCTTAGTGCCATAGCACCTGTGCGCTCTGGGTTTCTTTACTGTTTGGCTGCATAGGAAATAACAGGACTGTGGTTTACATGCTTCTTTGATGTTTGTCCTGATTCAGTTTCCAGCACTGAGTCAACGGCAGGCTGACTAACCCATGCTGTTGTTGTAGTTCAAAGCAAACTAATTAAAGAGTCTTGTTGCTTAGACAATAGATTATAAAGGCTACGTTATATAAGGTGCCTCCAGGTACATATTTAATGGATATAAAATTGTATTTATAACACTCATTTGTTTGGTTTGCTTTCCCTCATTCTTCATATTGATACAGTGTACCATTGGAAATGACAGCAAGGCAGCTTATCTAAAGAAGATATTCTTGGATCTCAGTTGTACTGAAATCCATAACCTGTCTTTCATCCTGCAAAAGCAACTGAACAGCCTGAAAAGATGGGGTTGGCCTTCCTCGGTTTGACATTGTTCACACTGAGTCACCTTTGGCCATATGTACAAAGTTCGAGTATGGTTCTGTTAAATGCAAACATTTGGGTAGCCAGGGGCCAGTCTGTGTTTGTAACAGATGGAGAACTTCAGTTCCACACATTTGGGATATCTGAAGCCTGTAAGGTGGAAGTAGTGGTCACTGAGCCCATCACACAAAGAGCAGGAAAGCTCACTCCTCAGGTAATGAAACAAATTATATTTCTTCACACTAAAACCTCTAACCCCAAGTATTAAACTTTTGCACCGAGTTCCTAAACCACTTAATATACTGACTCTGCCTTAAGGGCCTTTCACACCAAACGTGTTTTTACATCCATCTGCGGTGCATTTCAACTTTTTCTACGTAATCATGCTAGATGGCCATCTTTGACCATTGTGCCACATCTCACTGGTTTTTCAACATTTTTTAGATGCCATGTCAATTGTCAAGGTTCAAGTTCTTTTCAACCTGACAAGGCGTTCTGTTGTTCGTTGTGCTGCGTCTAGCTTATTTTCTTAGCGCAAGATCGCATTCCGTCTGAACGCGACCTTTGGCGTGTTGTCTTTTTGTTCTTTATAAACTTTATAATTTTATGAAATGTAAGATGGAAGTTTGAAAATCTCTCACTGATTACAATCATAGAACGGTCGCAATATAAATTATAATAAAATATTATGCCGTCATAATATATGCATACTGATATCCAATCAGAGCCTTTTCTTTCTTGCATCTATTTAACCATATAGATGCCTTTACACTATAAAGACTTTGTGTGTTTGTCATACATAGACCACAGAAAACACATACTGATTATCATGGCAACAGCAAAGTAGTTCTTTTTTATCCCTTTTTATCCCCTATTTGGCATGCCCAATTACCAGTTCTCTTTGTTTCCTCGTAGTGGCACAGTTAAGCCAAAAGTATACTTTGGTTTTGACGCAAACGCCTAGCGTCTACATACAGTCAAACGCTAGCCTTTCTAATTATATTTAATTTGACTGTGCGCAAATACACATGCAGTTGCCGAATGTGCGCTACATCTGGTATGAGATACTGGGCTATTTCTCCAGGGGAATTTAGCCCCATAAAGATGCCTTTATAGTCCTTCAGACAAGAGTTATACAAATGCAGGTATTTCCTGACCTCATCACACAGGCGCCCCAGATGTGCACATCCACTGTTGTTTTTTCCACTTGCGTCTCCTGATGTTTAATTGCGATTATATCTTCTAGCACTTCTTTGTGACAACGGCTCAATTGAGAGTGTTGCCATCTTGTGGACCCACTAATAAGTGCAAATAATTTCAGGTGCATGCTCATGCTGTGCATTCAGAGTACACGTTTATAAAAATCAGGCTATGAGCATTCAGTGCCCGAGCACTCTGCTGATGACAACATTTCTGTCATGCATCCTGTACACAGACGCCTAGCGTTCGTGTCTGACCAAAGTATACTTTAGGCTTTACTCGCATCAATCTGGTTGGCGGAGGATGGATCTCAGTTGCCTCCGCTTCTCAGACTGTCAGCCAGGCTATCTTATCACGTGGCTTGCTCAGCATGTTACCTCAAAGACTTTAGCACATGTAGAGGCTCACGCATTCACGCACAACTTACCATGCGCCCCACTGAGAGTGAAAACCATAACATGGCGACCTCAAGGAAGGTAACCCACGTGACTCTACCCTCCCTATCAAACAATTGGTTGCTTAGGGGGCCTGGCTGGAGTTACTACCATGATTTGAACTTGCGACTCCGTGAGTGTTATTCAGCATCTTAGCTCTCTGAGCTACTCAGTCAGAGTAATTCTGATGCAGCCTTTCATTTACATAAAACCACAGCCTAAAACCTATGCTTACCTTAAGCTTGATATTATTTGTAGCCTTGCAAGCACTGTTATTTCCTTCAGGAAATGCAAATCAAGTTGTTGAGTTAAAGTTTTGTTTTCCAGGTATTTGACAGCCAGTTCTTACCTGATGAGGTCAAGTATGTCCACAATGGCAGCCCACTTCTAGAGGAGGATACAATCATGTTAAGGGCATATATGTGAGACTTTGAGGGGTCATAATCATTAATTTTCCAACACTGGCTGCAAAGAGGCTTAATGTAATTTCCATACCAAAACATTTACGAATACATCTTTCTATACATTTCCTCAGGTTTACAGACACGGAGACTTTTGTTGAGTCCATCCCTCTAAGGGTTAAAGTGGTGGAACCTCAAAAAAGCCTAACAAAGCTTGGAAGCGTTCCTTTGGTGGTTCCAGAATTCTATGTTCTCTCCAGTATCATCAATAGCAGTGTCCTTACCTTCAAAACCCAGTCTGGCATGAGCTGCACTGTCCGTCTCCTAAGCTCTGAGACCAATATCCCCATGCTTGGTTAACTGGTCATTCAAGATCATCTTAAAGCAATGCAGGCCTCTGAACCTGGACCAAGAAAAGGTATTGCAAGAACATGAGAAAGCCAACTACACTACATGTACAACCACTTTAAAAGTCTGATTTCAGTCAGACTAAAACAACGCTATGTCTTTTTAAAATGTCATGTAAACGTTTTAAACCAACTAAAGGCATATCAGTCCGATTCATGCAAAGTCAGACTAATAGACCTAGATAATGGAATTTGTAGTCTGGCTTCGTCCAGCATGTATACACATCATTCAGACTGCAATTGGCCTCTGTATTGTGTGTATGGTCCAAAAGACAGAGGTGATGTGCGACCGTGTATTACGGGCACATCCTCAGCTGTCATATGGCAACATTATGGTGAAAACAATGACAGAATTTACTTTTTTTTTTAACTAACTCTTTAAATACTAAGTATTTGCCTTCAAACTTTAAGGACACCATACTGTCACCTGTCCAGGGAACAAAGCCTGTGACTACAACACAAGGGAAGTAGAGGTCCTGAAGACTGACTGCACTGAGTTCCTTGCTTCAGGTCTGAAGTACCAGCATCTCAGTCCTCCATCACCTGAGATTGATTATATTCCAATCAGGGTGGAGTTTAGGGACCAGACTTCGAGGCCTGTTGGAGGTAAACATGACACAATCATGATCATATAAAAACAAAAAACAAGGCACTGAATAGTTTAGGATCCATTCCACTTTCCTGTCCTCCCTTTACTTTTCTTGGTTAGACTGAGAGTATCTGGTTTCCAGTACTGATCCAAGGGGCAATGCAGAATCAACACCCCCATGCTGCCCCCATGTCTACGTTCATCTTGGAGGTATATCAATTCATCTTGACCCCCATGATGACTGTTGCCCTGGATACAAAAGATGATGAGACCTCTCAGACCCAGCTGATCTTCAACGTGACCAAACCTCCAGCAGAGGTATATATAACTCACCTGGATGATCACACCAAAATTGCCTCTTCCTTCTCATGGGAAGATCTAAATGAGATGAAAATCACCTATCAGCCCCCAAACAGCAGCAACACAGCTAGAAGAAACTATGAGGTTAGTTAATGGTGAAAGACTTTTGTACATGTATAACATCTGACAGGGTAGTAGAAAGGTATTTTGCAGCTTTTTTACTTCACCAAATCAATTGCTATCATACCATGAGTTCAAAAACATCTATTAGTTTAGCCTTTCAAGATAATTAAAATGTAAAAAGCATTGAAGACCCCATGAAATCACTTGACAAGTGCAGTTTTCTTTCCTGTGTTGATGTATTTCCTATTGAAACAAGACATTTGAGTGGGACATACAGTATAAAGGTGCTCATCCCTTTTGTTTAAATAGCCAATAGCCTTTCGTTTTGCAGGTAGAATTATGGGGAGGGACATTCTCATTATAGAGGGCATTTGATTGCAGGATGAGACATCATTATTTTTGGTCTGTTTTCCTAGAAAAGAAAGACAACATTTTAAATGCATAAATCTAGGCTTGGGTCCGATGCCTTTTCACGCATCGATAATCAGAATTTTCCAGATGATTATCAATCTATATCTGCATTTTTCAGATATAAATAGGGCTACTTGTTGCACAATAGTCCTCATACATATTTCTCAACACAACTTTGGTAGTGTGAACAGCAGGGTAACTTAAAGGTTGTCGCACAATGGACGCGTCTGGCGGATGTCAAAAAGTAATGGTTAGATTTTAAATGCGTAAAATTCTAAACAATTTCTTTCTATGAAGGTATGCACACCACTACCACTGCTCACCATCCGTCGGCAATGCCCAGCTTCAAGTCCGGAGGCTGCTCAAACTTGCATAATTTTCCATTAAATTTGAACAAAATCAATATCAAAGGACTTAGATTATTTACTCTAGCCATCACTGGATAATCTATTGTGTATACAGTATGTATCTGTCATATAGCCTTTACAATGTGTTTTCAGTTACAAGTATGTCTTTTTGTGGTTTGACAGCTTGAATGAAACGTATTTAAGGCTACACAAAGAGAAACTGCATAATAAACATCACCATTTCTAATCGTTCAGTTTGCGCAGTTACACCAGTTTCATACACTAACCTGCAAACTCATCAACGTCACTGTTCATTCTTGAAGATGTACAAAAACCTTTATAACTTCATGTCCTCTGTGATACCTGTGCCTTAAAACACATGACAAGGCGCTTCTCGTCCAGTGTGCGACCAGCTTCAGTAAATATCACTCCCTTGTGGTCTCCCAAAGCAATTACACCAGACTACATTAAACAGAAGGCCAACTGACAGTGAATTGGAAAACACAAATTAGGCTTCTAATTTAAATGTTGGCTAATGTTAATATATCGATGCTTCAAAAACGGGAAAAATCGTGAAAATAACATGCAGATCAATAATCGATGTTTTGATATTTTATGACATTCCTAGTAAAATCAGCTAAAAGTTATATTTGTCAGCATTTATGAGTACACTAGCATATAATGTAGATGGCTCCAAACAGACATGGTCTAAATGCCAAAAACCTCCACATTCCAATGAAGTTAATATCAATGCTCCAAACTTACGTTTCTCCGTGAATTTAACCTCATATGTTATGCAGGTTGAGTTTCAGGCCATCAGTGGCTCATTTGCAGAGAGTTCTCCTATCTTAGTGCACATCTCGATCCGCAGCACAGACACAAATGCCCCTTGAGTGTCGTGGAATATGGGTAAATCCACAGATTAACTGAATTAATAAATCTCTTACTAAATATCATCTTTTACATGAAAGACTGAAGCTAAACATCTGCATTCTTACAGCGTTGGATCTACTGAAAGGCCAATCCAGACCAATTACTTGGGAGCATTTACAGTTTGTTGATAATGACAACATACATGCCATCACCTTCATAGCTGTGGATGACCCCTATAATGGACACTTAAGTGTTAGAGGTAAAGGATGTTTACCATTACTCTGTGCCTCTTACCATAGAATTCACAAAATATCACTAACCAAGTACTGCAGCTAGAACTGAATTAAACACAGAATCATAGCACTTAAAGGGATAATTCACCCAAAAATGAAAACTGTGACATTACATCCAAATGCAATTCCCATGGCCTTCTACCCCATTGGTGTGTCATAGTAAGTCTCTATAAGCAGGCTAACAACTTATAAGTGCAACCCTGCTCTTTAATCCATTTTCCTTCCATGTGGTAACCATCTATCATGTGGGCATAATTAAAAAAAAAACATACAGTATGTCAGGGTGGACTGCATGGGTTTGCTAATCAGGTGTAAAATGCTTTGGCGACACTTTGCCAGGGGCCCTCTCAACCAAAGATGTCTTTAGAGCCACAGCGGCTGTCCTTCCACTCCAGCAGACAGCCTTTTCTTTGCACAGACCCTGAATGAAGCAGATTGTAAAGACTTATGTCTTTGCATGCCTCCGCACAGAGGCCAGATGTACAACACAAGGTCATTTCTCATCCGTCAACCCATTCGTTTACCAAGCTTTATGGACTGGTAACAATCATGTGTCTGTTTGAAAGCGCATTTTTATATGCTAAAATACGTTTTAAGATATCCAAAGCCTTGAAAATGCCAGTCAGTACTGTTCAATCACTTAAGAAGTGGAAAATTCGGGGATCACTTGATACCAAGCCAAGGTCAGGTAGACCAAGAAAGATTTCAGCCACAGTTGCCAGAAGAATTGTTCAGGATACAAAGAAAAACCCACAGGTAACCTCAGGAGAAATACAGGCTGCTCTGGTAAAAGACGATGTGGTTGTTTCAAGGAGCAATCTTGAAATCTTTCTTGGTCTACCTGACCGTGGCTTGGTATCAAGAGATCCCTGGATTTTCCACTTCTTAATAAGTGATTGAACAGTACTGACTGGCATTTTCAAGGCTTTGGATATCTTTTGACGTCCTTTTTCATCTTTATAAAGTTCCATTACCTTGTTACACAGGTCTTTTGACAGTTCTTTTGTGCTCCCCATGGCTCAGTGTCTAGAATGCTCAGTGCATCCACGTGAGAGCTAACAAACTCATTGGACTATTTATACACAGACACTAATTGCAATTTAAAAAGCCACAGGTGTGGGAAATTAACCTTTAATTGCCATTTAAACCTATATATGTTACCTTGTGTGTCTGTAATAAGGCCAACCATTCAAGGGTATGTAAACTTTTGATCAGGGCCATTTGGGTGATTTCTGTTACTATTATGATTTAAAAAGGAGCCAAACAACTATGTGATAATAAATGGCTTCATATGATCACTATCCTTAAATAAAAGACCGTTTTTTTTTTGCATGATCAGTCATATTTTCAAAATCAATGCCAAAATTTCACAATTTCTGCCAGGGTATGCAAACTTTTGAGCACAACTGTATATACATACATACATACAGTATATGCACAAAGTCTTATAAATGATGGCAATTTTCATTTTTTGGGGTAAAAAGCTTGTTAATAATTGGGTTCAGATTTAGGAAAACTGTATAAAATTAAATCTGTAGTTTGTAGTAAGGGTAATGACACATTTTTATTTTATTTATGGACTAAATGCAATGTTTTGCTGCATGCGTTCTCCCATAGAAGCTGTGGTAGGTTGTTTTGAGATTTCTGGCTTGGAGGATTTCCAGGCCCATGGCCCCGTGCCTTGTGTCATTTCCTGACAGAAGACCACCTGATCAGCATCAGCCTCCAGCCTACTCAAACAACTGCTCCCACTTTAAGTAAAACCCTTCCTTTAATTGCTGTTTATGTTTTTGATGTTTACGTGTGGATCTGTGATCCCTCTGGCTGAGAACAGAATTATTTCATAACTTTGGCTCCAATTCCACTCCACCCAATCCAAAAGCGCCTGTTATTTCAGCATGATTGAGCAGAGAAGTGAGTTTTGGTCCAGAACGGACTGGTCTCTCTTGAGAACTTAGACAGGGATTGGGAATTACTCACCTAGGTCTCTAACTCAGGGACTCTCGACCCTTGGGAAAGTCCTCACCGAGTAAGTCCAATTCCTTAGGCCAAATGGACAGCTGCCTGAGTTTCCGCCCAGTGTCCTCTTGCATTGAGTGTTTATATGGTGCCTCCTTTTTTTTGGGCCTGATGCCCACAGCCACCTTTGGGCCCAATTACTTAGTTGTTTCTCCATTGAACTTGTGGTCGTTTTCCCCCGATTATGTTGCTAATTAGGTTTGCTGTGCAACCAGTCATCATTCAATCTGTCTGGTGACCTTGCCCTTCTGTCTCTCTGGCAAGCAGGCAGAGTCCAGCTTCACGGTGGGCGGCAGCCATTGCCTGGGAAGGACGCCATTTTTCTTTTTCCACAATGGGGAAAAGCCAGAGCCAGTTTGTGTGCCTACGGGCGAAAGCAAAACTTATTTTTCACATTTTCATCCAGGCAAGGTGATGATATTGTAAATGGTGGGATAGATAAATGTGAAAATAATTAGATAAACTACAATGGCTTCACCTGACCTGGAATGAATGACATTCCTTGATCTGCAAAGTCATTGATCAAACATTCAAACAGACCAAATCCGTGTTCTGTTGGGAAATCTAGACCTGATTAATACAGGTTTGTGTAATGGAGCTCTGAAGATGGTCTATAACTGGGGTTCTTAAACTTTTTGACTCCAACCTTTGACTCTAACCTATTTTTTAATAATTTCAAGGCATCTTTTGGCCCTCTTAGGAGATGTTCAAGCCAGAAACATACTTTACGCATGTATGCATACACAGATGCGAGTGCTTGGTCAACGTGCTGACTGATTGAACTTACAGTACTGTGCAAAAGTCTTAGGCACATAAGATGTTGCACAAAAACCTTTGTCTTAAGATGGTTATTCAGGGCCGTAACTACAATATACTTTGCACTGCTGTCTAATTATCATTACGTTTTTCTAGGAATAACATAATGGTTTAAAAAGTTTCAATTTGACCATGCTCAGTAGTCTAACAGTGCTTGTCAATGTCATGAAATAGCCAATCAAATCGATGAAGGTGGGACTCAAGTTTAAGATGCTATTGGGAACCTCGTGGATTATTCCAGCGCCACACATCAGATAGCAGTTCAGATTAAGTGTGTTTGTGTCATGTGAGATTTAAGTATCTAACTAAACATGCAACATTTGAGCACTGTTTTATGATTGAAATGTTGTACCGACTGACATTAATTTCCAAGGGTGCAAACTATTCACCATTTGGTGATATTCGCCGTTTTAATATAAAATATGTCATGTACAATATGTGATTTGTATGTCATTCATAACTGTGAATGTGAAAACATTAACAGAGCAGTTTTCAGCATGTCAGGCTTAAGACAAAGAGTGAATGTTTGTATATTGTAAAGGAATTGAATGAATGTGGTAATCTGGCAGGCTTTTGAAGCAGCTTTTTAGAAAATTCTCTTGACATTGTCTAAGAAAATTAACTATATAAAAAAAAAAAAGAGCGTTATCACCTAGATCAGAACTAGAACATGGTAAGACCTGTGACTTGTGAATTCTATTGTGCTTTTAGGTTTTGGCAAGGACAGTGTCATATATTCTTAATGCAGATATTATTAGGTAATAATTTAAAATCAATTTAAGATTTTCTAAATAATTTATGTCTTTAATTCATTCTGAATTTTGTACAACATCTCCTAAGAATCTACTTTTATAAGAGAAAAAATAGATTAGCAGAGAAATAGCAGCTCTATTCCATAGAATAACAGTTTATAGTGAGCAGGAGCTGTCAAGCTTCATAAAGGACAAATAATATAAAGCACTATTAAAGATCAGTAGTCCATATGACAAGTGCACTATATTCCAAGCTTTCTGGGGCCATAGAACAGCTATGTGTTGTATGGACTACTTTTATGGTATTTTTATAATGATTCATTGTCCTCTTTGGACCTTGACAGCAGTGGTCAATATGAACTGTTTTTGTATGGAAAAGAGCAGCGCTAGGATTATTTAAGAAAATATGGTGTTAAGATTCTACTGGGAGGAAAAAACAATGAGGGACATCTTGAGGGCAGTAAATAATTTTGTGTATTTTCTTTTTGCTAGCCAGCAGACACAGTCATGTCATTTTACAGACACATCAGTGATGAAAAGAAATTAAAATTATATCAATCTTTTCTTTGAGACAGCACAAAAAAGAAAAGATGACTGAAACAGGCAAATTGCTGGCAATGCAGACACGGTGTTTGTCTTGTACTGTGTGAACTTTAAAAATACATGTATCTTTTAAAACCAAAACTTATACAATTTTGGGCCTTTATTCAGAAAATGATTGCATTCAGCACCTTTACTATATTAAAGGACCAAAAAGGACCATTATTTTTTTTTTACCTCAACACCCGTGACCACCCCCACCCCCCCAATGTTTTAGACATCGTTATGGCCTTGTGGTTATTTATATCTTCAGCTTTAGTGTGTCAATAGTAGGGTGACCCGATTCCTGCTTGTGGAAAATGGGGCAGCCCCCTCCCAGCAAAAATTAATTTGACGTATCCTTACCTAGGCGCAGATCAATGCGAAGTAGAGGGTGCATATGCATCTGTAACTGTTGTCACCTTGTACTTTTAGCTGGCAGCAATTTTTCTCAGTGTGTGCTTGTCTTTCAAGGGTTTATTGTAAAATGCAGTGCAGTCCAGTCCAAAATTATGACGTACGAAAAGCATTGCCTTCATGACTGTTACACTGAGTCGAGATTTATCCAGTGTCCATGCTGCATTCATTAATGAGAACGCTCCACAGATGCAGATGTCCCAGGCAGGCATAAAAAAAATAAAAAAAAGACTCTGAAGTTGATGGTCTTGCTCTCCAGCTCACGAAAAATGTCTGTCCATCTCTCAGACATGGCCATCTTGTTCATGTTCCACTCAGTGATGCGATGAGTGACAATTTTTGCGCAAGCCCACTCAAAGAACGTGGTTTCGTCAATCAGTATGAGAGTGGGGATTCTTGAGTAGAAGTTTTCAGGCTGCTCTGAATGTCTTTCCACTTTGTGATGTCTCTCAGTAGTCGCTCAGTCTTTGAACTCCTTCACACACACTGTGTAGATTGGGTATTTGTATAACTTCATAGCAAAACTCTCTAAATATATTGGAAGACAATCCACTGCTGTTTGCAATGTGTTATGGATGATGTGTGCATTACAACAAATCCCCAAAATTTCCCTTCCTAACTTTGACTGCAGTTTTCTCCAGGTTTTGCCTTTACCAGCTCTCTTAACACCACCAAAGTTTGTGTTGGTGTTGTCGGCACAGAGGGCAACTAGTTTTTGATCAAGGCCATGTTTTTCAATTGCATTGGAAATGTAGTAAGTTTGCAAATCAGACGTCTCACCTGGCAAAGATGAAAACTCAATTATCTTAACTTTTATACCATCTAGTGGATTAAAGTAACACACAAGCACAGGGAACAATTTTATGTCTGTGTGATTGAATGCGTCAATGTTTGTCAATGTGAGAAACGAGCACTTGTCCAAATCAGTTTGAACTTCTTACTCTGACAAAGGAGGGAATACGTTGAATATGACAGCTTCAGATTTGGTGCAGGCAGAAGAAAATTTCTGATCATACAATTTCTTGATCAATTTCACAATGCAGTCAGCTGACCAAAAACTATGGCCATGCACAACAGAATGATAAGCAAAAAGTCCTTCACTTGTGTGCACCTTGTCAGATTCGGAACTTTGCTTCACCAAAAAAAAAAATAAATAAATAAATAAATAAAAAAAAATTTAAAAAAAAAAAAAATCGCTAACACTTGGTGTGGTACACTTTTAGCAGCATCCACATGCTTTTTTGTACAGGACAAAACACAATTTTTTACAAAATAAGTCAGGACACTTGAAAAAGTGCTTAAATATGGGACTGTCCCAGGAAAAACGGAACATCTGGCCACCCTAGTCAATAGTAAACATTAATTTTAGACTCCAAAACATTCCTTTTGCAAATAGAATAGAAGAACAGTGAGCCATGAAACAGACGGCATGAACATTGAGTCAGTCTGGGATTACATGAAGAGACAACCTAAATAGATAGAAGAGCAGTGGCAAATTCTAAGAAGCTTGTAATAACCTATCTGCCAACAACCATGAAAAACTGTGTCCAGGTGTACCTAGGATAAATGGTGCTGCTTTGAAGGAAAAGGTGGTCACAGCAAATATTGATTTAGCTTTGTTTACTGGACTTTGTATGATGTTAATTGATAAATAAAAACTATTTTTGGCATTATTATTGAAGACATCCTCACTATGCAAAATTTTTCACAAGTGCCTAAAACCTTTGCACAGTACTGTACATAACGTGCGTTCATGCTTTACTGTGGCGGCAACAATCTTCAGTACTCAAGGGAGTGATAGTTACCTTCATAGGTCTATGCCATTAAACTAGATTTGGAATTATTTGGCAAGCTGCTTTAAATGTATTGACTTAACCTTACTTGTTCTGCAATATTCTCTTCAAACTTTTACTCTGATAGTAGTTGACTTGACAGAGGAAACTCACTGTAGAAGCAGACAGTTCACACTACTGTTTACTGTTTACCCTTGTGGCAACGCTGAGAATGCAACACATCAGTGGAGTAAATAAAAGAAGTGCAGGGTGGGCAGCCATCTGCGACAGCTGGCAGAAAGTTAATGATTAAAACGACCGCTGGCCTAATGGGTGATGAAAACAACCAACCTCCCCCCCTCCAACCATAATGACCAGTTGGCCCATAAGATCCAAGTTACACCAGTGCAACACGTACTTGTATTGTTATGAATTAAGGTCTGACACATTTTGAAACGCAACAAAGAATGAAATCGAACTTGTTTAGCTAGAAGATTCTCGTTCACGTATTTGCATAGAATATCCTTCAGCCAGAATATAGGTGTCTCAAGATGCATTTAATAAAACTGAATTTCTTTTAACTTGGCAGAGCGTTTCAAAAACTCAGCACTCATGCGCAAGACGCTGAAAAAAAACCAGCAAGACGTGTTTACAACTAACAAAACAGCACAAGCAGTCTGAATAGTCCCTTACACATATGCTGAGGTCCCCTGGTTGAGAATCACTGGTCTATAGAGTAAGCAAATTTGAATTTTTGTTTACCCTAATGTGGCAAAGGTTTCATGTTCAAGGTGAAGGATCTCAGAGAGGAAGTCATGGTCTATCACCATTCTGACAGCGATATCACCAGGGATTACATCGTCTTCTGAGTCACGGATGTTCGTCACAGCATCAGACACAAATTCCCTATATTCTTCCAAAAGATGACACCCCTCCTTTTTTAATCAATAACATTGAGGTCCATGAGGTGGCTCTGTTAGGGTGGAGGAGTACATGCTTTTACTTGGATTCCAGTGATGACTACATTCAGTATCAGCTGCTTTTCCCAGAGCTGGAGAGCTGGTTAAAAGAACTCAACATGAACCATGGGTTATATTTCTGTCAATGAAAGAAGAAAACAGAAATTAAAATAAATGTATTGGTACAATTAAATAACTTCTAAATTTGATCAGATTAAAAGGGGCTAACCCAACCCCTATTGATGTGTCTGAGGTGACTTACAGTACGTTAACAGATATTAGATAATATCATGTCATCCAGGTGTGCCAGTGAATAGTTTCCTGTAGAGGGACCCGTTTCAGGGCCTAATCTACTACAGACACTCAGGGGAGTAAATGTTTGAAGACTCGTTCGATTTCATACTGTCAGACATCCATCAGCCTCCAAATCGCTCAGGAGACATGTACGCCCCACAGGGTTCCCACACTTTTTGACTAATGGAGTTCCATGACCTTTCCTGACATTCTTTTTTATTTTTTAGACAGATTTGCTAATTAATCGATTAGATCAATTTGTGAACCACTTCAAGTGATTAATTGAAAAGAACCAACTTAAATAACGATTTGCACACAATTCAGACCACACTGTAGCTTGCAGCCAAGTTTTATTCTACCCGAGTGTAAAATTTAGTTGATTCATATTTTAAATTTTTAGCTTATATTTTAAACTCGAAAAATTTATTTTATTATAGAAATTTTAACATTTCTATAAATAAAAAAAATTGTAAAAATCTTAGACATTTTATTACAGCTCTTATTAAAATGCATATTAAATTTCATTAATACAGCTTTCTATCTGCATGTTTTTAGATCCTACCTGTGAACGATGAGCCTCCACAGTTAGTCTCAGATTTGAGGGCTGAACTCTCCTGCAAAGAGGGAGGTCAGGTCCAGAGCACTGTGGAGTATATGTCTGCTACAGATGCTGACAACGAGGATACTCGGCTAACATACATGCTTGCCAGAACACCAGCACGTGGGGTACTACAGCAAAATGGGGTCACCGTGGACAAGTTCTCCCAGCTAGATGTGCTCAATGGACTCATCTTCTACCTGCGCATTGGTTATTATTGAGACAGAAGGCTAGTTGTGTAATATAATGGCAGTGATAACAAAATTTTATTGTCACTTTAGTTAATGTGTCTTATGAAAGAACAAACTATAACAGTAATTTTTACAATTGAAATTAACATCATTGTAATTTAACACACATTATGTAGTAAAGCATTACCAACCAAAATGTACTTAAATGTCAAACATTTACATTTATTAATAAGGCTTTTATGCAATATACAAATATTCAAAATAATAATTAACATGAAAATAAACAATGTAAATGCATACAAAAAGCAGGAGTATGATTTACAAGACATATACACAAAACAAACAATGGGCCAAGTATTGTATTAGCAGTATTCGCCATTAGGACTAGGTAAAAATACAGATTTTGCAATGCATCATGATCTTGTTTGAACATTCTCGAAATCAATTCTTAAAACCCAAGATAAATTTTTTTTCCCTCTATGCACAACCCTCTACAATGTGAATAAATCACTCACATATATGTCCAAATTTCATGCTATGGGACTAAAAATGTCTGTGATTAGCCACTGGCTGAAAACGGTTCAGATTTCAAATCACCCGTGATGGAATTAATGTCCTTTCTGTTCTTTATAGTCAGTTGATGGTTAAAAACAACAATAATACAAAATAAAAAAAAATAATCACCAATTGCACAGATGTGCAAAAAAACAAAAAACAAAAATGTGTGTCCTCTCTCGTTAATTTGCGCTCATTAACTGATGCTGGTAGTCTTAAAAAGACAGTACCAATTTAGCACATGTACTACATATTAATGTAAATACTTGAAAATAGTACAAATTATGCATGTAAATAAAAAAGATAAACATGCATCAAACAATATATATGCAATATAATATGCAATTTCAAGAAATGTAAAGCTAAAATATGACCAATATGATGAAAAACTAATAAAATTATAATTTGTAAAATCAATATATTTGAATTGTACCTAGAAGGGTTTCCTAGAAGGTCCCTTTATAATTAACAGCATTAGCTGACAAAAATGTATTTCATATGTAAGCAAAATGGACAATAAAATATATGGATATTTCTCCTCCCCTTTTAAAAATGTATAAGCCTATTTATTTTGCTATCCTAACTATGCACAATTATATTATAAATTAAATGTTATTATGTGCATTTAACATAGTTTTTCCCTGCTCTCCACTAACAAATCAGAACAGAACTGCATTATATTTTTGGGTCGCAACCCACCAGTTGAGAACCACTAGAGTAACATTATGATTATAGAATGTTCTGTCTACAACTACTGTGGTCCAATGAACTTTCCCATTAGGTGTTGAGATTGGACCTGATCCTGTCTCAGACACGGTCACTCTCATCGTGTCAGATGGAGAAGCCGGAACAATGGATGCTGTACCCCCACCTGTCCCCCTGCATGGCACGCTTCCGGTCTATGACCTCAACTTTACCCTGGTGCCTGTCAAAAACCAGTCCCCAACCATAACACTGGGTAAACCTTGTATAACTGGGCCTGTAGTTCTCTGCCAAACAAATTTGTTTGTAATCTCTAATCGCGAATAAAATCCAGTGCGTTTCAAACACTGGCATTGCTTTGTGTTGAGGGACTGAATGGATTAAACAAAATGCTCTTGTTTAATCCAAATTTGCGCAAGCGCTGAAGCCAAGATGGGGATTTAATGCTAAATCCCAGGCCTAGAAAAAAAACGTAACAGTTATCAATGGAGAACAGTGACCAGAGCAAGACAATGAGCGAAAGGCAGCAGCTAGGTGCCAGTGAGACATCCACAGAAAGTAGCTTGTCGTTGGTGCATGCAGGGCAGCAGACGTACACACAGCTGGTTGGGATTATATAGAGAGGAGTGTGCAGAGAAAATATCCACATTCCCATGAGGACAGCAGGGATACAGAAGACAATAGACAGTCCCACAATTGGAAAAGATGATGCGTAACTTCTGTCACTGCCAAGATATTTCTCTCATTCAATCTCGGTTATAATTCTCTAATTCGGTTAATTCCAATCACAAAAAAAGGAGGATTCTCTTATATTGCCACCTTGTACCAGGTCTTGGCTGGTTTGCAAGAAAATATAATCATTTAATTAATTTGCATTGAATAAAGCCAGGCTGGTGTAAGAGCATTAAGCAACGGAAAATGAAGGGAATCCAGCTTTCCCATTTCTCTTGCTCTGGAATGAGTTATCACTTTTACTTCAGACTGCCGGTCATTAATCGCCCCCCCCACCCCTTCAAAGTTCTATCCAAGCACAACCTCATCAGTGCCCATTCTCCATTCATTATTTATCAGTGCTGTAAATGTAAGCAGATGCCAGTAAGCATTGGCATGATGGCTTTATCAACACCCAGGTGGCAGCGGCTGGGCGAGAGCCGAGAGTGAGAGCAGAGGAAGAGACAGTGTTAGTGGGGTGGCATAGCAGGCGTGAGGCAAGAGGGGAGAAAGAAGTGCCTGTAAATGAGAGGGAGAAAAATACTGGGACGTGTTCTTGAGAAGAAAAAATAATTAATAAACAGACTCCTGTGAAGACACTTTCACCTCACTGATATATTACAATCTGGTGGTGGAGCAATTTCAGTGTCATTCTATAATTACTAATTATGAACTCTCTTTGATTTCCACCAATATTACAGCTCTTGCTTTAAGCTGTATATTTTTCCATCAGGTGGCATGTTTGAGGTAAATGAGGGCTCCAGTGCATGTGGTGTGTGGTGGGGTGTTGGAAGCCACTGATCTTGACACCTATCAAGACCAGCTCATTTTTCACTTAGTGACACCACCACAATATGGGTCCCTAGAGAACACTCTTCCTTCCCCTGGCTTTGAGAAGTGCAATGCTGGACTAAAAGTGGGTCAGTAGTATTCTCTAGATCCTTGTCCAAAATTTCAAACAACTAATCAGATTTTAGGGCTAGATTTAGGGTTCTTGTTAGGGTTAGGCTTAAGGCTGGGGATAGAGGCTCTGTATACCATTTTTCTCAACCTATCTTTCTAATTTTAGGGGTTGGTTATGGTTAGGGTCAGGGGTTAGGTTTTGGACATTTTTATTGACAGGAATGTTATTCCAGGGCAGGACTGGGCGATATGGCTTCAGAAATTATATCTCGATATTTTTCAGCAAATTGATGATATTCCATACATAACTTGATAATTATGTTTTTGCTCTGCATCCGGAGGCCTTTATCCCACTCGAGCTTGATCAGCCTGATTAGGGGCCGGGTGTACAGCATCACGGCCCGGCCCCGCCCTCCACCCTGCCATGGTTGATTTTTTTTTTTAAGACAGAGGAATCATCATTTCGCCTAAACAGTCATTGTAGCCATGTAGAATTAATATTACAAACACATTAAATAAAAATCTAATTAAAAATGATGAAGGCATGTTTCCCACAGTTTCACCAAGTTAACACAAGGGAGAGTAAAATGTAATCATTTTCATTGATTTGGACATTTATACTTATATTTAACATACAATCACATATGGAAGCTTCATAAAAATCTTATTTACCTTCATATATTTTTACTAAAACTTTTTCTTTGTGAATGAACAAGGTGAGCAAAAACTACTTCACTTATGTTTTGGAAACCAGATGAATATTGCATAGTACTAAATTATTACTGTGGAACACAGTCAAGTTTATTATTATAATACTGAATAATTATTATTTTCAGGATAAGATTTGTTAAAGATAAATTAATATATTTCTGAACTATTTACTTCACCCTAAATTGGGGTTTACCAGGAGCTTTTATCATGAAAAGGAAAGTGCAATGTTTGTTTGACAGTTATGAGTTTCGCATCTTGTGAACCGCTGTCAAACTCTCCTTTACTGTTCCGCATTTGTAGATTTGTATAATAACTTTATAGCAGTTACTAATGTTTGGAATTGCACGAATGCTTGAACTGGCAGTACTTCACAATGCAGGTGAACTGC
Organism: Myxocyprinus asiaticus; assembly: GCF_019703515.2. Lineage (NCBI taxonomy): Eukaryota > Metazoa > Chordata > Actinopteri > Cypriniformes > Catostomidae > Myxocyprinus > Myxocyprinus asiaticus. The sequence continues at coordinate 16,728,146 of NC_059393.1, read as the reverse complement.
GCTAAAAACACTAGCCCATGAGCCCCAATGCCCCCACGCGTGCACACAGATCTGCGCGTTGCCGATTCATTCTGAAGTGCACACAGACCATGTTTATCTGTCTTTTATCGCAACCTTTTGCAGTTTAATAATCATATATGATCACATCTCCATTTTGATGTTATTTTGATTAATTATACAGCCCTGAAGAATTGTGAAATTAGTCTACTGGTGCACTCTATGAAACCTAATAGCCAAATAAAAGGCTCATTAAAATCATCGCGATATTCACAATATTGTTGAATTTTATATCATCAGCAAAATCATTGTGATTACATTGTGGGTATTCAATGTATTGCAAAGTCCTATTCCAGGGCCAACAAAATGTTGATCCAGGAGCATGTGATCCTTGGCAAAATCACAGTGACCATCATAACATTATTTAATACATTTTATTTTATTTTCTCCCCAATTTGGAATGCCCAATTCCCAATGCGCTCTAAGTCCTCGTGGTGGCATAGTGACTCGCTTCAATCTGGGTGGTGGAGGACAAATACCAGTTGCCTCCACGTCTGAGACAGTCAATCCACACATCTTATCACGTGGCTTGTTGAGCGCATTACTGCAGAGACATAATGCGTGTGGAGGCTTCATGCTATTCTCCGTGGCATCCACGCGCAACTCACCACACACCCCACTGACAGCGAGAACCACATTATAGCATCCACGAGGAGGTTACCCCATGTGACTCTACCCTCCCTAGCAACCTGGCCAATTTGGTTTTTTAGGAGACCTGGTTGGAGTCACTCAGCATGCCCTGGATTCGAACTCGTGACTCCAGCGGTGGTAGTCAGTGTCTTTACTCACTGAGCTACCCAGGCCCCCATTTTATACATTAACCAATAACTACACCTAAAATCAGAAGGAAATGATAGGTTAATAAAAATGTTGTTAAAGCCCTCATCGTAGCCCTGAAACTTACCCTAAAATCTGATTGGTTGCTAAGAATGTTGTTCCTGGACCAACAAGAATGTTGACTTATGAACATGTGCTTCTTACCAAAATCACAGCCAATACATGTGCCCATCCTGATACACTATTTTCTACTTTTCTACTTTTCCACTTTAATCTAAGATCTCAGCTTTGACACAATTTACTTTCTGTTGTGTCATCTCAGCCCTGTGCAAGGGTACTTTGTATAAGACATTCCCTTTCAGACCACTAAGTCTGAATGTATAAACAAAGTTTCTTTCATCCAGCTCCACCTCAGTTCGGGGTTTATCAACTATGTCCAGTCAGTGCACCAGGGTGTGAAGCCTACAGCGGATTACTTTACCATCAGTGTCAGTGATGGGATTCAGAGATCAGCACCATTACCCTTCCACATCATCATCAACCCAAACAATGAGATCCCATCACTGCTACTTGGCAACTTCACAGTAATCAATACTATTTGGACAAGCTCTGACATTAAGACCAAAATAATAAGCAAGCGAATATTCCACAAACTTTTTCCCAGACAAATTTCTTATTGTCATTCCTTTTTGGCTCTCAATTGATCATGGGAGGAATGAAGGACCTCAGTCCAGATATTCTAAATGAAATGGACATTGATATTCCAGCGGATACTCTTACCATTACCATTGTGGTTCCCCCCCAGCCCATGGAACCTCACGCAATGACATATACAGTCTTGAGGAGTCATTACAAAAACAAAAGCCCCGAGGTCCTTCAAAGAACCTTGGCAATCCAGTCTTTCGCAGTCCAGGATCTCCAGCAAGGTGAGCCAGGAGCTTTTCCCCTTGACTCTCTTTTTGCGAGATTCTAGGGTACCACTCTCTGCTTGTCGAGGACAGTGTCCCTTTTCTTGGTCCAGCCACCCTTCTGTGCCTTCCAGAGGGCACTGGTTTGTTATCACTGAGGGTATCCAGGCTTGCAGAACAGATGGTGCAGGAGACAAAGGTCACAAAGCCCCTGTGGTGCTTCTGCTTCATCTGCAAAGTCTTTCTAAATGCTCTCTGCGCAATTAAGTCACAGCCACTGTGCATGAGGTACTTTGAGACTGCACAGCTTTGCTTGTTAGTGAGTGATAAAGAGCTGTACAAACATAGGTGACCAGGTCATTGTCAAAAGGGAGAATGTTCATTGGTGTTATTCTCGCTATTAATTTTAGATAGATAATTTTAGAGTTCTGAGAGCTAGCGGTAGTAGTCGAAGTCCAATTTTGCAATTTAAGCAAATATCAAGGAGCTAGCCAAGTTACTGTTAGGGGCCATTCACAAGAAAGCATTTTTGCATCTAGTCACGGTGTTGTGCAATTGTTTTACCAAGTAAGCATGCACTTGATGGACATTTTTGACTGTTGCACCATGTCTTGCTGTTTTTTCCTACAAGTTATGCATAGGAGCGCCACGTTTTTTAGATGCCGTGTCAAGAAAAAAACTCAAACTTTTAAAAACATGTCTGCAAGGCATCAGCATTCTGTTCTATTCGTAGCTTTTTTTAGTGCAAGAAATTTCAAAACCATTCAATCGACCTTCTCCCAAAATATTCATGACATTTCTCTTTCTTGTGCTAATCCATAGGAATGAAGATCATGTATTTGCATGATGACACAGAAACCCTCAACGATGCTTTCACCATACAGCTGACAGATGGTGGGCACACAGTCCAGGGGACTGCGTGTGTTCACATCATACCAGTCAATGATGAAAAGCCATGGCTACTAAAGGAAGTATGCCCTGGGAAAAATTCAGAGCCAAAAAGGCGGATGAAAGTGAGAATAGGAGGAGGGAATATAGTGGCAGAGACTGGACAGGAACAGAAGGGGGGAGGATGATCTTGGATGGGTTTTAGTGAAGGGGGGTCAACCCAACCTGTCCTGCACATGTGGCTGGGGAATCTGTGTGACCGAGTGACTGGAAATTAAGTTACATACAGTAAATTGCACATTTTTATTTCACCCTTTTCCTCTGAGATCAGCATGTCCCTGCATTGGCTAAGGGTTTGAATGTAAACTCCACAACAGCAGAAATAACGTGTCTTTTTGGCAGATGCCTGCTTCCTTGTTGTAATGTCCTCATGGACTATGATGAGGCCTGTATGCCTTCTTTTCCTCTACAAGCAGCTGGCTTTGGCTGTTTGTGTATTTATTTATTTAGGATTCAGGATTCATTTTAGCATGCAGACTTGGCATTGGTACCTCTGGTGTCCAAAGCATCTTGCTCTTTGTGCTCAGAAATGCAGGTGTTGAGGTGGAGGCCTTGGAGAGGAGAGTCATCTCCAGTGTAGTGCATGAGGCAGGGGATCACGACACCCCCCGCAACCAACTTCTCTACATACTCAATGCAAGTCCCAGATTTGGCCTTCTTCAAGGGTTAGTAAGTATTGGTAGTCTTCAAATTTGTGTGATATACATCTTGAAGAGACAGTAATGTGATGACCCATGTTTTCTGTGATTTCCTGCAGACAGAAGCTGGATGGCTTGACCTGAGGCCAGGTCAAAATTTCACCCAGGAGGATGTGGAGATTAACAGTCTATGGTACACTCACTCCACAATTAGCGGTTTCAAAGGTCACAACAGATTGCACTTTATTCTTAGCGATGGAGACAACAAGACACCTCTGCAGAGTTTCTTCATCACAGTTCACACCATTCAAAAGGGTAAGTTTAATTATGAACAACATAGAATAACTAGAAACCTAGTAGGAACTCTAGGCATGGGTCAAATCCAATGCTTTTAACATTGGCTTACAACTTTCATATTTATTTTTCAGTCTTGTAGCAGCACCAGGGTTATGACAGTTAAACAAATTGTCATGACACTGACACTACAAATTTTGTCCAGTGATGTTATAGAAATTAAAATAGTGACTCTTAGTTTATCCTAGTTCTTGTTTTTCTCTTAAAATCCAAGGAAAACAACTTTGTTGACAGTTTAAATCTGTGCATGTATAATTTAAAACACTGGCACCCCCTATGGCCAAAATGACTTTGCCAGTTGGGTGAACATGGAAGGCGTGGCAGCTATTGTCTTCTTGGCTCTGTTCTAGCTTATCCTGGAGGAACAGAGGTGAGAATGTTCTGGCACCAAGGATGAGCCACCTTTCAACGCCTAGCCTGAATTATTAACCGAGCAGATGCCAAAAATCTGTAGTCCTGCCCAAAGATCCCAGTACTCTCCCTTTTGTCACAACCAAATCTCACACGACATCAACAAGCTTGCACTTGCACGCATTTTTGTATTCTTCATAAATTTGCATTAAGCCTCATTAACTAAAGTTTCTTTACCCTTAGTAATAAACAATTATTACGTAATAGGGATCATACAGTAAATGGATGTTTTCACATGTTCATTTGTAGTATATATAAACAGAATATAACACCTCTGTAACCCAGTTGACCTGCTTACCGTGCACAGGCGACATTGCCCTCCTCACTAAACCTGTGACTTTGATGGAGGGAGAGAAAGTCATCCTTACTACTTACATTCTGATGGCCACAGACAGTGGAAGCAAGTCAGATGAACTCATATACACTGTGCCCGTCCCTCCTGAACATGGACACCTGCACATGGTCCAAAGTCCAGGGGTTCCTGTGTTCTCCTCCTCCCAGATGGATGTGGCTGCCAACCAGGTATGCTACACTCATGACAACAGCTGTCCGTGATTTCTTCAGATCTGTGGTTTTTTTATTGATTTTTTTAGATTATAATAAGGCTGCATTTTCACTGCAAGAACAAATGCAAACTGATATTTTGATACACATCTCAAGCAATAACATTTGTTCCATGCAAGATATCAGTAAAACAAAAGAAATCTGACAGTGTATCAGCTGCCATAGCGGTCATCTACTGTATTGTCTAGTCCAGTCAATAGGAGACCCTTAAAATAATGAATAAAAACTAATATGATGGCACGGTTTTAATGAACTAAACATATATTTAAAACTCTGCAATCTGGTCTAGCCCAAAGATGGCAACACCTCAGTCATTTCAAAACAAGATTAGAGATTATGTAAAACCAAGAAACAGGCAAAAAGAAAGATCATATTTGCTTCGTTTGCATGGTTTTACTGCCAATTTGGCAGCAGGCTGACTTCAGTCAGGGCGTACAGCTGACTTGTGCTGCCTTTCTCATGCGAATCTATAACTGGGTTTGTCACCCAAAACTCTGGCTTGTTTTCACCACTGGGTCATCTGGGAGCAAACAAACCTTCCCGAGCCAAGCCTGACAAGGGGCGGGTGGCCTTTCAGTGAGACTACAAAGCACACTGTGCCAATGTGTTCAGTCAGCACAGCATGGGGCAGTATGGGGTCCAACCGCAGTACACAGACACTACAGCATTGTTCATATGGGAGATGGTGCACTTTCAATTAGCCATTCTAACACAATCGCAAGAGACTGTTGAAAAAGGAGTTCTCAACAACTTCACGAAATCCAGTCATAAAATGGAATTAGCCTAACTATAAAACAGAAATTCACAAAACTTGACCTGTGGGTTAAAATTAATGTATGAATGCACACTTAATCAGCGAGATTATTAAATCGCAAAAGACTCCGTTTTATATAAATAAAATATATCGTCTGCATGTGCTGTGTGCTTCTAAGTGAATGTGCAAAGACGTTCATACCCTGAAAACACCTCATCATGAGAATCACGCGTGTTTTGCATGTTTGTAGTTTGAAATGCACATCACATGCAGACTATATATTTAATTAAATCAAATCCTTTAATTACACTAGGTCATATTGCAAACTGCTTATCTGGAGGTGAGAAACTGGCAAAAAACAAAAGTATTAGATTATGCTGTGAGGATGTGATAGAAGCACTTTATTTGTGACTGAATTTGCATGTTTACATGCACAGAAATATGCTTATAAACACCAAAAATCAGCAATGTTATCAAAACCCGACAACAAAAGAAACTTGCATTAAATATAATCAGATAATTTCCTGCTTTTGACGTCAAAACATCAACAGGTATGCGCACAACACTTGCGCGCGCTGGATAAGTCTGTAAGAATGGCAGTTAAATCTACATGTTCTGACTGTTTTTTGCTTAAACCTTTTATGACCTTACCCCGATAAAGGAAAATCATTTTAAGCGTAATATAGATAGGCCTAGTAGGTTTAAGAACATGCATGTAAACCTGCTCAAGTGATTTCTGCCATAGAAAATTAATAATTAAAGTTGCTTTCAAAATCCAGTGACATGGGCATGATGGGTGACTTACAGCAAATACAATGGTTGAACTAGTTTTTATATCTTTCCAGCTTGTATTTGTGTAAATGCCAAGCAAAAAGGCAGCTTGCGATAACAGATCTCCAGGATCGGTAAAGACACCGGAGCATAGGGCTGCAACTAGTGATTATTTTAATAATCGACTAATCTAACGATTATTTGAATGATAATTAGACTATTCGGCAATTATTGCAATGATTAGTCATTAGCTCTTAACCAACTATTCAGCTTGTGCCCTAACTTAAAAGGTTGTATTAAACATGCTTGCTAACAATACAGAGGACAAAATAATTTTTTAAAAATACAAACTGTGCCGCCTCGTGCCACCCCCTGACAAGATGCCGCCCTGGGTAACTGCCATGTCGCCCATGCCTAAATCCGCCGCTGGCAGTTGGTTATGCGTTGCAAATGTTCAAATGTATCACCTTACAAGTCATGCGCTAAGTTAAAGTGTTTAGATGTCAAAACAGTGCGATAGATGTCATAACAGAGCTAAGTGTTTCTGAACTGATAATCTGATGTATTACTTGTGATTTGTGTGAAAGGGAATAAAAGTTATTGTTGTTTTAGCACCTCGTGTTGATTTCACTAGGAAAATGCTGTGATACGTACCACGAGCCATGTAAAAATCATTTTGCAAAAATAGCAGGTATGCGTTTCCAAAGAATTTTGAGAGACTGTGGTGGGTGGACCTTGGACCCTCTAAGGGGGTCCGGGCGCATGCTCCCCCAAAAGAAAAGTGTGAACATTTTAAAGTTAAATGCATCAATCTGGTGCACTTTGAGAGCAAAATTAAGAGGCTAGATCTATGAAGAACTTGTGCTCTTGTAAACAATTTTGTGCTCTAGTAGTAATTTAATCATAAACACACTGGTTGTACAGATATGAATGGTGATGACATGGCAAAAAAGTCACACCCACAAAGCATGGTAAACGAGACCGAGTTTAATGCAGTTCAAAATCTGAACTGAAACAAGTCTGACCTACTGCCCCTTTCTTTGCTACTGCCCCTTTCTTTGCTGTCAAAATCACCTGCTGTCCCTCCCTCAGGGGAGGTTGTCTCCCCTGCTGACCCGCTGCCCCTCTCTGAATGTCTGTCCCTCTATGAGAGTCAGCTGAGGCTGTCTCTCCTGCTGCCCCTGCGGTCTCTTCTGCTACCTGGAGAAAATGTCTCTTCTGCTACAAAGAAACAAGTAACGTTCAAATTCCTCCAGTTTATTTCTTGAAAAAACCCTATGAATAATCTGTTTGGCTTTTGACTTGCCATCTAACTATGCTAGCTATCCTAGCTAGCGACCTCAGTAGCTGTTTCTTCCTCATCTGGTGGTGGACTTCGCTCCCTCTTCTTGAAATATTTAAAAATGCTCATGATCTGAAAATCAAGGGTACAAACATTAAGCTTAAAACAGTAGCATTACTTAAACTTAATTAGTTAACATTACAAATAGCCTAATCAGGGCTCGACATTCAGCACTGTAATGTGCTTGTCCTCTGGACAAGTAAATTGGTCATTCACTTGTCTGAGTAAAAAAAGTTACTTGTCCGGAAAGAAAAAAAGGACATTTAAGTTACATGCTCAAGTAACATGTCAAAGTTTATGTTGTGTGTTTCCTAAAATTATGACTAATGCACAACCTAATAGTGTACCTATGCAATCAACTCAATTCTCTGTGACAGAAATGTAAACTGCACTGGAGGCTATTGTCATATGGGAATTATTTTATCACGCATGGTAGTCAAATAAACAAAAGCCTCCATTGCCACCATTAAAAGCAGTGACGCACATAGTTCTAAGGAATGAGATCTACTTTTTCCATCATGTTTTTGCAGCAAGATCTACCATATACAATATAGGCTATACATTAACACAATATCAAAATTTCAGTAGTCTTTAGAGCCCGACCAATATGGGATTTTTGAGACTGATACCGATTTTAGAGGGGGAAAATTCATGATTACCAATATGGTGGCCGATATAGCTAATTTTTGAGCTGGAATGAAAACAAACCTTTTCTATGTGGATTGTGCGATATGACTATGCAAAAGTACTCAGAAGGCTGCTTTCTTAAATATTTTTATCAAAGAATATTTGACATTATTATTATACACTGTCAACAAATTCTAGAAAAGAACACTGATAAAATAAAGAATAAAAACACAATAAATAGCTAAATAAACATCGTACTGTATGTTCAGTATCAGTCAGTTGCTGACCATTTAAATAAAGAATAAATAAAAATTATAGCTAAATAAAAATCAGTACTGTATGTTCAGTATCAGTCAGTTGCTGACCATTTCAATAAAGAATAAATAAAAATAAAATGAATAGCTAAATAAACATAAGTACTGTTTAGTATCAGTCAAATGCTGACTATTTTAATACTGCCAGTCAATTAGGGGCAGGCTGTAAAACAAGAAGCATTTACACCTGATGAGTCAAGAGATAAACAGCGGCAGTGGTATTACACCGTATTCTGCTATACAAGTTCAGGGGAAACTTTCAATGGTGGAAAACCACTTTTAAATATTACATTTTGTAAATGCAATGACTGGAATTGTTCGGTTTAAGGGGGTATCAAACTGTGAATCCTGAATAAAACAGTCTGGTGAATACATGTTTACACATTAGCTTCCACTCAGCTGAAAAGCAATAAAAGTAGCTATGTGGTTAACTAGTTAGCTATAAGCTTGTTGTCACAGAGTAAAAGATGGAATTTATTTATTTTCCAGCATTGCATCTCACCAAATAGGTAACAAAGTAGCGTGAAATCAACACTTAACAGACACAATCCACCACCGCACCGTTGTCTGCTGAGCTGCAAAAAGATGCAATGACAAACTATAGCTGGCTAACATAGCAAACAGATGTGATAAACATGAGTGACATGGTTCTCAGGGACAGGGTTAACGTTATATTAGTTATATTGAAAAGGGAAATGATGAGGTCATTGTTTATGAACTTTTCAATATATATTTCACAAACTAGTTAGCAACTTGCCGTGAAGACACCGCTTAACTCTGCACTGCTTAACACCGATAAATCGGTCGGGCACTAGTAGTCTGTAGTGAAATTTGACAATTCTCAATACCAGTTTCAATACCACAACAAATAATAACACTACCTAATATGTTAATTATCGAAGAATGTTAAGTAATTATTCAAGACTAGTAAACAGTCAGTAATAAAATAACAAAAAACAGCAATGAATAGAAATAGATAAATAATAGAACAAAAAAATACAAATTAAGAAAATTCAGTGCTTTCTTTTACAGCTTTAAAAGTTTTAACAGCAGTAGGCTATTCAAGTAAACATTCAGAATGAAATGCAACATAAAACTACTGTTGGTCTTTACTGTACGATTATAATTAGAGCCCGACCGATATGGGATTTTTGAGACCGATACGATACCAATTTTAGAGGGGGGAAATTCACAGATTACCGATATGGTGGCTGATATAGTTAATTTGGTATTCTTTTGACTGGATTTGCTAGATTCCTGGCTTATCTTTGCTTTGTATGAAACATAACTAGAAACTATAGCTGTTAAAAAAAAAAAAAACGCAGTGGAAAAAGTACAATATTTCTCTCTGAAATGTAGTGGAGTTGAAGTAATAGAAAATGCCATGGTAATACTCAAGTAAAGTACAAGTACCTCTAAATTGTACTAAAGCACAGTTTTCTTGCTTATCAAAACATCATCAGCAATATTTCGCTGTTAATAACAAAACAGTCACAAACAATAACTCATGGTTCGCTGTTACCGTGTCAAGAGATAAACAGCGGCAGCAGTGTTACACCGTATTCTGCTATACAAGTTCAGGAGAAACTTTCAACAGGGGAAAACCAGAATTTTAAATATTACATTTTGTATATGCAACGACTGGAATTGTTCAGTTGAAGGGGGTGCCAAACTGCAAATCCTGAACAAAACAGTTTGGTGAATACATGTTTATACATTAGCTTCCACTCAGCTGACAAGGTATGAAAGTAGCTATGTGGTTAGCTAGTTAGCTATAAGCTCGATGTCACGGAGAGTAAAAGATGGACGTTGTATTATTTCCAGCATTGCGTCTCACCAAATAGGTAACAACGTAGCGTGAAATCAACACTCAAGAGACACAATCCACAACCGCACCGTTGTCTGCGGAGCTGCAGACAACTTGGGTCAAACATTTTAGGTAGCCTTCCACAAGTTTCTCACAATAAGTTGCTGGAATTTTGGCCCATTCCTCCAGACAGAACTGGTGTGACAAGTTCAAATCCAGGGCGTGCTGAGTGAATCCATCCAGGTCTCCTAAGCAACCAAATTGGCCCAGTTGCTAGGGAGGGTAGAGTCACATGGGATAACCTCCTCGTGGTCGCTATAATGTGGTTCGCTCTCAGTGGGGCGCGTGGCGAGTTGTGTGTGGATGCCGCGGAGAATAGCGTGAAGCCTCCACACACGCTATGTCTCCACGGTAATGCGCTCAACAAGCCACGTGATAAAATGCACGGATTGACGGTCTCAGACGCGGAGACAACTGAGATTCTTCCTCCGCCACCCGGATTGAGGCGAGTCACTACGCCACCACGAGGACCTAGAGCGCATTGGGAATTGGGTATTCCAAATTTTGGAGAAAAAGGGGGAGGAAAAAAGAAAAGAAAAAAAAGAACTGTGTAACTGAGTCAGGTTTGTAGGCCTCCTTGCTCGCAACACGCTTTTCAGTTCTGCCCACAAATTTTCTATCGGATTGAGGCCAGGGCTTTATGATGGCCACTCAAATACCTTGACTTTGTTGTCCTTAAGCCATTTTTAGAGATATGCTTGGGGTCATTGTCCATTTGGAAGACCCATTTGCGACCGAGCTTTAACTTCCTGGCTGATGTCTTGAGATGTTGCTTCAATATATCCACATAATTTTCCTTCCTTATGATGCCATGTATTTTTTGAAGTGCACCAATCCCTCCTGCAGCAAAGCACCCCCACAACATGATGCTGCCACCCCCATGCTTCACGGTTGGGATGGTGTTCTTAAGCTTGCAAGCCTCACCCTTTTTCCTTCCAAACATAACGTTGGTCATTATGGCCAAACAGTTCATTTTTTGTTTCATCAGACCAGAGGGCATTTCTCCAAAAAGTTATTAAAAAGATATGTCCCCATGTGCAGTTGCAAATTGTAGTCTGGCTTTTTTTAAGGCGGTTTTGGAACAGTGGCTTCTTCCTTGCTGAGCAGCCTTTCAGGTTATGTCGATATAGGACTCGTTTTCCTGTGGATATAGATACTGGTCTACCTGTTTCCTCTAGCATCTTCACAAGGTCCTTTGCTGTTGTTCTGGGATTGATTTGCACTTTTTGCACCAAACTACGTTCATCTTTAGGAGACAGAATGCGTCTCCTTCCTGAGCGGTATGATGGCTGCGTGGCCCCATGGTGTTTATACTTGCATACTATTGTTTGTACAGATGAACGTATTACCTTCAGACGTTTGGAAATTGCTCACAAGGATGAACCAGACTTGTGGAGGTCCACAATTGTTTTTCTGAAGTCTTGGCTGATTTCTTTTGATTTTCTCATGATGTCAAGCAAAGAGGAACTGCGTTTGAAAGTAGGATTTTAAAATACATCCACAGATACACCTCCAATTGACTCCAATTAACCTATCAGAAGCTAATTGTCTAATTGCCTAAAGGCTTGACATCATTTCCAAGCTGCTTAAAGGCACAGTTAACTTAGCGTATGTAAACTTCTGACCCACTGGAATTGTGATATAGTCAATTAAAAGTGAAACAATCTGTCTGTAAAAAACTGTTGGAAAAATTACTCATGTCATGCACAAAGTAGATGTCCTAAACGATTTGCCATAACTAAATTATAAAATTGCGCACTCTGGATTATTTTCAACTGCAGAATAAGAATATGAACTTTGTAATAAGTGACACAGGCCTAGCCTATCACAAATATAGCCTGTTGTTTTTTCGTTACTGACGTTTTAATCAGTCTGCTTGTCCGGACGGGCAAGTAAAATTCTCTTTCACTTAAAAAATCCACTTGTCCCGGACAAGCGTTAATGTCGACCCCTGGTTACATGATGAGCCAACTTGCTCCTGAGATGCTGAAAATAATTACGTTGTCAGAGCCTCTGGTAATAACGTTAACGTTAGATAATTAGCTAACGTTAGCTAGCTAGATATAACTTTACATACGTTATACATTGTTTTCCACGAAAAGCAGCCGGATATGTCAGTCAACATAAGCAAGGAGACTGACAGCTAACATCGTTAGCTAACGTTAACGTTCCCTAACTTAGCTAACATTAGATTAACGTTAATCTAATGTTAGCTAATGTTAACGGTCCCTAATTTAGCTAACATTAGATTAACGTTAATCTAATATATAACCGCTGCAGTAAAGTTATCTGTTTGCATGTTGTACATTGATAATGATAAAATTGTGTTTGGACGAGTGGATAACTGCAGTGGATACTGTAATGTTAGTTAATGTTACTTACCTCAAACGATGTTGTGTCCTCAAAATGCCTTGGCGTCTCGGATGCAGCTAGGTGGTTCCAGTGCGTGTGAGCATACGCGCGTACAGCGGGTGGGGAGTGACTGGGAGTGAGAGATGCTTTGCAGAAGCAACGGCGCAAAACACCATGTTAGAGATCTTTTATGCTATTATGAGAAGTGTAAAAGTATTTTCGGTTCATTGTGGAACTGTAGCCGGACAATTAATGCTTGGTAATTCACGGGAAACACCATTTCTATGAGACTTAGTTGTTTATAAAGGAAGTGTTAGAACATATCTGAACCTTATTATTAACAAAATTCTGACACAAAATTTTAACTCTCAGCTTTGTTGTCAGCAGTGGTGTGGCATCCAGAAGTGGGACGATTCTATTTACTGTGGAAAATAGTGACCGTATCCCACCCACCCTGAGCATCAACAAAGGCCTTCAGCTCACAGAGGGCACTGTGAAGATCATTTCCACTGATGACTTGAAACTGACTGATCCAGACACAGCTCTGGAGAATATCACCTACAACATAATTCAAAGCCCACAATATGGCAAGTTGCACTTCCTAAGCCCCGTTTCACACATCAAACATCAACAACATGGATCTCGCTTACCACCATCTTAATGGGCGAGCTTAGATTGACAGGTTCACCTTTCAGCCCAATGATAGAACTAATGAAGGTTATTTAGAGTATGGACAGCTGAAGAATGAGTTCACTCTTTCAGAATCAGTGTTCACTATAAAGGTAGACTGCTGACATCTCATATAAGCACATTCAACCACAACCAATGAACATAAAAATGAGAATTCCTCATAAAGGAATGCTACACGATTGAGGCATAAAGCATTTACATGTTTCCATTGACCAGAATCTACACCTCTGATTGTTTATTTCTTGTGGCAATAATTTTGAAACGTGTGTATTTTAATGTTTTTGGACTGGCCCCATTCACTTTTATTATAATATTTTATTATAAGACAATTAACATTGTGCCACAAATGCTACTGACTGAGCTTAACTTGTCTTAAATAGTAAAACCTACTAAAAAAAAAAAAAAAAAAAACTCATAAAACACTGATTTTCATCAGGCCCTTTCAAAAATATACAATGATAAACAACTAATGCTGTTGTTACCAAAGTTAAGTTATTGTTAATTAATCTCCTTAGTATGTAGTTTTGTAAGAAGCTTTCAGAATATTTATAATTATGTTAACATTTTGTCCTTATCTTTTGTTTTTTCATTTTTTAATGACTGTGGTGTTAGCCTTGTTTTAGTGTAGTAAATATATCGCTATGGTTACCAAGGTAATTTTATTACAAGGGGATTTAACCATATTTATTGTTTAATTTTAGCCTACTTAACGCACTGTAACTGTCAAGTCAAGGGCTTGCATACTAACCAGTTAGCACAGCAGGAGAGTAGCGGGTTAACAAAGCGCTCCCGTTTGTATTGCATGTTAAACAGAGAGGCTTTGCTGGCCAGGTGCGCGTGCAGGTCCGGTGCCATTCACCATGTCATAACGTCGCTCCCTCGAGGCCTGCGACACAATTTAATATTCTGTAAACGGTCAGCAAGGCGGCAAACGCGCTGGCCGGCACATCCAGCCTTGTGCCACCGAGAGAATGGCTCTCCCGCCCGCACAGGTGTACCTGCTGAAAACTTTGTTCGCGTCCTGAGGGAGCGCGCCCACCATCACTTGGCTGAACTCGCGCACTGCTACCCTGAGCCAAAACCGCGTGCTTGTCTAAACGCGCGACCCCTGAGACCCGGATGGTCATAAATTATATCCACCTCTCTTCTCACGCAAAAAGAGCTTTTCACAGACTGTGATGACGCGTTCCCGCCTTATTTAGCAGCGTAAATCTATCAAACTTTTTTATGTTGTCATTTTTTTTTTAAATATTGGGTGTGAATTTATAACATTATGCTTTGTGTTATATTACCCTGGAATTAGTTTAAAAAAACGAATTACAACAGCTGCGAGGGGGTTTCTATTACAGCTGCTGAGAGTGACAGTAAATTTGCCATCTTCTCCCATTTTACTGTCTTAATCCACAGCTCTCTATTTTTTAACTCTTCTGGAAAGTCACACAATAAAATAATACAATATATAGTATAATCATTTATGTTTAGAATATAGTAATGTATTGTTTATGTAGTTTGCTTATGAAATCTAATATTTATACTTAATTGATATGAACTTTTCTTTTAAAAATAAAATTTGAAGATCCACAAATTCAAAGCACGTGTTTTTTATTTATTTATTTATTTTATTTTATTTTTTTTTCGAATCTTAAAAAACACCTAAATGAATAAACAACAAAACATATTGAAATAAATACAATTATTTAAAAAAATATTCTTATTAATAATTCAAGTTGAACTAATTTTAAATATAATAACACAATAAAATAATAAAATATATAGTAATTTATTATAATTTATGTTTAGAATATATTAATGTATTAATCATGTATTTTGTTTATGATATATCATATTTATAGTTATTTTATTTTATTGATATGCACTTTTCTTTAAAAAAATAACATTTGAAGATCCATGAATTCAAAACACTTGTTATTTTCCAATCTTAGAAAAAAAAAAACTGAATTCTCAGTCTAAAATCTCGTTTTACTGTTAATAAAATAAAATAAAACTCTTCTAATGTAATAGATAAATAAACAAAAATTAAATAAATACCCTGTTTGTCTAAAAATAAAATCATTAGATAATAAAAAGGCAAACTGAGTTTTAACATTTCTAGACAATATTTTTTTTTTTTTTTTTTTGGCTACAGTAAGCAATGACTATAAAATGCAAGTGTTTTCTGTTTGTGATACTGTAATGCTTCCCTCTAGTGGTAATGTAAAAGTATTGCAGTTTCAATGACTTCTCTTTAGCTTGAATTAATCTAATTTCCTTACACAGATAGAGATACTGGATAAAACACTTCCCAGTGTTGTAAATAAAGGGATTCCAAGTACTGTGGAGAATCTTCCGGATGGCAAACAGGGCATTTAAATCACCTCCAAAGAGCTGCAAGCCTCAGATCCAGACAGCCCAGATGACACACTTGAGTTCACAATCACAAGGCCTCCACACTTTGGTTACCTTGAGAATGCTCTCACAGGCAAGTGCATGGGTTATGGTGTGGGCTGTCTTTATAATATGCATAGACTGTGTCCAAATTTTAATGTAAATTCTTGGTCATTATAGGTGCCTACATTAAAGGGTGCTTTATACAGAAAGATATGGACCAGAAAGCAGTGCGCTATGTCATACTTACTGATATGGAAGTGACAGCAGACAGCTTTGAGTTCCAAGTCATAGATCCTGCAGGAAACAACATACTTCCAGAGGTGTTTGTACTTTTATCATTTGTTTTGATTACAATACAGAGCCTAAACCAACATATGCACAAATGCAACCACTGAACATTAAATGCACACTTAGTAACCTCCTCTACTGAATTTTTTTTTTACAAAGTTTTAAGAAATGTAAAGTACTTTTAGCAAATGTTTCTAAATAGATGTAAGTCTGCATGAAGACTCCAGTCATATCAGTTGCCTAGAGAAAGCTATTTTATTCTACATAGGGTGTATTTAATAATACTAATAATTTTAGTTGAATACTTAATTTGATATCATTGATAAATATTCCATTCTTTCTAGTACTAAACTTTGCATTTTGTGAGTTTTCAGTGCAAAGAAGACAAGTTGATACAGCAAATAAAGTAGTTGTATACTTGACAATTGAATGACTGACTCACATTCTATTGGAATTCTGGACAGTATAATTTCAGATCCTATGTGATTTTGACTTTTTCAACTGCCAAAACAGGATGGAATTCAGGTGGTCTCGTGTGGAGCTGTCGGTTTCTTTTTACCGTTTTTGTGAGAATGTAGGAACTCTAGCCATGCAGGTGGTCCGCAGTGGGAATAGCAAAGATCCAGCATCATCAGCATACAGGTGTGGTTTACTACAGTATAAATAAATATTAAACCAATAATGAAAATTCTGTAATCATTTACTCACCCTCATCTCGTTCCAAACCCATATGACTTTCTTCTGTGGAACACAAAAGAAGATATATTACAGAACGTCCAGATTGCTCTTTTCCGTAATGGAGACTGGGGCTGTCGAGCTCTATAAAGTAGTCTAAATGATTTGCATTTGATAGCTTTGATAGCTTTGTATGAGGAATGCTACAGACCAAAATGTAAGACATTATTCAGTGGAAATGTTACTAGTGAATATTCTGGTACCCTGAAATTAACATCATTCTCCAGTTACTGAAAGGGCCATACCCTGTCTGACATTTTGGATCAGTTCGAATGTGTTACGTTTTCATGCAGCGCTACTGATAGCATGTTGCACGAGCAGCCTCATAGACAAGGGTTCTGGTCCTATGGAAACCAGGAAGTAATCACGTTCACATAAACAATGGTGAGTGCAATTCGGAGGTTTTTACTCTATTGTTTGTTAAGTTTAGGGTTTGTGTTAGGCCGTATGGTTAATAAAATATGCATTTCTGTTGACTGTATTACATAATTTACAGCTAAATGGACAATTCGCTTTAGCGCCACTCTGTGGACATTTCACCCACTGATACATTTAACAACACTTCCAACTTCAGCCACTGGGGGCAGTGATTCAAATTTCGGTAAGCACAGATCGATTTCAGCTGACGAACGTTCGACCTACTGTCAACAAATTCACAGTAAGCTCAGTCATGGAAATGTTCCCCTCCCTAGGTCATGCCAGGCTTGACATAAATGATGTCGAACATCTTTGGTTCTCGCATCTTGTCTTGATGCGGCATATTTAAATTGAATAATATTTGAATACATGTGGTTTGGAGGGATGGGATAAGTATTGCTTTTTTTCTCCCAGGTAGAAGAGGGAACTGCCAAAGTTGGGAAAGATTTCACTCACAGTCCTGCCAGTCTTATACAGTTTGATCCAGGTGGTTATCACCTCAAACTTCTGCTGTTTCCATTTACTTTGATTCTTTATCTTTGTACACGAATATGCTAATGAACCAATTTACCTTTGTCTTTTACCTCAAATTTAACCTACATTTACCTCAAAGGTGATGGGCTTGAAGAGAACCATGAGAAATTTGAGGTGGTTTTGAAGACTCCAAAGAATGCTGTTTTGGGACAGCAGTACAAGGCCGCAGTTGAGATTGTGGATCCTAGAAATGGTAAAATCTGACTACCACACATGGAGTCGCAAGTTCAAATCCAGGGTGTGCTGAGTGACTCCAGTCAGGCTTCCTAAGCAACCAGTTGGCCCAGTTGCTAGGGTGGGTAGAGTCACGTATGGTTAACCTCCTCGTGGTCACTATAATGTGGTTCTCACTCTCGGTGGGACGCGTGGTGAGTTGTGCATGGATGCAGCCTCGGAGAATAGCGTGAACTTCCACATGCGCCACGTCTCAGTGGTAATGCGCTCAACAAGCCACGTGATAAGATGCGCGGATTGACGGTCTCAGACACGGAGGCAATTTAGAATCGTCCTCCGTCACCCGGATTGAGGCGAGTCACTACGCCACCACGAGGACTTGGAGCGCATTGGGAATTGGGCATTCCAAATTGGGGGAAAAGGGGAGAAAATCCATCTGTAATCCAATCTGATCTGTAACCCTCATCTTGTAAAGGCTAGGGTATATTTTGTTTTTGTACATTCCGTTCTTTCTTGCACACAGTCAAGCGCTCAGCCTTTCAAAGTATAGTCTTTTGACCGCAAGCCCATATGGACACATTCGACACATGCGCACTACGACTGCTATGCGGGCCAACAATGTCAAGAGGTGTCAAGTTTTAGGCTCATAACTCAAATATCTATGTGTATTTAACTTATTGATCTTAAAAATCTATAGACCTAGAATTTTAAGTGTTAATAACTAAAACAATTGTGTACAAAATTGAGGATGTGGGGATTACCCATAATCCATTGCACTTGAATTATTTAATTATGTTTCCTTGGTCAAAGTGAACTTATGGGGGCATTTAAATAGTTGTCATTAAGAATTAATAGAGGTTTTAGCTCTTTTGTAGTATTATTTACAGTATGTAGTTTTGTTGCAAATAATTGTTTTGTGTGATGTCACCATTAGGGTGATCGGTGTCCCCTTTGGTCAAGTTGGAATCTGTTAAGTCTATTTTAGTTCACCTTGTGCATGTGCAACTGAGGTTCTATTTTATATGTAATTAAAATTAATTATTCTCCTAGAATCTTTATTTCAGCTGTATTATTGTATGATCTACATTTGAGTCAATTCAACTAAAATGATTAAGTAGAAACAAATTTGAGTTAAGTCTACTTGCATCTAGTTACCTTAACTTAAATAGTTAATTTCATTCTATATAAACACCAAGTTAAGTGAACTTAATTACACAAGTTTTGGAGATGCCATTACTCAATTCAGTTGAGGGAATGAGTTTACTCATTCTGTCAACTTAGGGCTTTCAGTGTGGCAGAGCAACAGTTTGAGGAGAATATTGCTGAGTAGGAATGTTAAAGTCAATATATTTAAAGAAACGTACCCATATAATTACATGTTGACATATCAAGTTTAATGGTTCAAAGTTTTGAAGGTAACTTTATCACCCCTTTGAGTACTTAGGTTTGTTACCACCACAGTAACGCAAGAACTTAAGCATGTTCAACCGAACCGCACGTTGGCCAAGTCTTTTCATCTGCATACATGTATTTGCGTAAAGTATGTTTCTGGCCTTACTCTACATACCCATATTACACAATATTTCTATATTATCTGAGAACATTTTTCCCTTCAGGCAAGAGTAATCAAAATGGCTTTATTGTTGATGAAGATGAGAAGCAACATCCTTTCCAAAGCTTCCCACACCTCTACAAACATGATCCACCACAAGTTGAGAAATACACTCCAGACCCAAGACCACAATCCTTTGGGAGGACGATCAGCCGAGATGGGACGTCTCTTATTGCACTCACTTCAGTCATTAAAGGGAGGAAGAACCTCATGATCAGGCTTTTAGTAGTCAAGGCCAGAGGCAGCTGAGGATCCTTGGTAGAAACAGACAGAGTGAGTCAGAGCATCTAACTTACTCATTTACTTTTTTAACACCTTAAGTGTTACTAAAACACTTTATTCACTTTAGAAATGACCATGTTTTTAGGCACATCTGTTAAAGGTGGACAACAAAAATCAAGAAAGAGTTTGGAGAGTAGGTTTTTTTCATTTTCTGCCTTTATTTGTGCTTACAGTACTACATTTCTCAAATTACTACTCAAATTTCTCTGTTTTTCATTATTTATTCCTCAGATCTAACTATACCTTTCAGGTGTTCCTGCATAATAGTTTGCTTAAGGCCGAGATTAAGCTGCAATATGACATATAATCATCTTGTCCATTAGTTTAATGGACTTATTCCACTGAGACCACAGGAAAAGATATCAGAACCTCGAGTCCACTCTCAACTAGAGATCACTCCAATCTGGAATTGGTCTGGATTGTCTACTGACACTGGATCAGTACAGATTCCCCAAAGAGACTCTGCCTCTTTTGTAACTGATTCAGGAGTGCGGCAACACAAGATATGCTTAAGAATTTTCTCTAACACAAGACTAAAATCTGTCCATCCATCCACAAGTTAAATAGTGTGTACTGTTTAAAATGATAGTTTATAATGGAAACGGGCTCTCGTTTCATCTTTCATTTCTCTCTTTCAAAGTTTCAGAAGCCTGTTAGTATCGGTTGTCCTAATGGCTGGACTCACTACCGGAGGAACTGTTATATTTTGGGACCTGGTGTTGCTAGCTGGAGCAGCGCTCAATGTGCTTGCGTGCTGTATGTAACTCCATTTATCTCAGAGAAACATATACACACATACTTATTACTATACATCTGTCCTTTCTACTCCTAAATATTGGTGTCCTGTCTCCAAATTAGGCTTGAGGGCCACTTGACAAGTGTGCAATCGAAGACTGATTTGAAGTGGATGTGGAAGTTTGCTGGAAAGCAAGCATTCTGGAGTGCACAGACATTGCAAGTACCCAAAAGTACTATGGAATTACCATGCTGTTTGGATATGGTACCACGGTAATAGCCTACCACGTGCCATGATAGTACCATGGAGTACATGTAAATACCATGGTAAATGAATATGGTAATCATTCATTTTTGTTGGTACTGAGATCTGATACAATCACTGTACCAAGGTGCAACTACAGTACTTCATTTTTTAAGGAATTCAATGTAAAAATTTCCCTGTAAATAAGAATACTGCTTTGATTTTGTGCAGGGCTCACAGGTGGTCCAGAACAGTGGTCTTGGACTGATGGCAGGCCTCTGACATTCTCCAGACTCAAGAAGAGAAGGGTGACCGATCATCAGGACCATGATACTTCTACATGTGTTTTGGCTCAGAGCCAGAAGATATGGATTCCAAAACACTGCGCTGATGGATTAGAGCACAGAATAAATAATTACATTTTAATCCACAATGACATGCTTTCTTGTTTACAATAAATAATGAATTACAATAATATTGATTACAATAAAAAGATAACCTTTACTGAGTTTTTTATTTTTTTTATTTGTAAAATGTCTATACACTTTCTGTACCGTGATAACCTGTCAAAATACCATAGTTACTTCATTTACTGTTACTAATCTAAAACTGTGAGTACTTGATTCTCATTCTCACGTTTGGTGACATCATGAAATGAGGCACGTTGATTCGACATAAATCAAATGTGTAGAATTTGAACCATTCTGGGTTCAATACAAGTTGAGCTCAATCAACAGCATTTGTGGCATAATGTTGATTACCACAAAAACTAATTTCAAGTCGTCCCTCCTTTTCTTTAACAAAAAACAAAACAGTGAGGCACTTACAATGGAAGTGAATGGGGCCAATTTTTCAAGGGTTTAAAGGCAGCCTACCATTTTATAAAATCACTAACACTGATTCTTCTGTTAAAAACGAATGTATTATTTGAGCTGTAAAGTTGTTTGAATTGTCACTTTTACAGTCGTTTTGCGGTTTATGGCGTTAAGTCATCATGGCAACGTTGTAAAATTGGATATAACTTTACACAGAAAAGGTTAGTAAGTGATTTTATCACACTAAAATCATGTTAACACGCATATTGTTTACATCCTGTGGCTATACTTTTGAAACAGTGAGTATTTTAATGTTAACAGATTGGCCCCATTCACTTGCATTGTAAGTGCCTCGCTGTGACCCAGATTTTTGCTTTTTTAAAAGAAAGAAGTTCAATCAATATTACGCCAATATTACTTTAAACTTGGTTCCGCCTGTTTCCTGCCCGGACACTCATAGATGTGCGACGGGGAAAAGATGGCGGCGGCCATGGTACAAATGTCATGTTTGTATCGTGGGATGTTAGCGGTCAGAGCAACTGGCATTCGACCCCTTATTCCAGGACTTGTGCCATCTCAGTTCAGGGCGTTTTCGATCAAGAAAGACCCGGAGTTAGAGGAAAATCCCTATTATAGTAAATATGAAGAGAAGATCAAGAAGCTACGGAGGTAGGAGCTGTCAAATGCTGATGAAGTTTATATGTAATGCAATAGTGCTAAGCTGTCAAACACTAATCTAATGTGTTTACTAATGTAACATCAGCTCAAAACCTCAAGAATATAAAGCTCGATTGGAGAAGCGCAATGACATGAAGACGGAGCCGCTCGGAAACTCAAGACAAGCAGAATATGTGAAGTACATGGAAGAGGAGGTGATGACAAGTCCTTACACTGAGAAGACAAATGTAGTGATATATATATATATATATCACTACACTATATATCACGCTAAATTTGTCTTTTCTGACTGATACGTTTTAAATGTTATAGCAATATTGTTACGTATAACGTATACATTATTAAAGGGATAGTACATCCAAAAATGAAAAATTTCTCATCATTTACTCACCCTCATGCCATCCCAGATGTGTATGACTTTCTTTCTTCTGCAGAACACAAACAAAGATTTTTAGAAGAATATTTCAGCTTTGTAAGATCATACAATGCAAGTGAATGGTGACCAAATAGTAAGTACATAATCTCAGCACAATAAACTTTTCAGGTTCTGACTAGACTCAATATATGCTTTAAAATAAACAATTATCTACAGTTCTCAAAACATGTCCACTTTTACAGCTGTGAAGGCACTAATAGGCTACATAGCTTTTCAGGATAGTCTGCTCAGGTTCTTCCATCGATGGATAAAGACTCGACAAAATAACTAAAATGCTTCTATTTGTGATATTTGGCCATCATCCTCAAACCCATAATCATTAACAGATTGGTGGGGAAGAACAATATCGCCTCGCTATATTTCTGTGATCAGTTGTTCTCAAGTTTCTGTCATTTTTAATGCTGCGTTAGTACATAGCGATTGTTTACGCTTAACCGGAAGTTCAGCCCACATCGCCCGTAAAACATCATGGGACTCGGGAATATTGTGGATGGTCTCTGAAGATATAGATTTAACCACTGGAGTCATCTGGATTACTTTTAGGAGGGGGAGCAAATGATGAGAGAATTTTCATTTTTAGGTGTACTATTCCTTTAAGGCATATAAGAATGTACCTGAAGACTTTATTTACTGTTTATTTTACTGTAGTTGGATAAACGAGGTGAAGCAGGTTCTGGCGGCTTCACCAAAGATAAGGTATGACATCAGACCTGTCATCTGGAATTAAATGCATACTAAATTGGAGATTTTAAGACAAATAAAGTTTAGAATATGTATTATTTTATTTTTCTGTTTTCAATTTTAAAGTCATTAGGATCAATTCTCAACCTTGATAGGGTTCAGGAAAAATCTGGAACTGAAATTGGAGAGGTAAGAAAAATACTTTTCAACTTTGTCATCCTTTGTCATCATTTATTGTGTGTAAGCCGTCTTGGTTCCGGAAGTATTTTTCCCATTCAATTCGTCCATAGGGATTTCAAAATAGTTTTAAGACATGAACCAAACCATCCAGTTTCGAGATGAATCACAGCACTGCAAACTTTGATTTAAAGACAAATGTACAAGACTTAACACTTTTAGTAAGGGCATGAACTACAATCCCATGTAGCATTGCGAGTGGCGTAATTAAAAACGATGGAAAATATAAAGCTATTGATATAAAGTTAGTGATTAAAGTACATAAACAATATGTTTCGAGTTTATTGCAAAATATTCAGATATGAAGAAATACTGTATATACTGTAAGTAGTTTGAGAGTTTAAGAAGACCGACACAATAGGAAATGTCATGCAAGTGGACGATCGCTGCAAAGCTTGTTTGGCATTTTAAAAGGGGAAAATTGGGTGTGTAATATTTTCCTAGTAACAAAATTTGAGTCTGTATAGATTTTCGAAAAACAAGAAAGGCAGTCATTGCTAAATAAATTTGCCTATGTTTGTGATGCCCTTGCTTTATTTTTATTTTGTATTTAGATTGTTTGTATTGAATGTATGTGGATTTGACATAGAATTGCCTTGGGATTATGTGAATGTTCAATAAAATTATTATTTTTTTTAAACGGCTTGTTTGCCACGCTTTTGGTCGTGATTTTCTGATTGGTGTAGCAATCCTCAGGATTATGGGTAGTGTAGTTCTTCACTAGTAATTCTGTTATTAAACACATTTTTTTTTAAATGAAGTTGAAATAACACGGACTGATGGCTTCAACAGAAGCATGTACCATCGATTAACAACCTCGGAGCTCATGATAGGTCTGTCTTTAAAGGTTTATACAGTAAGTTATGGTTAAAAATCTGTTCGTCTGTGGAGAAAATGAAGGGGAATTTTACTTCTGGAATCCTGTTGTGCTGTATTAAGAGGAGATTGGATATTTTACCCTAGTGTTGATTTTTCAAAGTCTTAGCATGTAAACATTCTGTAATATAATCTATTATATTCATTTGGAAAAACAATGGTTAGACCTCTACACCAATTGTCTTTGTTGTTGATCAAACACTTTTTTTTCATTGTGCAGCTTTGGATGCAGTACTTCTCAAAGAAAGACACAATTAGTGCAGTAATTCCAGTGAGTTCTCTTTTATTCCTTTTTTTGTCATCAGTTCTTCTTTTAATTATTCCATAAAATATTTATGAACTGAATGTTAGTGAAATGTTTAGATGAATTCAGCTTTGATTTGATGACTAGTGAAACTTTTAGATTTTTTTAAGCCATGGAAAGCTATTCAATAACAACAGCAAATTTTCACCAGAGATATTTTCACCTTGTAACACACTTTCTCTTACTCAGGGTTCAACATTTGAAATAATTTTTGGTCGTGCCAAATCAAGCCCGATGGTAAGATTATTACCTCTTTTAAACATTGTAATTGATTTTTTTTTTTTATTTTTTTTTTTTGTCAAACCACCATAAAAGGACTGTAAGCTACTAAACCACCACTTGGTGGCAGTAGTTCCTTTCAAGAGAAGCAGCCCCTCTGCTAATAATAATGGATCAGAGTAGCCAAGTCCTTTATCTCTTTTGCTTAGAGTAAAATATATTAAATCTTGCACTCTGTTTATGATGGTCAATGGTCAAGGTATGTATCTTGCTTGACACTGGAATGAATATTCATCTTCTATATTAATGTGTTTTCCCAATGTTTCCACAGTTTCTATATGCTTTGCCCCAGAAAGAGGGCTATGAATTCTTTGTCGGCCAATGGGCCGGTCATGAGCTGCACTTCACATCATTGATTAATGTTCAGGTATTATATTCTCCCCCTTTAATATCAACTGTAGGTTTATGTTGGCTCAGGATTGACTGAAAATGGTTTCAATTGCAGACTAAGGGAGAGAATGCACCCAGTCAGCTAATTTTATACCACTACACGGACCTGCAGAAGGACAAGGGCATTGTGCTAATGACTGCTGAGATGGATAGCAAATTTGTGGTAAGTCAAGTTGATCGTTTTTAAGGGGATACACCTTTTGAAATTTTGGATATCTATTCCAATGATCAGTTTTCTTAAATGTTTTATTCATTTACTTTTTTGCCACTCTTTTTCAGACTGTCCACCAGGCTCAATGCTTGGCCAATCAGGTGCAGCTGTTTTACGGATCACAGCGGCATGAGACTTTCCGATTGGTCGAGACCTTCAACCACAAACCAGCAGAGTTTAAACACATGTCTGTAATAGCAGAACTAGAACAGAGTGGAATAGGATCTGGAGTCACCACAAATTAACAAACACTCTAAAGGCAATAATGTTGATATGGTTGCCAAATGTGAACTTTTGACTTTTCGGGAGAAAGAGCCGCTCTTGACATAACTTATTTAGTGGATCTCTCAGCTACAACTTGAGAGAAAAACATGCTCACACTGATATAATTTGATCAACAAGTAATGAGTTAAAGAGACTAATAAGATTCATATATCATGCTCTTTTGCTACCGTGTATGCAGTTTTGTTAACCCAAACCCTTCCATTTTTAATGCATACTGCGTGTACCATAGGCCTAACAGGCCTTATAATACCGTATGTAAAATACTGTGGTTGTTTGATCATATGTTAATGCTGTGTTTGACATGAAAAAATGGAAATTAATATGAAGGTATTATGAATCAGATTACATTAGATATAAGCTTGACTAACATTGTAAATACAACCTTGACCTGTTGAGTGAGAATATTAAATAGATCTGAATTTACCTCTGGAAAATACTTGTGTTCCTATTTCCATTGTGGTGTAATTCATTATAAAAAGAAGCTTTACACTTTGGATGGATGTGTCAAGTTAGTCCTGTGTTTCTCAAGAAGTTGTTGTTTTACTCCATTTTTGATCATCTATACCGTAAGCATTTCAATTCAGTGCTGAATTACTTGAAAGGAATATTTCTGTTTCAATATCAGTTAAGCTCAATCAACAGCATTTGTGACAATGTTGATTATCACAGCAATTAATTTCAACTTGTACTTCCTTTACTTTAAAAATAAATAAAAAATGTGGCATAACATGGCATTTACAGTTGTGGCCAAAAATATTGGCACCTTTGGTAAATATGAGCAAAGAGAGCTGTGGGGAAAAATCTCCATTGTTTATCCTTTTGATCTTTCATTCAAAAAAATCACAAAAATCACCTTTAATTGAAGTAAAACAATTGAAACAGGGAAAATATTTCATTATTAAGTAAATATTTTTCTCCAAAATGTATTTGCCATAATTATTGGCACCCTTTTATTCAATACTTTTTTCAACCACCCTTTGCCAAGATAACAGCTCTGAGTCTTCTCTTATAATGCCTAATGAGGTTGGAGAACACCTGGCAAAGGATCTGAGACCATTCCTCCATACAGAATCTCTACAGATCCTTCAAATTCAGAGGTCCATGTTGGTGGACTCTCCTCTTCAGTTCACCTCACAAATTTTCTATGGGGTTCAGGTCAGGGGACTGGGATGGCCATGGCAGAACCTTGATTTTGTGGACAGTGAACCATTTTTGTGTTGATTTTGATGTTTGTTTTGGATCATTGTCCTGCTAGAAGATCCAACCAGGGCCCATTGTAAGCTTTCTGGCAGAGGCAGCCAGGTTTAGATTTTTTTATCTGTGGGTATTTGATAAGAGTCCATAATGCCATGTATCCGAACAAGATGTCCAGGACCTCTGGCAGAAAAACAGCCCCACAACATTAAAGATCCAGCACCACATTTAACCGTGGGCATTGGGTACTTCTTCATCTCTGTGTGCGCCAAACCCATCTCTGGTGTTTGCTGCCAAAAAGCTCTTTTTTTGTTTCATCTCACCATAGAATCCAGTCGCATTTGAAGTTCCAGTAGTGTCTGGCAAATTGAAGATGCTTGAGTTTGTTGTTGGATGAAAGCAGAGGCTTTTTTCGTGAAACCCTCCCAAACAACTTGTGGTGATGTTGGTGATGTCTGATATTTAAAAAAAAAAATAATTCTTAGACATTCTAACCCCAAGACCCAACTAAATTCTGCAATTCTTCAGCTGTGATCTTTGGCCACTTGAACCATCCTCCTCACTGTGCAGGGAGACAATATAGACACACAACCTTTTCCAGGCCAATTATTTTTTCTTTTCTTTTTTGGATTTATCTCCCCTTTTCTTCCCAATTTGGCATGCCCAATTCCCAATGCACTCTAAGTCCTCATGGTGGCGAAGTGACTCGCCTCATTCTGGGTGGCGGAGGAGGAATCTCAGTTGCCTCCGTGTCTGAGACCGTCAATCCGCACATCTGATCACGTGGCTTGTTGAGCGCGTTACCGCGGAGACCTAGCATGTGTGGAGGCTTTACGCTATTCTACGCGGCATCCACACACAACTCACCACGTGCCCCACCGAGAGTGAGAACCACATTATAGCGACCACGAGGATATTAACCCAACTTGACTCTACCCAACCTAGCAACCAGGCCAATTGGTTGCTTAGGAAGTCTGACTGGAGTCACTCAGCAAGCCCTGGATTCGAATTTGCGACTCCAGGAGTGGTAGTCAGCGTCTTTACTTGCTGAGCTACCCAGGCCGATTCTTAAGATCTCCAGTTGATTGGAACTAGTTAATTATTGCCCTGATGGTGGAAATGGGCATTTTCAATGCTTTGGCAATTTTCTTATAGCCACTTCCCATTTTGTGAAGCTCAACAACCTTTTGCCGCACATCAGAACTATATTCTTTAGTGTAACCCACTGTGATTGATGTTTAAGGGGATTTGGCCTGTGTGTTACCTCATATACAGGTGCATCTCAATAAATTAGAATGTCGTGGAAAAGTTTATTTATTTCAGTAATTCAACTCAAATTGTGAAACTCGTGTATTAAATAAATTCAATGCACACAGACTGAAGTAGTTTAAGTCTTTGGTTCTTTTAATTGTGATGATTTTGGCTCACATTTAACAAAAACCCACCAATTCACTATCTCAAAAAATTAGAATATGGTGACATGCCAATCAGCTAATCAACTCAAAACACCTGCAAAGGTTTCCTGAGCCTTCAAAATTGTCTCTCAGTTTGGTTCACTAGGCTACACAATCATGGGGAAGACTGCTGATCTGACAGTTGTCCAGAAGACAATCATTGACACCCTTCACAAGGAGGGTAAGCCACAAACATTCATTGCCAAAGAAGCTGGCTGTTCACAGAGTGCTGTATCCAAGCATGTTAACAGAAAGTTGAGTGGAAGGAAAAAGTGTGGAAGAAAAAGATGCACAACCAACCGAGAGAACCGCAGCCTTATGATTGTCAAGCAAAATCGATTCAAGAATTTGGGTGAACTTCACAAGGAATGGACTGAGGCTGGGGTCAAGGCATCAAGACACAGACATGTCAAGGAATTTGGCTACAGTTGTCGTATTCCTCTTGTTAAGCCACTCCTGAACCACAGACAACGTCAGAGGCGTATTACCTGGGCTAAGGAGAAGAAGAACTGGACTGTTGCCCAGTGTTCCAAAGTCCTCTTTTCAGATGAGAGCAAGTTTTGTATTTCATTTGGAAACCAAGGTCCTAGAGTCTGGAGGAAGGGTGGAGAAGCTCATAGCCCAAGTTGCTTGAAGTCCAGTGTTAAGTTTCCACAGTCTGTGATGATTTGGGGTGCAATGTCATCTGCTGGTGTTGGTCCATTGTGTTTTTTGAAAACCAAAGTCACTGCACCCGTTTACCAAGAAATTTTGGAGCACTTCATGCTTCCTTCTGCTGACCAGCTTTTTAAAGATGCTGATTTCATTTTCCAGCAGGATTTGGCAGCTGCCCACACTGCCAAAAGCACCAAAAGTTGGTTAAATGACCATGGTGTTGGTGTGCTTGACTGGCCAGCAAACTCACCAGACCTGAACCCCATAGAGAATCTATGGGGTATTGTCAAGAGGAAAATGAGAAACATGAGACCAAAAAATGCAGATGAGCTGAAGGCCACTGTCAAAGAAACCTGGGCTTCCATACCACCTCAGCAGTGCCACAGACTGATCACCTCCATGCCACGCCGAATTGAGGCAGTAATTAAAGCAAAAGGAGCCCCTACCAAGTATTGAGTACATATACAGTAAATGAACATACTTTCCAGAAGGCCAACAATTCACTAAAAATGTTTTTTTTTATTGGTCTTATGATGTATTCTAATTTTTTGAGATAGTGAATTGGTGGGTTTTTGTTAAATGTGAGCCAAAATCATCACAATTAAAAGAACCAGAGACTTAAACTACTTCAGTCTGTGTGCATTTAATTTATTTAATACACGAGTTTCACAATTTGAGTTGAATTACTGAAATAAATGAACTTTTCCACGACATTCTAATTTATTGAGATGCACCTGTATATACCCCTGCAAACAGGAAGTCATGGCTTAACAATTTCATGTTCCTAGTCACCCAGGTGCATTAAAAAAAATATTAAAATATGAATGGCAATATACTTCAGATATATTTTACTCAAAAGAATTTCTTGGGGTGCCAATAATTGTGGCCAACATGTTTTGGAGAAAAATATTTATTTAATAATGAGATATTTTCCCTCTTTCAATTGTTCTACTTCAATTAAAGGTTAGATTTTTGTAAATTTTTGGAATGAAAGATCAAAAAAATGTTCACAGCTTTCTTTGCTCATATTTACCAAGTGTGCCAATATTTTTGACCACCACTGTACAATTAAAGTGAATGGGGCCAGTCCGTAAAAGTTGAAATACTCACTGTTTCAAAAGTGTAGCCACAAGATGAAAACAATATGTGTGTTAATATTATTTTAGCTTGATAAAATCACTTACTAACCTTTTCTGGGTAAAGATATGTCCGATTTTGCAACTTTGTTGCCATGGCAACGTAATGCCATAAAACGACTGTAAAAACGATGATTTAAACAACTTTACAGCTCAAATAATGCAGGAGTTTCAACGGAGGAATTAAAGTAAGAGCTTTTATAAAAGTATAAGCTTCACATTTCTGCCTTTAGACCCACCAAAATCTGGCCCCATTCACTTCCACTGTAGTGTAGGCTAAGTGCCTCACTGTAACCTCGATTGTTGGGAAAGGTCCAAATTAATTTTTGTGGTAATCAACATTATGCCACTAATGCTGTCGACTGAGTATAACATGTATTGAACACAGAATAGCCTGTTCCTTTAAATGTCCCGATCATGGCAGATAACGTTGAAAACGCGTTAATTGTCGCCAATGCACCACTCTACTGTACATTGCACACCTTCAAATAAATCCGCTACTTAAATTCCTCTATAATCGCTGTCAATAGCCACTATAGCTGTTAATAGGTGCGTAAATGCCAGCGTTTTGAGCGCGGTAAAGGGGCCGTTCACACCGAACGCGTTTTTACATCCTCCGTCCACGCTGTTTTTGCATAGTTTTTCTATGTAAACGTGCACTAGACGGGCGTTTTTTGACGTAGCGCCGTATCTTGCTGGGATTTTGATTAGTAAGTGAACGGCCCCTCACTCCACACGCGTAGTCAGGTGCTGCTGCAGCCGTCCTACGCCCACCTACAGAAGGACCGAGCGAGCTCCGCTTTCATCCGAGGTGAGCATTTCCATCCTATGGCCATTAATTGACGGCTCCTTGACATTTATGCATGTCGTTTAGGGGGCCGTTAATGTCTCAGTGACAGCTGTGAATCAGCTTGTGTTTATATGACCACCTGATTGTTTTACATGTTCAAAATAGCACCCTCAGATTATGCCATGATATTTATGGTTGTGAAATAATTGTAGCTGACTAATGTAATCTGTAGCTCATCCTGTTGTGTTTTGTGATGCTTTAAAGGTGTTGTCGCCAAACAGAGCACATGTGTAATATAATGGCTGTTGAAATTATGAATTGGCATATGAATCATTCAAGACTTGTTTTGATGATACATAGACCACACCTAATTCATGGCATGATAAGGAGGTGATCATTATATATATATATATATATATATATATATATATATATTAATAAATAAACAAATAAATAGTATTTATTTATGCATAATTGAAGATGTTTTAATGATCAATAGACCACAGCTAATTCATCACATAATGATAATTTATTTATTTATTATTATTTTTTAATGTAAGTTTATTATTTATTATTATTATTATTATTTAAATTGTATTATATTATTTTTATACATAGCCAAATATATGTTAAATAGTATTTATTAATTTATGTTTTGTGATCAATAGACCACAGATAATTCATGACAAGGTGATCATTAATTTTTATTTTTGAACGTTTTGCTATTATATTATATTTTATACATAGCCTGTTATATTGTATATTAAATAGTATTTATGTATTGTAATTAAATAATATTTATTTATTTATCATTTAAGATGCTTTAATGATAATTAGGCAACATGTAATTCATGACAAGGTGATGATGTGATTATTTATAATAATTTATAATATTTATTTTTAATATTATATTGAATATATATTATTGTTTATATGATTAAATATATGCTATATATTTTATTATTTTTATTTATTTCAGTACACTTCAGTACAAAATATATTTTTGCCTATTTTTAAGATTTACACAATTTAATTTCATAACCAATTTCCATCAAATTGAATTGTGTAATCATTTACAAAACTAAATTAATAAAACTAATAAACTATATGTATATATATATATATGTCTGTTTGTGTGTAATTTATTTTGTTAAAGATAAGTAATTCAATCTGGAAATTTGTTATGAAATTAAAATAGTAATAGATAATCTTGCTTAGTAGTATCAGTGTTGAGATCAGTCTGTATTCTTCACAAACCTTGTTCTCTACACTCATGGCAGATGGCAAAAGCAGACCAGCGCTTTGGACAGAGAGATGGATCTGATCAAAACTTTGACTACATGTTCAAACTCTTGATCATTGGCAACAGCAGTGTGGGAAAGACTAGTTTCTTATTCAGATATGCAGATGACTCCTTCAGCAACTCCTTCGTCAGTACTGTCGGCATCGACTTTAAGGTGAAGACAGTTTATAGGAATGACAAGAGAGTGAAACTCCAGATATGGGTGAGTGCTTTACAAAAGCAGGTTTCCTAGTGTAATGTTGTTTACAGTATGTCTCAATGGCAACTGAAAGGGGTTTTGCTGTTTTGAAAATAATTGTTGTTTTAGTCCCGAATTGTTTTTAGTCTTAATGCAATGGGGATCATTAAACTAAAACCATATCTAAATGTATCTAAGTTCACTAGCCTCAAACAAGTTCCACCATTACCTTCCACTTGGCTGTGAATGAGAGCCATCTTTTTTCTGGTGAAAATGAAGGCAAGCACCTTCGCCTTTTTCCCCACATGCATCATCAATGCTGGTTGTCATGGAAGCAGCACTCCATACTGCTCACTGACAGAGAGATCGTCATAGTCAATTAAAGCGGCCCCTCAGGGTGGGGTGGGGGTGGGGGGGTAGGCAGAAAGTTTGTAGAGCACATGAGTGCTAGGGTGAGAAGTGTAACACAACCACAATTTGTGATAAGCAGCAATTCATAATCTACATTGATTGATCATTTGATGGAGGATGGAGGTTAAAAATAGTCTCGCAGTCAAAACAGCTGCTGCGAAACCGGTGACAGAAGGGACAAAACAAAACGAAAGATCTGGCATTTGAGTACAGACAGGCCTATTTGTGTCATCCATACATTTGTTGTGTGTTGCGTTCATATATATATATATATATATATATACATGCATACTTTCTGAATGCACTGTATGTATGTATATATATATATATATATACATTGAGTGCATTCAGAAAGTATTCAGACCCCTTAATTTTTTTCACATTTTGTTATGTTGCAGCCTTATGCTAAAATGCTTTAATTTTTTTTTTCATATCAATCTACACTCCATACCCCATAATGAAAAAGCAAAAACCAGATTTTTGCTAACTTTGCAAATTTGTTAAAAAGAAAAACTGAAATATCACATTGACAAGTATTCACAAGTATTCAGACCCTTTGCTATAACACTTGAAATTTAGCTCAGGTGCTTCCCATTTCTCTGGATCATCTTTGAGATGTTTCTACACTTTGATTGGAGTCCACCTGTTAGCTGCAGGAACTGGGGGACTGGTCACGGTTTAAGGAAAGCTGAATGCAGCAAAATACAGAGATATCCTTAATGAAAACCTGGTCCAGAGCACTCAGGACCTCAGACTGGGCCGAAGGTTCACCTTCCAACAGGACAATGACCCTAAGCACACAGCCAAGACAACACAAGTATTCGCTCACCCATCCAAATAATTGAATTCAGGTGTTCCAATCACTTCCATGGCCACAGGTGTATAAAATGAAGCACCTAGGCATGCAGACTGCTTCTACAAACATTTGTGAAAGAATGGGCCGCTCTCAGGAGCTCAGTGAATTCCAGCGTGGTACTGTGATAGGATGCCACCTGTGCAACAAGTCCAGTCGTGAAATTTCCTCGCTACTAAATATTCCACAGTCAACTGTCAGTGGTATTATAACAAAGTGGAAGCGATTGGGAATGACAGCAACTCAGCCACGAAGTGGTAGGCCACGTAAAATGACAGAGTGGGGTCAGCGGATGCTTAGGTGCATAGTGCGCAGAGGTCGCCAACTTTCTGCAGAGTCAATCGCTACAGACCTCCAAAGTTCATGTGGCCTTCAGATTAGCTCAAGAACAGTGCGTAGAGAGCTTCATGGAATGGGTTTCCATGGCCGAGCAGCTGCATTCAAGCCATACATCACCAAGTGCAATGCAAAGCGTCGGATGCAGTGGTGTAAAGCACGCCGCCACTGGACTCTAGAGCAGTGGAGACGCGTTCTCTGGAGTGACGAATCACGCTTCTCCATCTGGCAATCTGGTGGACGGGTCTGGGTTTGGCGGTTGCCAGGAGAGTGGTACTTGTCTGACTGCATTGTGCCAACTGTGAAGTTTGGTGGAGGGGGGATTATGGTGTGGGGTTATTTTTCAGGAGCTGGGCTTGGCCTCTTAGTTCCAGTGAAAGGAACTCTGAATGCTTCAGCATACCAAGAGATTTTGGACAATTCCATGCTCCCAACTTTGTGGGAACAGTTTGGGGATGGCCCCTTCCTGTTCCAACATGACTGCGCACCAGTGCACAAAGCAAGGTCCATAAAGACATGGATGAGCGAGTTTGGTGTGGAAGAACTTGACTGGCCTGCACAGAGTCCTGACCTCAACCCGATAGAGCACCTTTGGGATGAATTAGAGCGAAGACTGCGAGCCAGGCCTTCTCGTCCAACATCAGTGTCTGACCTCACAAATGCGCTTCTGGAAGAATGGTCAAAAATTCCCATAAACGCACTCCTAAACCTTGTGGAAAGCCTTCCCAGAAGAGTTGAAGCTGTTATAGCTGCAAAGGGTGGGCTGACGTCATATTAAACCCTATGGATTAAGAATGGGATGTCACTTAAATTCATATGCGTTTAAAGGCAGATGAGCGAATACTTTTGGCAATATAGTGTATATATATATATATATATATATATATATATATATATATATATATATATGATTAATAGACAAAGTGAAACTCAGCATAATTTCTTATATTTAGAAATCAACATAAAAGACTTGTAAAAGACCTAAAAAGATATTTAATTTTTTTTTTTTTTTTTTTTTCCATTTATTGATAGTGAAAATTATAGGGTAAAGTGGGAATGGGACCAAATTGTCAGCCAGATTCGAACCCTGGTATCCCGCATGAGCACAACAGCTCAATAGGTGCTAACCGATCCACCAGGCTCCTTTAAAAGTTTTTTCAACCAAATCTCATTGAATCATGTTATTAAACAGTACCTAGGTTTTTTCAAAATGATTTATTACGTGGGTCGTTGGACGTATCGCAGCACTTTCCTGGTGAAATGACCACTAGAAAAAAACATCTTTTATTCCCTTTCACAAAAATTACGAGTAAAACAGCACATTATCAGTTCATAAACACTTACTTTTCACTTTGTTCCTCACACAATGCTATCTTATGAAATCAAAACTACTTTACTATAGCATATGACTGTAAGGCAATACATTTTTATGTTTGTATTACTGTACATAACCAACAACAGGCACGATCAAATTGCGTGGTAGCTCAACTGATAGTGTGTTGCATTTGCCATGCGAAAAACTGGGGTATGAGTCTAGAAGAGTACGCAAGTTGACACGTGAGCCGAAGGCATCATTAAATCATCACAAAATGACGTGGTTGCTTCAGCAATTGCGTTTTTCATGTCACATTTGCTTTTTTGACACTATTGGTTAGGTTTAGGTTTAAGGGAAGGGAGGTAGGTTTTGTTGATTTAAAACTCAATAGAGCATTAACCCTAAAAAACATACACTATATTGCCAAAAGTATTCACTCATCTGCCTTTAGACGCATATGAACTTAAGCGACATCCCATTCTTAATCTATAGGGTTTAATATGACATCGGCCCACCCTTTGCAGCTATAACAGCTTCAACTCTTCTGGGAAGGCTTTCCACAAGGTTTAGGAGTGTGTTTATGGGAATTTTTGACCATTCTTCCAGAAGCGCATTTATGAGGTCAGACACTGATGTTGGATGAGAAGGCCTGGCTCGCAGTCTTCGCTCTAATTCATCCCAAAGGTGCTCTATCGGGTTGAGGTCAGGACTCTGTGCAGGCCAGTCAAGTTCTTCCACACCAAACTCACTCATCCATGTCTTTATGGACCTTGCTTTGTGCACTGGTGCGCAGTCATGTTGGAACAGGAAGGGGCCATTCCCAAACTGTTCCCACAAAGTTGGGAGCATGGAATTGTCCAAAATCTCTTGGTATGCTGAAGCATTCAGAGTTCCTTTCACTGGAACTAAGAGGCCAAGCCCAGCTCCTGAAAAACAACCCCACACCATAATCCCCCTCCACCAAACTTCACAGTTGGCACAATGCAGTCAGACAAGTACCGTTCTCCTGGCAACCGCCAAACCCAGACTCGTCCATCAGATTGCCAAATGGAGAAGCATGATTTGTCACTCCAGAGAACGCATCTCCACTGCTCTAGAGTCCAGTGGCGGCGTGCTTTACACCACTGCATCCGACGCTTTGCATTGCACTTGGTGATGTATGGCTTGGATGCAGCTGCTCGGCCATGGAAACCCATTCCATGAAGCTCTCTACGCACTGTTCTTGAGCTAATCTGAAGGCCACATGAACTTTGGAGGTCTGTAGCGATTGACTCTGCAGAAAGTTGGCGACCTCTGCGCACTATGCGCCTCAGCATCCGCTGACCCCGCTCTGTCATTTTACGTGGCCTACCACTTCGTGGCTGAGTTGCTGTCATTCCCAATCGCTTCCACTTTGTTATAATACCACTGACAGTTGACTGTGGAATATTTAGTAGCGAGGAAATTTCACAACTGGACTTGTTGCACAGGTGGCATCCTATCACAGTACCGCTGGAATTCACTGAGCTCCTGAGAGCGGCCCATTCTTTCACAAATGCTTGTAGAAGCAGTCTGCATGCCTAGGTGCTTCATTTTATACACTTGTGGCCATGGAAGTGATTGGAACACCTGAATTCAATTATTTGGATGGGTGAGCGAATACTTTTGGCAATATAGTGTACATTAGGTAGAAAATTTTACTTGCTTTTAGCACCACACAGTGGACATTTATGTGGTTTTTCTAAAATCCCTAAACCAAGACCAAACATTTTCATTGTAACTCCTCCTAGAGATTTCAAGCTACATCCACCAAACTTGGCACAGACCTTCAGACTGTTCTGTGTCTTTTCTAACTGATTGAATGAATGGTTTTCTCATAACGAACCATTGAAATTTCATAAAAATCTCATAGACTTACAGTATATTGACTTACAGCGCCCAGCAATCAGTCAGAAGACTTTAGAAATACCTATCCATAAGCTAATACAGTCTAGCTTTGACTTACAACCAGCCAGAACACCTTACTAATAGAAACCACCCATAAGATCTTAGCAACCACTCAGCTAGTCCTAGCAACCACTTGCCTGACTTAGTTTGGTCTGACTATCTGACTGTAAGGCCTGTATAACCTTTTAAAAGTATTTTAAACTTACAGCCAAGGTTTGTCTTGACATACTTTACATATCTTGTTAATCTGCGTTGTTGATGTCATCTATAGGATACAGCTGGACAGGAGCGGTATAGAACTATTACTACAGCTTACTATAGAGGAGCCATGGGCTTCATCCTCATGTATGACATCACAAATGAAGAGTCTTTTAATGCAGTCCAGGACTGGTAAGTAGTACAAGTTTACAAGAATGAGATAAGATAATAAAGTTAAGCTGCTTCAGTTTTTATGCTGTAAATGATTGTCTTCTTTTAGGGCAACACAAATTAAGACCTATTCTTGGGATAACGCTCAGGTGATATTAGTGGGAAACAAGTGTGATATGGATGAGGAGAGAGTGGTGCCTTTCGAGAAGGGCAAACACTTAGCTGACCAGTTAGGTAAGATATATGCCCCAATATTTCATCTGATTCCTTGGTTTAGACTTTTCAAACCATTTAGATCAGAGGTCTTCAACAGGGGGTCTGAACTCCATAGGGGGTCCACCAATTACTAGCAACTTTTACACGTGAAACCCGTTTAATTGCAGTATAATTGTCGGATTGCCTTTGTACCACATCTGCTATTCACACATGCAACTGCTTTCCATCTTTTATCCATTTTGCTTCTATTCACACATCAGCACCAAAATGCTGTTGAACTCTGTGATGCCATTTCCCGGAAAGGCTTTTAGTCCTGTGTATACCTCGTTCTTAAAGGAGGCTAGTTATTTTATCATAAGTAACAGAATCAATTACTGTTCCTATAAGCTATCGATATTTTTTTCCATCTGTTTGAATGAAAAGAATGGCTAATGTCTAATCTGACCAAAAAATAAATAAAAAATGTGACTACCGAGTCTCCAGAGGTCACAGTGAAATCAGAAACAGTGGGTTGATTTTTCTCTTTCTGTAATCAGTCTGTGCTTGCCGAAATGTCAAACACTGCCCCCAGTGGCCAAAATGGTAAGTGTTGTTGGGTGTATGGGCATGTGTGAGCTCCATTTTCAGGGTGTAAGTTTTTTTTCAGCTGTACAGGCTGTAATACAGTGCAGAGGAATGCATATTTTATTAACTGAACCTCCCAAACCCCAAACTTAAACCTAACAATCAGAGTAAAAATGTAATCTATGCTACCTCCAAATCCACTTGTCACTGATTATGTGAACGCCATTACTCCCTGGTATCAATGCAGGATCTAAACCTGGGTCTCCCACTGCTGATGCAAAAGCTTCAGTTCGTGCCACAGGAAGTAAAAATATCAGATAGGAGATTACTCTTGTCGATGAGTCGGCATAATATGGACGATTCTCTGATACTCAAACTCTCTGTACAACATGCCGACTTCCTGGGTTATCATGTTTGAGTCACAAGCATTAAAGGAATTTTTTGTGTTCAGTACAAGTTAAGCTCAGTCGACAGCTCAACAAAATTGTAATTTTTTTCCCCCATGCCGGTACGTCTAGCGAAGTATGTATGAGGAAAATTGTTTCATCAGGACTGTCCACGTGCAAAATAGTTTTTTTAGACACAGCAGACAGTCCGCGTCTTTGCGCGTAATGTAGTCGGTGCATGCGCCTGCCATTGGCTGTGCTGAAAGAATATCACAAAGCAGTTGTAGTGCACATGCGTCGAACGCATCCTTATGGGCTCACGGTCAAAAGAGTAACCTTTGAGAGGCTGAGCGCTCAACCATGCGCGAGACAATAACAACAACTGAAAAAGCAAAACAATGTTCCTCAGCAAGTAACTTGCAATTTTATGTTTCAACCATAGATGTCAACAGAGAGCCCAGAATTCAGTGGTATATCTTTAATTAAAATTACAATGTAATTTACAAGTAAATGACTGTATATCAATAATGATTATTTTATTGACTGCAATGTAAGCATTATAACAATGTATGTACATTATATATAAATATAAAAACATAACATGGGGCTATTTGCATGTTATTTTAGGCCAGACTTAAAATGCAACATTCAGTTTTATATAATACATAATACCCTAAGGGATTCTTGGCCTGGAAAAGGCTGAAGACCTCTGATTTAGATAAAAATACAAAATAAATGTACTATTTGTGTCAGAATTAATGAAAGTTGACCAAAACATATGCTAATTTTCTTGCAGGGTTTGAATACTACGAAGCAAGTTCCAAGGAGAATATTAACGTTAGACAAGTGTTTGAGCACTTAGTTGACATTATCTGCGTGAAGATGTCGGAAAGAGTCGATACGGATCCATCCATGGTCACTGGTGCCAAAACCACCCGGCTAACCGATAAGCCGCCACAGCTACCTCAGAACTGTTGCTGATTTAAAGCTGTCCTCATCAGCAGTGGATCCAATGTTATTTGGTTTGAAGTTCTGTTATGTGGAAATCAGAACTGACCTTTTAGTTTGTAGCTGTCAAGTACTTTAGTAATAATAGCACACTTGTAATCTACAGTCCATAGGAAACTCAAAGCAGGCACTATAGAGCAAAGCACAAACCTATGTGGTTCTCAGAACTTCAGAGTTCACTGCCGAAACTAGATTTAAAACACAATCTATTGTGGCACAAACTTGCA
This sequence comes from Myxocyprinus asiaticus, assembly GCF_019703515.2. NCBI lineage: Eukaryota > Metazoa > Chordata > Actinopteri > Cypriniformes > Catostomidae > Myxocyprinus > Myxocyprinus asiaticus. The sequence continues at coordinate 16,687,851 of NC_059393.1, read as the reverse complement.
AATCTTATGGATTATATATCAAGTGTAGTATATATCAGTAGTTTAATGGTGGCCACATGGTGATAATTCGTTTATACAGTACATAGCTCAAACACAGGCACAAAATTATGCAGAATTTGACTGAGTTTTATTTACAGGGTTGTTTAAATGCACTGGTTATTTATTTGATTAGAAGAAAATGCACATTGTCTGTTGGACTCCATATTTGAATTGCTGGTACAGTATGCTTTTAAAGAATATGAGCACTAAGCAATCGTCACATATTGTCATGATTAGATATCCAACAAAATAAAAGAATCACATTTTACACAAAAATAAAACAGTAAATTATTCCTGTTATAGCTAGCATACATATCAGAAACCACATGTAACTGTTAAGTGTAATAATTGACTGGACATTCAATCAGCACATTCCATAGTCAGGTGATGTTCAGTTTAATGAAAATATATTTATTCTTCACTTAAATCCTTGAGCTGAACTTTGAAAATTAATATATTGTGAATTCGTGCCAGGATGTCTTTATTTTTCAAAAAATAGTAGCAAATCCCTGTGGATTGGTGTATGTACAACCTACTTTGGATTTTTATCAAGTGCTGTTATGTATGAGTGTTTTATGTACAGTAACATTTTTATGTACAGCTACATTTTATTTCTCTGAGTAGATATTTATTTTTATGCTGCTGGCTCATACTGGGAATATATAGATGTATCTTTGCTGTCAGTGTATATTGATTTGCAGATGATTTGCACTGGGGTGTAAAGTGATTGTACAGATTGTTGTGAATGTTAATTTTAGATGCAATTTGTAACAATAAAAGCACAAATCACATGTAATCACAGGTTACATTTATGCTCCGTCTCAGTTATTAACTCAGGCATTTACTTGTTTATTAGTATTATAAAGAATAATTATTTGACAAAAATGTATATATACACTACCGGTCAAAAGTTTTTAAACACTTACTCATTTAATATATTTTTCTTTCACATTTTAGAATAATAGTAAAGTCATGATAACTATGGAATAACATAAATGGAACTATGGGAATTATGTTGTGACTAAACAAAATCCAAAATAAATCAAAACTGTGTTATATTTTAGCATCTTCAAAGTAGTCACCCTTTACCTAGAATTTGCAGACATGTACTCTTGACATTTTCTCAACCAACTTCTTGAGGTATCACCCTGGGATGCTTTTTAAACAGTATTGAAGGAGTTCCCATCTATGTTGGGCACTTATTGGCTGCTTTTATTTATTATTTGGTCAAAGTCATCCATTTCAAACCTTTTTTTTTATTTTTATAAAATTTTAGTTTTATAATGAAATAAATTAATGTGGTGGCACAATTATATTTTTGTCTACAAAACTAATTTCAAACATTTAAGCATACGCCTTCAGATCAAAAGATTTTTAAGATCATGAGAAACATTTCAGTCAAGTGTTTCAAATCTTTTGACCAGTAGTGTATATATATATATATATATATATACACTGGCTGCCAAAAGTTTGGAATAAAGTACAGATTTTGCTCTTATGGATAGAAATTGCTATTTTTATTCACCAAAGTGGCATTCAACTGATCACAATGTATAGTCAGGACATTAATAACGTGAAAAATTACTATTACAATTTGAAAAAAGAAATTCAGAACTTCTTAAACTACTTCAAAGTGTTCTCATCAAAAAATCCTCCACGTGCAGCAATGACAGCTTTGCAGATCCTTGGCATTCTAGCTGTCAGTTTGTCCAGATACTCAGGTGACATTTCACCCCACACTTCCTGCAGCACTTGCCATAGATGTGGCTGTCTTGTCGGGCACTTCTCACGCACCTTACAGTCTAGCTGATCACACAAAAGCTCAATGGGGTTAAGATCCATAGCACTCTTTTCCAATTATCTGTTGTCCAATGTTTGTGTTTCTTTGCCCACTCTAACCTTTTCTTTTTGTTTTTCTGTTTCAGAAGTGTCTTTTTCTTTGTAATTCTTCCCATAAGGCCTATACCCCTGAGTCTTCTCTTTACTGTTGTACATGAAACTGGTGTTGAGCGGGTAGAATTCAATGAAGCTGTCAGCTGAGGACATGTGAGGTGTCTATTTCTCAAACTAGAGACTCTGATGTACTTATCCTCTTGTTTAGCTGTACATCTGGCCTTCCACATCTCTTTCTGTCCTTGTCAGAGCCAGCTGTCCTTTGTCTTTGAAGACAGTAGTGTACACCTTTGTATGAAATCTTCAGTTTTTTTGTAATTTCAAGCATTGTATAGCCTTCATTCCTCAAAACAATGATTGACTGATGAGTTTCTTTTTTGCCATTTTTGTCCTAACATTGACCTTAAGACATGCCAGTCTATTGCATACTGTGGCAACTCAAAAACAAACACAAAGACAATGTTAAGCTTCATTTAATGAACCAAATAGCTTTCAACTGTGTTTGATATAATGGCAAGTGATTTTCTAGTACCAAATGAGCAATTTATCATGATTACTCAAGAATAAGGTGTTGGAGTGATGGGTGCTGTCTAGATTTGATCAAAAATGATTTTTTTTCAAATAGCGATGGTGCTGTTTTTTACATCAGTAATGTCCTGACTATACTTTGTGATCAGTTGAATGCCACTTTGGTGAATTAAAGTACCAATTTCCTTCCGAAACAGCAAAATCTGTACATTATTCCAAACTTTTGGCTGCCAGTATATATATATATATATATATATATATATATATATACAGTAGAATTAAATTAACTGTTTAAGTTAAGGTAACTAGATGCAAGTAGACTTAACTCAGATTTGCTATTTAAATATTGTTGTTTCTATTTAATAATTTTAGTTGAATTGACTCAAATGTAGATAAGCTTGAATAAAGATTATAACCGATTCTAGGTCAATCGTTAAATAAACTTATTTCCCCACAAAAATGCATATATACATGTATTTCAGTTGCACTTGCACAAGGTGAACTGGAATAGAGTTAACAGGGTCCAACTTGACCAAAGGGGACACCGATCACCCTAATGGTGACATCATAAAAAACAGCTATTTGCAACAAAATAATATAAATAATACTACAAAAGAGCTAAAACCTCGATAAAATCTTAATAACAACTATTTAAATGCCTCCATAAATTCCCTTTGACCAAGGAAACATAAATAATTTGAGCGCAAGGGATTGTGGGTAATCCCCATAGCCTCAATTTTGTACTCAATTGTTTGAGTTATGAACACTTACAATCTTAAGTCTGTTGATTTTTAAGATAAATAAGTTCAGTTGAACATATACTGTATATTTGTGTTATGAGCCCAGAATTTGACAACTTTTTTCCAGTGATGACAACATTAGGGTTTACAGTTTATGAACAGTGTATGAAAGACGAGAAAATATGTGTATGCGATCATCAGGGGAAAATTTATAGACTGAATGTGGTGGATTTTATTGAAGATTATGTAAGTGGTTGTTGGTATTAGAGGTGAGTAGTGGATTTTCAATGGAATTTCTTTGGAGTTTTAACTTCTAAATCTTTTCTCGAATGGTAATGTGGATGCAACCCTGCTGAAGAAAACAGCAACTGGTTGGCTGGTCTTTGCTTGTTTAGCTGGTTGGCCAGCTGGTCTCCCAGCCTAACCAGTTAAAAGAACCAGCCAACTGACCAACCTGAGCGACCAGCTAAGACCAGCAAACCATCTTAGGCTGATTTTAGCATTATTTTTGTAGTCTTACCTCAGCTTTTGTTCATATGGTGTCTAGTATGATTTATTCAACTGTCTAATCATCAAACTTTAATTTTTATAAATACAACTTAGTAATTAGACCACAATGTATCTTTTCTTAGGTCTTGTAAATGAACTTTGCCCACATTTAACGTCCTTTCCTATACCTTCAAAACACTCATTTGTTTGCCTGCCATGACATCTGACCCACCAAATTATTTATTAATAAGACTACTTATAAATATTTGAAGTACATTTCAGTTCACAAGTAAATACATTAGCGATGGAACAAGAAGTATTATATATATAGCCCATTATTTTCATGCCATAGTATCGTATTTTCAAGTATTTTAGACAGTCCCCTGGGCTTCATTCTGTAAGGGAAAGTTCGCTACATGACGCGACGCCTCCAAGGCAACACTTTTATTAGCTACAGTGTTGTAATGAACTAGGAAGTCATGTTTGGTAGTGCCTTTTCACCCTTTATTTGAGATATTAATCCTGGATAACAGCGGAAACATCGACGTTTTACCGAGTTATTCGTATGCAAATCGTGTCCGGCGAGTTTAACTGCCTCAACATGTCGGTGTCCGTAAAGTCCAGTCTTTCTTCTCCTGATGGATCTAAACCAGAGAGTCACAGGATGAAGAAATGGAGTCATTCTCTAGTCAATAACAGTGAGAAATATTAATCTAAAAATATTAAAAAATATATAATCTAATGCATCCTAACGTACTGTTTGTAAAAATAATTGCACAACTTTTTAAAGCTTTGCTAAATATACTAATGCATAATTCAAAATGCATGTCATGTTTAATGATTATTATGGTGGCTTGACAAAGCCGACATACTGTTATTCTACAGAGTTGTTTTTTTTTATTTTGTTTTTAAATCTTTAATCTTAAAACCAAATTTTCTTATTATTACTCCTCACAGAGCTTTCAAGCAACATCCACCAAACTTGGCACAGTCCTTCAGCCTGTTATCCACTTATTGTGCATTCACATCGGAGTTACCGTAATTACGAGAAGTTGTAAACTCTGAATTCTATGAAAGCCCCAACTTACCAGTCGTGACGTCATATAAAAAGAACCATTATGGCAGCGGCCTCAACAGTTAAAGGTAGTGAACACATACTGGAGAGGGGGTAAAATCTTTTGCCACGGAGGTCTGCCACTCGACCGGACGCGAGCATCGCGTCAAAAGCACATTACTTGTAATGATACTGTCTACACTGGAAATGTCCGTTGCGACAGTAAATGGATGACCTGTTCCCTTACGACTCAGTAAACTTGACATGCGTTTGCTAACGCATATGGGGAGTGTCCTTCCAGACGACCTAGTTGAAACCTCTCTACAATAATGGCAATATTGTAAAATTGGCTATGGTGTTTGAGTCCCGCCCTTTTAGGGGTGAAGCTGTTTGCTATAAAACAGGCGGCAAACACCGTTCCTCAGAATTTTCTTCCTTCGAGACAGCGTTTCATCTCTCATCTAGAAGCCCTCTACTGCTTTGCCATCGACTACAGGAGTCAGCGGGCAGGATCTTCATGGCAGCGAGAAGACTCTATGCTTCCCCTGCAGTGTTCCAGATGAACATCTCTCCGCCTCTCTTCGCCTGTGAATCGCCCTCATTCTGAGGGACAATTCAGCCTCCCACGCCTGCTCCTGCATTCAGGCCGTTGTACTTTACCATAAAGTCACAAGCACTTTCATTATAAATAAACTCCCTTCCCGACTGGGTTCGTGAAGGGGATATTTCATACTATATGACTATAGTTCATATATTCATTTTGAGTACTCCCCTCCTGGCCCAACATGAGGGTCACTCACTTGCGGCATACTCATGTCAGTCATCGTCCCATGGGACTGCAGCGTCATGTTTCCTCTCTGGAAGGTTATGTCATGTAGTGTGACGTGATGGGATTTTGTTCCCCATATGCATTAGCAAATGCAATGTCAAGTGTACTGAGTCGTAAAGGAATGTCTCGGTTACATACGTATCCTCCGTTCCCTGAGACAAAGGGAACGAGACATTGCGAACGCTGGCCGCACTACAACACTCAGAGTTCTTTTGAGGTGCGAGTGATGCGCTCCTTGTCCCTCAGTCAGAAAATTTGGAGGAATGGTGTTTGCGCACCTGCTTTTATAGTGAACAGCTTTGCGCCTAATAGGGCTGGACTGAATATTAGAATATTGGCATTATCGTAGAGAGGTTTCAATTAGGTTGTGTGGGAGGACACTCCCCATATGCGTTAGCAAACACAATGTCTCATTCCCTTCGTCTCAGGGAACTGAGGTTATGTACGTAACCAAGACATTCTATTGCTGACACACTGCAGAGCTACTCCAGCCAGTTTATTATCACGTCCATCTGAAATAATACTTACCAAATATATCATGCATGTAAATCTTTCTGCCATGATTTGTATTTGTACCTATTTAAATGACATCCGACTGTTGCCAGCTCGTGAAGTTTCTGGTCTCTTCACAAATACTTTTGTTTCTAACCACATGTAAACACGGTTTTAGCAACAAACATTACAATAGTAATTCAATAATAAGTAAATATTTATACCCGTGGATTTCCATTGAAAATAAAGTATGCTAAAGGTTATTCACCGATTTAATCGCTGATGAAGTCTTCTCGAGCTCACAGCTGATTGGTCTGTGCTGTCTGCGCGTCATTTAGAATGTTCACTTTGACAGTGAAGATGGCCTCAAGCCGTTGCATCCCGTCATGTCAACGGACGTGTCTGGTGTGGACTGGGTATTACTTGCATCACAGTTACATGCATCTGATTATTATGGGAGCTATTTGCTTTTTATGCGACGCTCATGTCTGGTGTAGTAGCCTATCGCTGGTATTTTGAAGCTTGAGTACAGCAGCACCAGTTTCAGGGAGTAAAAGTTCAAGTGGCAGCTGCATGTGGCTGTAACGGGTTGAGAGGCAACTGCCTATGGTGATGATAGTTTGAGTGGCAGCTTCCTCCTGCACTGACGGGTCGAGTGGCAGCTACCTGTAGTTGTGATGGGTCGAGAGGCAGCTGCCTCTGACTGTAATGGGTCGAGTGGTAACTGCCTGTGGCGAAGACAGGTCGAGTGGCAACTGCCTGTGGTGAAGACAGGTCGAGGGGCAGCTGCCTCCTGCGCTGACGGGTCGAGTGGGAGCTACCTGTAGCTGTGACAAATAACTAAGAAACAAATAACTTAAGAAGTCTGAGGATGTGAACAGCTCAGATTACAGTATAATTTACGAGTTGCCATCTCGTAACTATAGTAATTTCGACATGACGTGAATACACCATTACACTGACGTAATATTCAAACGGGCCAAGACTATTCAAACTCAAACTGTCAACATTTTTAAATGTAAAAAATAAAATAAAAAATATCTATCTGTCTGTCTGTCTGTCTATCTAAGCCTAGGTCACTTTTTCCTTTGTTCAAATTAATATTTCTTTTGTTTGCTTGTCTATAATGTTTGTTTGTCAAGTTGTTGCAAAGCTACCTCAGTTGAGAGAGAGGACACCTTCAAAAGAAAAAAGCAGCCTGCAAGTGCAGCCAGTTTATAATTATTTAATACCAGATGAGCTCCTTTTAACTCTCACCTCACTACATGTCCTCAAGATATACTGGGACCCCCCAAATTAAACAAAACTCCAAAAAACTTCAAGGTTTGTGCCACTTCAGTCAAAAAATTATCCTGTTAACACCTACACCTTAATGTCCCCAATGACACTGGCATCAATAGTTAAAAAATTATTTTTATTTTTTTTGAAGTTTTGCCTCTTGCAACAGTTTTGTTTACTACATCGGCCTGATCCACTGTGGCACCATTCTTCCATTCGCAAGAAATACCAATATTTTCTCAAACAACCGACCTCTTTAACTGGAGCTGGAAGGTTGGAATGAATAATGGCACATAACATATACATATATACATAATACACTGAAACAAAGCCTGTTGTTCACTTTTTGTTTGAATCTGAACAGGGACATATCTTTTCTATGTGATGCCTTAGTATCTCAGAGGGATCGGGTGCCTCTTCCACCAGTGGCTGAACAAGGGTCTGCAAAACCTCAAGGAGTCATAAAGCAAGTGGCATGTGAAAGTGAATAAAAGTGGATGCTTAATTCTTTATGTCTTTGTGTAGGTTACAATATCATGTTATCTATTTGATTAAAGGATAGGAGTTCACTGGAAACTTTAATCCCTGAAGAATATCACATCATAAAAAACAGAGGTCTGAAAGGATTGCAGTGTTACGACGAGTAAGTGAGTTTGGCTATAGTAAGAATATGTTGTTCTAATGCTTATATAGTTCTTTGCTTTGACTTATTTACATTTGATTTACAGCACATTCACAGTTCTCTTAGAAGATGATGAGAAGAAGTTAAGAGTCTTTCCATCAATGTGAGTCTTTGAAAGATTGTTGCTCATCATAAGTGCTCTATGCATGTCTATTGTCTAGTCTAATGGAAATTTTGTAACATTGTTTAACCTCTTGTTGTTTTACATTTTACATTTATGCATTTGGCAGACACTTTTATCCAAAGCGACTTACAGTGCACTTATTACAGGGACAATTCCCCTGGAGCAACTTGAAGTTAAGTGCCTTGCTCAAGGACACAGTGGTGGTGGTTGTGGGGATTGAACCAACAACCTATTGCTTACCAGTTCAGTGCTTTAGTCCACTACGCCACCACCACTCCACTCACTTGTTTTCGGAAAGTGCTTGCCATGTTTTGTGCAATATGAATCAGGTGCTTATGCCAGTTTTCCTGAGCAACCACTGGGCAGCATAATGATGATTCTGATTGCCGCTGGACTGTTTTCTGGTTCCGGTCTCCATAAGAAGCAGTGATCGTAACCGAAACTAGCAATCCAGATGGACAACAACCATTTTAAGTGCTAGTTGGAGTAAAAATGAGTTCAGGCTCAACTTTTGCAGTTGTTGGCTTTCATAACTTGAAGTAGTTGATAATATCAGTGTAACATTGCTTCATGTCATTGACCCACTTGGACGGTTAGGTCCTGTCAAAAGATGGCCATCCGACTCTTTAATACGCTAAACATCACATTACCCAATAAAAACATTTGCAAACACTGGAGACCGAAAAAAGAAAACAGGCTACCATTACGAATCGTGGAACATTACGTGTTCAGGAAAAATGTGAATACGATAAATAGACAATCTCTTTGCAATAACATGTCATTTTTTCTATATAACTTCCAGGAAACCAAGTGGTCAGCTTGAGGTAATGCAGTTAATGAAAGTGATGGACAATATGCTGGAAAAAGCTGCCGTCAATCAAGAGTTCCAAGAGCTAACCGAATGTTTTAAAATGTTTAAAATGTAACCAAAATAACTGCTTAGCAATGCTACAGGTATTTAGAATAAAATATATTGAAAACTGCTTTTCTAAAAACCCAATGGAAATTTCAGAGGGAACCTATGGTTTGAAAATGCTAATCGTAAATTGTTGAGTTTTTGGGCTATGAACTGAACAGCTCTATTGATAAACAATCACAAACTTGTTTTGTTTGTAGTTTTTTAACATCAGATGGAGACATTGGGCCCTATTTTAGGAGCGCTAACGCTAACCGCAGCGCTATGCCATAAGTCATAAGCGCAAAGTCAATGAGCATGGCCATGAAGTTTTGGTATTTTCATGCAAGCATGCGCTAAGTCTAGGCGCAAGTGGGTTTGGCAAAATCACGCAAGCAGAGTGCTAATGGGCTGGGTCAAGTGCAATTTATTTCTTAGGTTCTTCTCCGGATATTGAACAGTCTGCATCCTATATAGTCCATTCCCTCAAGCACCAGGGATATAAACAAAGACAGCACATTCATAAGAAGTTGGTAGTGTAAATGGACTGTATGCAATAAATTAGAATAATAGAAATACGGACACGCTCCTTTTATGTGCTTAGAAAACATGATTTTTGTCAGGATTTGGATGTACACTCCATTAAATTATAGGGAATGTATGTATTATTAATAATTTTCATCTACCAACACACAAATCATGGCTAGTATTAATAGTGATTGTATTGATATTGCACACACTTCAGTTCTACTGGTCGATATAGATTTTGAACAATTAAATTAATTTATGGAAACACAAAAGAATAAAAAATATTTCTAAATTCAAATTACACTTCAAACGAAATCAAAATATAATCAAAATAACGAAGTGGTCAAAATATCATACCACATCCAAACATTTTACTCTCTCCAACTTCTTTCACCAGTACCATTTACAGTGACTTAAAGATCACTCTGTGACAACAGGTGGAAAAATAACAATACAAATTAGATCATAAATACAATTGTAAATATAAACATTATAATAATAATAATAATAATAATAATAATAAAAATAACCATGACCTATAGATAGTTTAACACAAATCTCATACATTTTTGTTTCATAAGACGGCTACAACTCTGATAATCAGGGACATAATTTGATGTTCCACTATATTTTCAGAGTTTGGACATGAACTTTATTTCAAGCTGCTGGTGGAATCTCCAGACTGTAAACATAGGTACAGAATTTAGTCTTTTTGTTGAAAACAGATCTGCTTTTGAAATGTCTTTGTGCAATGATCTATTTTTCACTTCATTAACATACAATACACCCACAATTTGTGCACATACACCCACAGATAATGCAAACACTCCCACCACGCCCACTTGCGCTTTGTGCTGGCATGAAAATTGCACTTAGAATTAGCGCTCGCTCTAAAATTGGATAAGATGTAGCGCGTGCTTGTTGCACATAGCGCTGCGATTTGCGCTCTCACAAAAATAGAGTCCATTGATTTATACTATATGTCTGTCTAAACGTCTTGTACATATTTTTCAGATGATAAAGATAAATAAACTCCAGCTTGTCAGATGGCTAAATATTAGTGAGCAGATGTGGGCCAAGACTGCAGATCAATTTACTGTCTTCCTAACAGCAAAGCTACAAACTCTTTCCTCATCTAGCCAAATACATTGGTACTGTGATGTGTAGACCAACATTTATAGCCATGTTCATTTTCCTCTCAGGATTGTGAGGATGTATACCACATCTTGGAGTTGACTGACCAATGGAAAGAGAAACTGACAACCTTTATGGAGAACCTCAGAAAGGCTGAAAGCAATCAATGCGAGAACATTAAATCTGTCCTCACTATAATTGTCAAGTGGCACAAGTACTGTGAGGACAAGATAAGGTCAGTGAGGGAATTGATCAGTGATTGATAATCCATTTGACTAATATTTTAGAACCAATTCATTGAAAAAGTGTGAATGTTGGTATAAGTTCTTCAATATCAGGTCCACTGATAAATCGTGCCCCCTCAATGGTAAAGTGTCTTACTTATTTAATGTATTATTTGCATAAACTGCTCAACTTTTTAAAGCTTTGCATAAATATATTGTATGTATGCATGTATTTTAAAATGCATGTCATGTTTAGTGATTATTATGGTGGCTTGACATACTGTTTTGTTTACAGAGTTGGTTTATTCATTCTCTTGCTCTACAAAAGTGGCCCTAATATAAAAGTTGACAAGTCTTCAGAAGAGGAGCTGTCCCTTGACTTAAAGCAGTGGTCATTGTTTAGCAAAGCTTTTTTCTTGTCTTTTCATTATCCTTCTTGTTTTTAAATCTTTTTGTAATTGTACTACTTTCCAATTTTGAAATGTAAAATGCAAAAATTATAAAGTCATGTCTATCCATATATACTGTAGGTGTTGACAGAGAAGTGTGAGCGTTACAGAGGGGAGGGCCTAGTGTCTGGTCAGGAAACACTTGAAATGCTAACAAACCTACAAGAGTCCTGGACTGAGGTTTGTCTAAAGCTCTTTAGGAGGCATCCTGCTTCAGATGGAGGGCCACCCAAAGGCCAGGAGGCCATGAAGGAACCGGCTAAGTCCGTCACTGAGCTCCACAAGCAACTGGGAATCCGTATCAGTGGAGAAAATGGTATGAACCAGGATTCTTTGGTTCCACACAGTCTTCCAGCACTTGTTTGGTTTCTCCAGTGGATATCAATGTCTGGTCATGCTTTTTTATTCAGGGATCCATACTACGCTAATATCCCTTATCGAAAATATGGAGTTCTGGTCCAGAAGACTCAAGTCCATGAGTGGACAGCCAGATGGACAGCCCTCAGATGATTGGTTTCAGTTGGAGGAAGCTCTTGGTAACTTGATAAATCTGTCTAAGGAGGCTCTTCTGCTAGTGGACAGAACACAGTCAGAACTTGAGAGAGCCAAAAAGAAACCTCACTCCAAGTGAGACCTTGAGCATTAGAGCCTTGTTCCAAAACACAGTGAGCTGCCTTGCGATATACTGCCTACATAGGTAGCTACCTTCTAAGGGGCTGTTCAAACAAAGCTAGACGCAGCACAACAAATTGAATAGAACGTTGGTGTATTGAGACATGTTTTTTGGTCAAAGACAGACAGAAAAAATTGTTTGGTGTGAACAGCCCTTAAGGCAGCATCCTAACTGAAATGGAATCTCATAAGAGACTGATTTGAAACACTCTACATAAGCAGCATCTCTGCATGGTATAAACGCAAACACAAAAAGCACTACTCACTTGAAGCATCTGAGAGACGCAACACAATAGATTCCAATATTTTAACATTAGCATAATGCTACGCTAACTGCACAATATTTAAGCATAAAAATACGTACACACACACACACACACACACACATGTTGGTGCGGCAATCCTTATGAGGACTCTCCATAGACATAATGATTTTTATACTGTATGAACTATAGATTTTATCCCCTAACCCTACCCCTAAACCTAACCCTCAAAAAAACGTACTGCATCATTTAGTGACTAGAAATGTCCTCATAAACCACATTTATAGCATAATACCCTTGTAATTACCAGTTTGTAACCTAAAAATTTGTCCTCGTAAACCACCCAAACCTACCCCCCCCCCCCCCCCCACACACACACACACACACACAAATAGTTCATTTTAAATTAGTTTTTAATTTATATTTAATTTTATTTAATGAAATGTAAGTATATTTATAATCAACATTTTCTAGACTCATCCAACACCTTGGATTAAGTTTTTCAATAAGCTTGTCACAATAAATTTTGGTATTGCCTTTTCTGTGAAGGATACATGCGCTGCTGCCATAAGATTTGGCCCAAAAAAGGTACATATCGGGTGTGTGCCTGTAATGCATTAGGGTCCATTCAGACCAAATGTGTTCTTGTGCTAAAAAAAAATCTAGATGCAGTGCAATAAATGTAACAGAACACTGGTGTCTCGCACCAACCTCAAATGACGTCTAATAAAATGCAGCGCTCCAGAGCGAAAACCCTGAAAAAACAGCAAGACGTGGTCCAACAGTCAAAGACGTCCATATAGCGCATGTTTACATAGAAAAGCAATTGAAAAACAGCACAGATGGATGCAAATATGCATTCTGTGTGAATGGCCCCTTAAAATTCTGTCTATGTAGGCAGCTTACTAGGTTTTGGAGCAGAGCTTATATCTGAAAAAGATGGTCCTCATTGAACAGCCATGTCTAATTGCCTTGTTTGTTCTGTGACAGGACTGAAATTGATGATGTCTTCAAGACAATGAAGGAATGGCTGTTCTCTCAAGAAAACTTTTTCGACTGTGAAAATATGAGGCTTCGTGAAGAGGTACAAAACAGGTCTGCGTATCTTTCATGCACTCTCCAAACCATAAGTCATATCAGATGATCTTGTCTTGTGTTGTCAGGTGAGTTCTGTTTACACTCTGCTGATTAGTTGGATGGTAGACCTTCTGTTACTAATGATTCCAGTCCATTCGGATGACCAGGAAGCTGCATCTCATCCAATGCCTGAACCAAACGTCATAGTGGACGTGTCTGTTGAGAAGTTGGAGGAAGAGGCTAGGAACATTTCTGGGAAACTGGACTACTTTTCCAAATACATCATAAGGTGACATTACTGAACTCAGTATTGTCAGAAGATCAAACAGCAAAAAATGTACTACACCTAACTGCAGCTCTTGTCAGGCCATTGTGGAGGAGGTAGTCTGGAGGAGTTCCACTCAGAATGACACTGAGAATGAGTTGTATCAACCTGCCAAGCTTCAGGTTCTGAGCAGTCCCTCTTCTCAACATGATCAAATGGGTCTTCCTTGTGTGGCAATCAGATGCATTATTTTATTTTATTTATTTATTTATTTATTTTATCCCCTTTTCTCCCTAATTTGGAATGCCCAATTCCCACTACTTACTAGGTCCTCGTGGTGGCGTGGTTACTCACCTCAATCCAGGTGGCGGAGGACAAGTCTCAGTTGCCTCCGCTTCTGAGACAGTCAATCCACGCATTTTATCATGTGGCTCACTGTGCATGACACCGCAGAGACTCACAGCATGTGGAGGCTCATGCTACTCTCTGCGATCCATGCACAACTTATCATGCGCCCCACTGAGAGCGAGAACCACTAATCGCGACCACGAGGAGGTTACCCCATGTGACTCTACCCTCCCTAGCAACCGGGCCAATTTGGTTGCTTAGAAGACCTGGCTGGAGTCACTCAGCACACCCTGGATTCAAACTCGTGACTCCAGGGGTGGTAGTCAACATCAATACTTGCTGAGCTACCCAGGCCCCCTATCAGATGCATTATTAAATCAGATCACTTTTTGGAAGTTACAAGTATAGTAATGTTACTTTTTTAACTTACACACAGGGTTGGGACGGTTACTTTTAAAATGTATTCCACTACAGATTACAGAATACATGTAAAATGTAATTTGTAACATATTCCTTTAGATTACTCAATGTCAGTAATGTAATCTGAATACTTTGGATTACTTCTTCAGCACTGGCAGATTTTCACTTGTTGACTATAAACAAGTAAATAACAAGTGAAAGAAATCTGCCAGTACAGTACAGTAAAATACACTTATATTAAAAATTCATTTTCTGAAAAAAAGCCTAAATATCTTATGCAAAGTAAATGTATCTTGTTTTAAACAGAATTTTTTTTAAATATCTTTTTTACAGGAAAACATTTTAAAAAATTCTCATCAAGAATAAGATTTTAGCAGTATATTTTTGCCCTAACATCAAAGGTCTTACTAGAGAGAAAAAAATATATATGAATGATCGAACGTGGCTATTCTTGATAAAAAAATTTTTTTTTAAATCATGGCTGGTTACATGTGCATGTAAAAGGGCTAGAAATAGCAGTTTAGCTTAGCATAAAGCTAAATGTTCATATGACAATTTACACAAGGCTAACTATTTCTGTATCTCCAAACTTAAAAACCCCACAGATTGTACACGACCACATCCTTTTTCTCAAAGACATCATGTCCACCTTTTCACTCATTGAGTAAAATGTTTCACACAGTGTAAAAGTGCCCTCTGTCTGCTCGTTTGAATGAAACTGAATGAAAGTGTTTCACCGCTGTTTAAATGTTCCTCGGGTCGCATCATTTATACAGATAAATGTTTTCCAACTAAATAGACTAAATATTAAATGAAACAAAGGACAATAAAATGCAAAGTAATCTCTTCAGTAATCAAATTTTTGAATGTAACTGTATTCTAATTACCAATTATTTAAATTGTAACTGTAGTGGAATACAGTTACTAATATTTTGTATTTTAAATACACTACTGGTCAATAGTTTTGAAACACTTGCCTGAAATGTTTCTCATGATCTTAAAAATCTTTTGATCTGAAGGCGTATGCTTAAATGTTTGAAATTAGTTTTGCAGAGAAAAATATAATTGTGCCACCATATTAATTTATTTCATAATAAAACTAAAATTTAATTAAAAATGTTTTTGAAATTGATGACTTGGACCAAATAATAAAGAACAGCAGCCAATAAGTGCCCAACATAGATGGGAACTCCTTCAATACTGTTTAAAAATCATCCCAGGGTGATACCTCAAGAAGTTGGTTGAGAAAATGTCAAGAGTACATGTCTGCAAATTCTAGGTAAAGGGTGACTACTTTGAAGATGCTAAAATATAACACAGTTTTGATTTATTTTGGATTTTGTTTAGTCACAACATAATTCCCATAGTTCCATTTATGTTATTCCATAGTTTTGATGAATTTACTATTATTCTAAAATGTGAAAAAGAAAAAAATTATAATAAAGAATACACCGGTGGTGTATGTAATCCCGTTACATGTATTCCATTACTCCCCAACCCTGTTTACACAATAATGTGAATGGATGGATGGGTGAATGGATGGGTGGGTGAATGGATGGGTGGATGGATGGATGGATGGGTGAATGGATGGATGGTGGATGGATGGGTGAATGGATGGATGGTGGATGGATGGGTGAATGGATGCATGGGTGAATTGATGGATGGTGGATGGATGGGTGAATGGATGCATGGGTGAATGGATGGGTGGATGGATGGATGGTGGATGGATGGGTGAATAGATGGATGGATGGGTGAATGGATGGGTGGGTGGATGGGTGAATAGATGGATGGGTGAATGGATGGGTGGATGGATGGATGGATGGATGGGTGAATAGATGGATGGATGGGTGAATGGATGGGTGGGTGGGTGGGTGAATGGATGGATGGGTGAATGGATGGGTGGATAATCTTTTACAAACATATTTGTGTTGTTAGATGGAGGAACAACCAGAGCTACCTGTTCAATCTAATGAGGATGAAGAACAACCGTTGGATATAAAAGATGTCAGTGGACCTACATTTTTCCAAAGAGATAAAAATGTATATAATGATCTTTTTTTTCCTATAAGCTGTTACTTTAGCTTTCCATTGGCCAGTTGCGTGGTTACTCCATAGACCCTGCTAGAACGCTATCCATGTAGTTAGCTTTATTACCTAAATAAATTATGAAATCTGTAAGACACACTAATAGTTAGTGCCAAATAACATTTGTCTCAACCCGTCATTTAGACTTTGATTTATGAAATGTTACCGTATCACCACTGCAGGTGGAAGACCAGGTTGTAGAGGCTAGCAGGGAGCAGAAAGACCATTTGGTCATCAACCTAATAGGTCATGATGGCATTATCACTAAGCAGACGTTGGGAGAGGACACAATCCAGCTCATAGGGGTGAGTGTAACAGTATCCGTCTCCACATGAGCAGTCCAAAATAAACTTTTATCTACCCTGCCAAGAGTGTGATTTCAGAACATTTACAGACCATAAATATTTCCTACCAGCCATAAAAACTGTAATTTGCACCATATAGTTACACAATTTGTCCCTATGACAAATCAAATTATTTACCTGTTTGTCCCTGGAATATTTGCGGTTAACAGTTCAGGTTATGGTGTCACACAAAGCATTGTATATTAGTTAGTCTCTTTGTGAAATTAAAATCCTTGATTTTATGGTTAAACATCAATACTCTTTTCTAGACCAAAGTTGATGCATCTCCTCCCACTGAGAATGCCCAGGAGGCCTTCAATGCTTTAGAAACAGTCAGAACTCTTCAGCAAAAACTTCTGTAAGTATCAGTGCTGTAAATTGTTCTCTTTAATGGGATCTTTGGTCCTTCTCTATATAAACTGTATTTTTTCAGAGAGGTTGAGCCTCGTGCGATCAGTGCAGAGGTACGGGCTTTAAAGGCAGAGGAAGACTTCCAGACAGCTTGGACAAGATGCAGCTACAGGCTCGGCCCAGTGTGGAAACTAAGGGTAAGTGTGTCAGATAAAGCAACATCATTTCACTTAATAAAATGGATAAGACCATAGCAAGCCAAACTGATATATAATCATGTGCAGGATATGAATGATAGATTTCTATAATACATTTTTCACTATCTAAAATACTAGCAAAATAGCTCATTCTTTATATCAGTAATTAGGTTTGCACTAGAAAAACAGTAATTCTTGTTATAAAAGATTACGCCATTACTTGCAGCAGACCCATTCTTGATATCAAAAAGTTCATTTTAACTGGTAAAATTTCACAATGTCATTCAATCCTGTCCTAAACACAATTATAAATATCTATAATTATCTTCATACTAGTTGGAATTCCAAACAAATCAGCTATCTACTGTACTTCTTACTAGTAAAAATTATCATTTTTTATATCAATAATTACATTTTACTATTGAAAATGTCCATTCCTTATAACAACAATGGAATTAGTAGAAGAACAAAGAAAAATTGAACTAGAAAATTATTCAAAGGTTCACATTTGTTTTCACTAGTGGCAATGTTAATTTCAGATATCTTGTAATATGATTGTAACTAGTAAGGAAGCATTTTAAGATATCATACTTTTCAGTTTAATGATACATGAAATCAATTTCCAGATATCAGAAATACTAAATTTAACATGTTAAAATTAATTTACAGATTTCAAAAATTAAACATTTTTACTAGTAAGAAGTACATAGCTGATATGTGTATTTGGATTTTTAACTAGTAAGAAATTAATTATATATATCTGGAATTGTGTTTAGAACAGGAGTGAATGACATTGTGAAATCCTACTAGTGAAAATGCAGTTACAGATATCAGTAATTTAGTGAAAATTCCATATTTGATATCAAGAATGGGTATTTCTGGGAGTAATGATGTCATTTTTATATCAATAATTAAAATTTGCACTAGTGCAAACCTAATTATTCATATCAAGAATTAGCATTTTCACTAGTGAAAATGTAATTGTTGATCTCTATAATTCATACCCTGCACATGATCACATGTCAAAAGGGCTTGTGATATAAGATTATCATTTGTTAGGAGTTACTTTTAAGTATTTTTTCCAAAATCTTTAAAAGTAAACACATTTCTGCAACACTGAATGGCTTATACTCAGTAATTTTCTATTGCAAATCACTAAAATTTTAAACAGAAAGAAATAGTAATAGCAGAATGGTATTTTTGAAAAATATGTTTAACATGGTGTATATATATCATATTACATATTACGTCCACACTAAATGTTTTCAGCTAAAAACTCAATTTCCCATATCCTACTGTCATCGCTTTTTTTTTAAAGTCCGCTTTCTGAGGAGTAAAATGCCATTCCAGTGTGGATGAGAGGTGTAAATAAAGCAAAATCAAAACGTTTTCAATTGAGAACATATTAGCATGCAGTACAATGCCTTAGACAAAGAGCTGCCATGTTATATAAAGGGTTGTGAGGGTTACTTTTGAAATGTATTCAACTACAGATTACAGAATACATACCATAAAATGTAATTTGTAATGTATTCTGTTAGATTACTCAAGGTCAGTAACGTATTCTAAATACTTTGGATTACTTCTTCAGCACTGGTAGATTTTTTCACTTGTTTTGACTATAAAAACTCTGCCAGTACAGTAAGATAAAATACACATGTTAAAAATACATTCTCTGAAAAACCTAAATATCTTATGCAGTGTTGTTTCTAAAACAAGATCAATCAAACTGTTCTTGTTTTAAGGATTTTTCGATATTTTTACAGGAAAACAATACATAAATTATTATCAAGAATACGATTTTTGTGCTAATAACAAAGGTCTTAGTATAAAAAAAGAAATTATGATCCAACGTCAATTTTCTTGATAAAAAATATGATCGTGCCTGGTAACGTGCATGTAAAATGGTTAGAAATAGCATTTTAGCTTAGCGTAAAGCTGACAATTTACACAAAGTTTATTTATATTTCTTCTGCTCCAAACTTACTTCAAAATTACTTCTCTGTCTGCTCGTATGAATGTAACACATCATAAGAAAGTGTTTCACCGCTGTTCAAATGCACTTTGGATCGCATCATGTATAAATGTTTTCCATCTGAAAGGACTAAATATTAAATGAAACAAATGACAATAAAATGTAAAGTAATCTCTTCAGTAATCAAAATACTTTTTGAATGTAACTGTATTCTAAATATCAATGATTTAAATTGTAACTGTAGTGGAATACAGTTACTTATATTTTGTATTTTAAATACGTAATCCAGTTACATGTATTCCGTTACTCCCCAACCCTGGTTATACACATGGTCTTGGGCGCAACATGTTGAAATCATAAATGACCAGCCAAACATTACTTGTTTTATCTCAATAATGCCCTGTAATTGGAATATTTCACTCACAAAATAAATATGTCGGTGAATAGCGCATTTGAACAATGACATTGTTAACTGCGAACTTCTGTTTTTGTGCGATGCTGCAGCTACACCACTAGGGGTCAGTACAACATAAACGCGAATGTCACTGCGAATAATTAAATGCAAATAGCACACTTTTACGATGGCACTGGTGGGTGCCTCAGTCAGCTCCCTAGTTCAGCAGTCAGGGCACTGATCAGGGAGTCAGCCATTTCCAGGGTTGCCTCAATCACAAAATCGTTCCAGTGCACTGAACTATTCGCTCCCTACAAAATTCGCAGAATATACTGTAAAAACCAGGGAGCATCGTTGCTCACCATGGGTGCTTCTCAATTCGAAGGCTGCAGCCTAGTTAGGCTGTGTCCTTCCTAGACGAGTCCTTCTGTGGCTGTAGGCTAGGCTCCTCCTTAACATTCAGAGCTAGAATGAGATGGTCTAGTAAGTGTGCATGGCTACGTTATGAAAGTTTCTACCTCAGCAGTGATGCCGCAAAAACTTTGAAGAGAGAACAAGTAGCATTGAATACGACAGATGTGGAAATTGTGCTGTTCCTCTACAGGTTCTTTGTAGATATGGAGGAAGAAACAAGGGACAGTGCAACAGCACGCAGAAGGACTCATTTTCCACAAACATTATTTAAATAAATTGGGACGTGCAAGGGATTGTGGGTGACTGAATGCTACAAAGGTTGCACTTTATGCATCCTCCAAAATATGGTGAACGAAGGCTTTGAAACGAGGCTGTCTTCAAGGGTCCTCATAATTGAATTGCCTTTCGTCGCCATGTCTTCTGAAGTCTTTCAAGCTGTTAAAAGATGAGCACAAGTGTAAAACGATGAAGTCAAAGCCTTATTTTCTCTTTAAAAGAGATGTTGTTTCTAATGTCTTTCATCCATAATGACCATGAAATGAAACAATCTTTTAAATATTAGAGTTGTTAGAAGAAGATTAAAAATACACTCATTTAATTTTTATTTCTTTATGTCATTTATTTTTCATTGATACAGCATCCACACCACTAGGTGTCACTGAAAGTCCAAGATTTTTTATTTAACCTTTATTTAACCAGGAAAATAAAACTCTTGAGATTTAAAATCTCTTTTGCGAGAGTGTCCTGGTCAAGACAGGCAGCAGCTCAATGGTTACACAACAAAACACATACAATATACACACAGCGATATACACAGGAATGTAAATGCATGTACATAAAATAAAAATGAACTGCAGAAACATCCGAGTCATGGACCTCAAAACTTAAAAAACATAAGACATCTGAATATTTAAATGTCACATTTATCACAGGTCAAACGGTCAAGAATGGTCAGTTATAACATTTGCAATCAATTGTGCCTGCTTCCAAAATTTTTATAATTACCTTGAATTCATTAAGTGAGACCAGCTCTCTGAGATTCAGTTGATTTTGTAGCTGATTCCAAGCAGATGCAGCAGCATATTTAAATGCCATTTTACCCAGTTCAGTATGGGCTTTAGGGATAGATAGACAGATAGAAGAAATAAGTCTTGGGAATGAAGACAGTAACTTCCCATACTTTTTTGAAAGGTATAGGTCTGTAGGTAAGATGGAAGCAGACTAAGAATAGCCTTGTAAATAAAAGTGCGCAGTGACTGAGTCTACGGGAGGACAAAGCAGACCATCCAACCTGAGCATACAAGGTGCAATGATAAGTAAGGGCTATACAATTTGAAACAAACCTCAGTGCTCTGTGGTAGACAGTATCCAGTGCGTGAAAACATTGCGAGGATGCATGCATGTATATAACATCGTCATAATCCAGCACAGACATTAAAGTGGTAGCAACAAGTTCCTTTTGGCATCGAAGGAAAGGCAGGACTTGATTCTAAAATAATAATAATAACTTTTTTTTTTTTTACCAAATTGTGAATATGAGGCACAAAAGAGAGAGAATCATCAATTAGAATTATTTGGTATTTGTATTGAGATACTGTCTCAATCTCAGAGTCCTAGTAGGTAGTGATTGATGGAAGGTTTAGTGACTTTGATTTGACATTTGAGAACATAATAAGTTTGGATTTATCGGGATTCAGAACAAGATGACATGAACAAAAAATTACCGAGTGCACCTTTAACTAATGTTAACATATCCAACCTTATTATGAAGTGTTAGCAGAATATATTTTGTTTGAGTGAGTGTTAGCTGGATTCATTATAAAACAACATACATTAGAAAAAAGCTCTAAATTAGTGGTATTTCGAAAGAAACTTGAATAAATTTTATGAACAAACTTCATTCATGGAAAAATTATGTTCTATACATTTGCATATTAACATAAATTTCTATTTTATTTTTGTAGCAAGTTTTGTAGTAAGACACTGGCATCTTTACATCATTGGGGAGTCTTTAGCGCTCTCTTCTAAGGCATCACCTGTGGTAAGGCTTTGATTAATTGTTCTGGTTAAACTGGCAAAGTCAATGGATTGGCTCAAGACATCAGGAGGTATGTTGAGGACCACAGCTGGTTGCTCAGAGCGCAAACTGTGCAGTAGCTGCAAAAGTCGAAGATGGACGACCAGCGGAGACCCAGAGAGAGACTCCACTGAGGTCTTTAGAGCCTCACAAGCCGCCTTCTCTCCCTCTGCAGCGATTAGCTGTAAAACAAGGTGGCATAGCAGTTAAAGGTTGTTTGTAGAATAGCATTCTTACACCTCAGAAATATTGCTAAGTTACAACACATGCTCTCTGTTGCTGATGCCGAAAAACTAATTCATGACCTCAAGACTAGATTATTGTAATGCATTATTGGGAGGATGCCCTGCAAGTCCTGCTGATGTCTTGCAAGTTCAGTAAATAAACTTCAATTGGTTCAAAATGCAGCAGCCAGAGTGCTGACTTGAACCAAGAAATTTGATCATATTAGCCCCATTTTATCATTGTTACATTGGCTACCTGTTAAAATTCATATTAATTTTGAAATTTATGGCCTGTTAACAGTACCTCGAATATCAAAATCCACAAAAGGAGGTAGATCCTTTTCATATTTGTCTCCTAAGCTATGGAATAGTCTTCCTAACACTGTTCGGGACTCAGACACACTCTCTCAGTTCAAGTCTAGACTAAAGATTCATCTATTCAGTCAGGCATACACCTAATTTACCCATCAACTCACAATTAGGCTGCTTTAGTTAGGTCTGCCGGAACCGGAAACTATTCTCATAATCTATAACTCTGCAATAAATTGAATGGCATCTATGCTAATATTATTTTATTTGTTTCCCTGTCTCAACCTTGGGACTTCTATTACCAGGTTACCAGAGCCGGCCGGATCCAGCTCCGTTCCTGCTTGGTGCCGGACTCCACTGCTACGTGTCGCTGAGAGATGACAACTAAATGCAGCTGGTGCCAGACAGACATCACTTCAGTCTATTACAATGGACTTCAGAGGATGAATTGATGCCAACTCCATACTTCATATGCCATAGCCTGAACCTTGGACTTAGGATGGACCTCATCGAAATGAACTCTGCCTGCATCACCTTGGTCTATTGATAGACTACACTCTTGAAAGGAATACATAGACTATCAATTAATTGCCAACAAAAGCCTTCATCAGCCAACTAACAAAGGACAATTGCATCTATGTGAATTTATGCCATTAATCCAGGATGAACTTCAAAGACATTAGTCAGTAATCTTACAGTTCAAACAAAATCTTTGTTTAAACACTGGCCCTTAACACTTACTTAGTTTACAAATTTTAAACCATGACTTGCACTATACATAATTTATATTGGCATTATATTCATGATGTTAGCCAGAGGGGAACTGGCCCCCACAGTGAGTCTGGTTTCTCCCAAGGTTATTTTTCTCCATTAACCAACAATTTATGGAGTTTTGTGTTCCTTGCCACAGTTGCCTTCGGCTTGCTCACTGGAGTTCTAAATACAATTGTTTTCTTATTTATTTTTATACACAATTTACAAAAATATTTTAATCAAACGACACAATGATGACTCAAAGACTTTATAGATATTACAGTTTCATTTTCTGTCCAAGCATGATTTTCTGTAAAGCTACTTTGAAACGATGTGTGTTGTGAAAAGCGCTATAGTGTAAAAATAAAAATGACTTGACCCAGGGCAAGCACGTGTTATTTCAGACAGACAACACGGCAACGGTAGCATATGTCAACCGTCAAGGTGGTCTGCGCTCCCGTTGTATGTCACAACTCGCCCGCCGTCTCCTCCTCTGGAGTCAGCAGCACCTCAAGTCGCTTCGAGCCACTCACATCCCAGGCGACCTCAACACTGCAGCGGACACGCTGTCACAGCAGGTTACCCTCAGGGGAGAGTGGAGACTCCACCCTCAGGTGGTCAGGTGGTTTTCTCATTTAAAATTTTTACTTCTAATGAAATTAATAGTAATTTTGAACATACAGTATGTATAAAATCATGACCACTCATGTGAGATGAAGAGTTCAGTCATATCAGTAACCTTATTGAAGCTTTTTTTATTCTGCATGGGGCAGGGGCGCCTCATGGGGGCAGCCATGTTAGCATCACATGACCAGGTGAATACTACTCACTAAATCTCAGTAACTGCCCTGTTATTGGACACTTTAATTACTGGATTCAATTAATCCTGGTTTACTGTGCATAGTGAATTTCTACAATGGCATGTATTACTGAAAACGACTGTGTTTGAATGATGCAGCATCCAGGCCACTAGATGTCAGTGGAAGCCATACTTCGACATCAAAAAATTACTGAGTGCACCTTTAAAGAGCTGAGCGGGTAACTAGAAGGTTGAAGATTCGAATCCTGCAAGGAGTGGTCCATGAACCATTGTGTCTTTGACCAAGGTACTTACCTCAACGTTACTCTAGGGTAATTGTCCCTGTATTAAGTGAACTGTAAAGGGCTGTTCAGACTGAATGCATTCTTGCAACAAACAAAACAAAATGCAGGTGTCTCAAGACCCGTTTTTTTTAAAGCTGTCAAAAAAGTTATTTTAACTTGTCTTAAAAATGCGCCTGTTGTACGCAAGATGCTGACAAAACAGCGAGATGCTGCGCAACGGTCAAAAACAGTCAATCAGCCGAATATTCCTCGCTTTATTTTTGGAAATCCCCTGAAATTTGACGCTTTCACTCATGGAATAAATTAATCATGGCTGACAGCGAATATTGCATTTTTACGATTGGAAACTGAGATGTTGCGTGATTCAGCAACTACTCTGCTAGGTGTCAGTGCAACAAAAACACAAATGTTACTGAGTGCACTTTTAACTATGGCGTTAACTATTTTTTATCCCCTTTTCTCCCCAGTTTGTAATGCCCAATTCCCACTACTTAGTAGGTCCTCGTGGTGGCGTGGTTACTCACCTCAATTCGGTTGTCGAGGACAAGTCTCAGTTGCCTCCGCTTCTGAGACAGTCAATCCACGCATCTTATCACGTGGCTCGTTGTGCATGACACCGCTGAGACTCACAGCATGTGGAGACTCATGCTACTCTCCGCGATCCACGCACACTTACCACGCCCCATTGAGAGCGAGAACCACTAATCGTGACCACAAGGAGGTTACCCCATGTGACTCTACCCTCCCTAGCAACTGGGCCAATTTGGTTGCTTAGGAGACCTGGCTGGAGTCACTCAGCACACCCTGAACTCGAACTCGCGACTCCAGGGGTGGTAGTCAGTGTCAATACACGCTGAGCTACCCAGGCCCCTGGTGTTAATTAATGTTAACGTATACAACCTTATTTAACAATCAGAAAAGTTCGTCTAGCCCATGTTTATGTTGAAAATCCCCCCTCCCCCACCCCAAAAACAGTGCAAATGGATGCCAAAACGTACTTTGACTTGTGCCTGTCTTCTTGCTTCGGCCTCAATAGCAAAGTTGTGCTTAAGCTCAGGTGGAAGACTGATTTCCTCTCTGCAACAGTGCACAAAAGAATGCCATGGATTATAATCTTGGTAGTTTGTACACTTCCTAGAGAGTGTAATCTGTTATTTACTTACATCTCTGCTCTTTCCACCTTGATACACCATCGGCAAGTAATAGAATCTAAAGAAACCTGCATAACAAATGAGACTCCCATGTTCCAAGCAAATTATTATATCATTGGTATCATATCTGGTGGTGATGTCTACCTGAATCTTCTGGGCCATCAGTTTCCTGTTCAGTAAAATGTCAGTGAAGGCATAATGGGCCAGTATCTCTCTGACTGAGACCTGGGCCAATGCCTGTAACACGGCTGGAACAGCAGCGAACGACGAGTAACAAACAGACACATTCTCGATATGGTAGTAACATACCGCACTCACTTCAGTGCACACTAGATCTTTGGTCACCACCTGAAGATGTAACGACAACAAAAGATTCACGCTTTTAATTTGAGTCAATGCTTTAACAGCAATTTGATTCATTTAAAACATTTGGACGTGTGCTCTTTGTTTATTGATGCTGGAGCAAATATTAACTTAATCTGGTCATTTTAAATTTGTTTTACTAGTCAGCTTTTTTCAGACTCCAATTACTGTACTACTCCCCTCCTTGATTACATGTCTGTGGGATGGTATTTGTCTTAGTCAGCTTTTTAGTGCAGTTCATTAAATGACTCAGAGGACTTTAAGATCTGGGGAAAAAAGGATGTTATTTGTACTAATAATACATTTCATATTGCTTTGCTGTTTTTCTGGAAATTCGGAAATTACCGTATGAGAAGGGATCTTCAACATTTGCAGACGAATGTCCACTATTTGGCACACGTCCAGAAATGGGAGACAAAATATTAACCCTGTAAAAAACAAATTAAAGGAATATTCCAGGTTCAATTCAAGTTAAGCTAAATTGACAGCATTTACCACAAAAAAATTATTTCGACTCGTTCCTCCTTTTCTTAAAAAAAAAAAAAAAGAAGCAAAAGATGAGGTAACAGTGAGACACTTAAAATGAAAGTGAATGGGGCCAATTTTTAAAAGGTTTAGAGTCAGAAATGTGAAGCTTATAATTTTATAAAAGCACTTACATTAATTCTTTAAACTGCCATTTTATGGTCATTTTTAGCAATTCAAACTTGATGTACTACCTTGATGTTTTTTGCAAATCTATGGCAGTATGGGGCAGTCAACGCAACTCCAGCTGTACAGGCAACAGGCCTCTTCAAACCAACAAGAGCAGGCAGCGCAGTCTTCCTCAGATGACGTCTTTTAAAATTCAAAACTACGTTTAACTAGACAACGCAGCCTAATAACATGCCGTTTATGACCAGAGACGCTGAAAACTAGTGAGACGCGACACAGGTTCACGCAACTGTTTTGCTCCAAAAGTGCCCATCTGGCACATGAGTATATAGATCAACAATTAAAGGAATATTCCAGGTTCAACACAAGTTAAGCTCAGTCGACAGCATTTTTGGCATAATACTGATTACCACAAAAATAAATTTGACTCGTCCCTCCTTTTCTTTTTCTTTTTTCTTTTTTTAAAGAAGCAAAAAGCTTGGTTCCAGTAAGGCATTTACAATGGAAGTGAATGGGGCCAACTTTTGAACGTTAAAATATTCACTGTTTCAAAAGTATAGCCACAAAACATAAAGCATATGCGTGTAAACATGATTTTAGTGTGATAAAATCACTTACTAACCTTTTCTGTGTAAAGTTATAGCCAATTTTACAACTTCGTTACCAGGACGATGTAATGTCAACAAACCCTAAAACCCTAAAACGACTGTAAAAAATTATGATTTATACAACTTTACAGCTCAAATAATACAAGAGTTTTAACAGAAGAATTAATGCAAGTGCTTTTATAAAATTATAAGCTTCACATTTCTGTGTTTAAACCCTCCAAAAATTGGCCCCATTCACTTTCATTCTAAGTGCCTCACTGTAACCTAGATTGTTTGCTTTTTTTTTTTTAAAGAAAAGTAGGGATGAGTTGAAATGAATTTGTGTGGTAATCAGCATTATGCCACAAATGCTGTCGATTGAGCTTAACTTTTAACATCTGTATTTAACCCAGAACATTCCTTTAAGAATAGTGTAGATGCATGTAGGCCAATAATACGATTATGTTCAATGATCTAGAAGTGAGACAAACACCACTTTTTGTATTGTCTAAATGCTTTACTAGTCTACTGCCACAACATATCTATATGATGTAATTTATTTGAATGATCTGAATCATAATATGTATTATACAGTATGTTATATTACATTTATAAGAATTTCAATGATCATACATTCAATTCTTTATTTAGGGGGCCTGTCTCACTAAATATTACTTTACATGATTTGTTAGGATTATTTCAATTAACTGGCACATCAGGTAATAATTCCATAAAATCTTTTAATCGCATTAAACATTAAACATGAACAATTAAATAATTAACATTATACATTGCAATCGATTGAAACTGCAATTTAATAATAAAATATGTGAATTGTATCAGTAAAATATAACTAAAATGTACCTGGGCCCCTGGGTTTTCTTTGCAGTAGGTGCCCCAGTCGAAATATCACCGCTCTCTCATGTTCTCTCACAATCTACAATCATACAAGTAATAAACAGAATTAATAAAAGTTATCGAATCTGAAGAGTGTTAAAATATTTTCCAAATAAAACTATATTACTTTGCAATATTTCATTGACAGATTAAAAGTATACCTTCAGACAGAACCAAATTGAAAGAGGGAAGAAGAAAATAACCACAGAAAGGACAAAAACGACAAGAATAAGCTCACAAACTCCAAGATATCGCTTCTTCAAGCCTGCAGAGGAAAATTAAAGATGAGTTAGTGTAGGTTCTCCACTATTTTTGTGATGTTTTCTTTGCCACCGCTGCCCAACTTACCTTCTCCATGTCCCTCAGTCTCCAATAACCCTACTAACTCCTCTTGCTCCTCTTTAATTAGTTCCCTCACACTGTCTACATTAACGACAGTGCTGCTGGAGATGACTTTAACCTCCTCCTTGGCTTCACCTCGCTCGTCTTCCTTTGACACTTCTGGTTTCTCTCTCTCTTTCCTTTTGTGGGGCTCTTGGAGCTTCACAGATTTGTCTGCTTTTGTCTTTCTGTCTTTAGCAGAAGATGATGGCTCCTTTACTCTTCCAGATCTTGAAGAATGAGGATGGCTTTCAGCTTTTTTCTCCATCTCAGGCTCCCTCACAGGAATTGCTAAGAGGAGACTATTGTTTAGTGTTGGTATCTAACGGGCTCCAGTCTTGGCTGTTCAAAAAAGGGGAGGATCTCTGAGCAGGCATGTGCCAGTTGATAGAGGGGAGTCTTTGCACACTTCTAACTAATTATTCTCATTGGTAACATCCTACTCAGTTTTGTAAGGGGGGCAGTATTTAAAATAAAGTGTGTTACAAGAAACAGCCTTTTTTTTAACACTGATTTGGATATTATTTAAACGTCTAGCTTTAGATGTAACATTTATATTTTGTCATTCCTACAATGCAGTACATTTTCAAGTCATTCCCAGTCATACAGTATGTCTTAAATAAATAATTAAATTAGCTATTTTAAAGATGGAAATAATATTATTTTGTTTTATTCAGTCATAATATTAAAATTAAGTGAACGTTTGTGTGTATTAAATAATTTCACATTACTTTGGTTTTAGTGGATGTTGCCATTTTGCCAAATCCACGGGTGCAATGGAGGTGCTTTTAAAATTAAAACGGGGAATTTATAAAGAAAGATTCCAGATATTTTATTTATACACGTTTTATTTCTCTAATGGAATTGCTTCCAAATTACCTTATCATTTACTCATTTACATCCCAGATTTGTATGACTTTTTTCTGCAGTGCACAAATGAAGTTTATAGAAGAATATCTCAGCTCTGTTGGTCCATACAACGCAAGTGAATAATGACCAAAACTTTGAAGCTCCAAAAAGCACATAAAGGCAGCATAAATGTAATCCATATGACTGCAGTAGATTAATCCATGTTTTAATCGGTTTTGGTTTAGAGCAGACCAAAATATAACTCCTTTTATACTTTTTTATTCCCAGTTTGGCATGCCCAATTCCCACTGCTACTAGGTCCTTGTGGTGGCACTGTTACTCACCTCAATCCAGGTGGTGGAGGACAAGTCTCAGTTGCTTCTGCTTCTGAGATAGTCAGCCCGTGCATCTTATCACGTGGCTCGCTGTGCATGACACCGTGGAGACTCCCAGCATGTGGAGGCTCATGCTACTCTCTGCGAACCACACATAAATTACCATGCACCCCATTGATAGCGAAAACCACTAATCGCGACCACAAGGAAGATACCCCATGTGACTCTACCCTTCCTAGCAACCGGGCCAATTTGGTTGCTTAGGAGACCTGGCTGGAGTCACTCAGTACACCCTGGATTCGAACTCACGACTCCAGGGGAAGTAATCAGCGTCAATACTTGCTGAGCTACCAAGGCCCCCACACTTTTCATCTTTTCATTGCAGCCTCTATGTACAATCATGATTTCAAGCTTGATTACACTTCCTAGTGCTTGACGTATGCGCAGAGCAATAGATGGTGCTAAGAAGTGTAATCGAGCTTGAAATCATGATCGCAATGGAGACTGCTGATGTCAAGATTTATAGTGAAAGAGTCATATTTTGGTCTGTTCTCATCCAAAATCAATTGGATCGCTTCAGAAGACATTGATTAAACAACTGGTGTCGTATGGATTACTTTTATGCTGCCTTTATGTGCTTTTTGGAGCATCAAAGTTCTGGCCACCACTCACTCGCATTGTATGGATATTTAATTGTTGGACAGAGCTGAGATTTTCTTCTAAAAATCTCCATTTGAGTTCTGAAGAAGTCAGTCAGTCATACACATCTGGTATAGCCTGACGATGAGCAAATGATGAGAGAATTTTAATTTTTGGGTGAAATATCCCTATAACGATGTTGATCATCTTCCAGTAAGTGACATCCTTTTGGTGGGAAAACAACAGCTCAGACATATGTATTAGCAAATAGCATATTTCTGAAAGCCTGATATATGCTTTTATAGAAATACTTCCTTAAATTACAATATATATATATATATATATATATATATATATATATATATTTTTTTTTTTTTTTTTTTTTTTTTTTAAGTTACAGATTTCAAAAGGTAGGCTACTATATAGAAGTATGACCCATTTAAACATTTATATTTAAGGTTTATATAGTTTATTATAGGCTATATTTAGGCAAATCTGGCAAAATTAGACAATTCTGTTGCTAAATCTACCCAAATTGTCCTGTGTTTTGTAAAATGCTTGATTTTACACTCTTCGTGTTAGTGTTGTAACAGGTTTTTTTTTTTTTTTTTAATCTATTAAATTATAGACATCAAAATTATACTATTAATAATATATAACAAAATCATGCATAATGTTTTGCATAACATCATGAGAGATAAATTTACAAGTACAAACAGTATCAAGCCATGTGAACTCAGAATGTGCACTAACTGCACAGCAGGAGTGTCTGGTGGAAGGGCTGATGAAGCACGTGTCAAATGAAGTCTCCATCATCCCCCATAAACGGTAATAAAATACATCTGAAGCGCAGTCAACTCGCGTAGAATATGGTTCAGTGTACACTTCTGCATCCATTCTTTGTTTGAAAGTTAAAATTGGCTGATATTTTGACCTTTGCTTCGTTGCAACGTGCTCATGCACATGTAGTGTTCCGTTTGTGAACGAACTCGAAATCAACGAATCGTTCTCGTTCACTTAAATTGTTTTAGTCACAAACAATTTCGGCCATGAAATGACTCGCTCATAACATATACAAGACGCAAAATAACACAAAATTGTCACCAAAACTACCGTAAATATGTAATCTGAGGAAATGGTGACTGAACGAATCTTTTTGGTGTGCAGATTCAAAAGACTAGACTCACAAGAATGAATCAAATTCCCTACCACTTTGAGCAGCGTTGTTTGTTGCGTGATCTGCATGGAGAGATACATGTATTTAGGTTTCCAACGTATTCTTTAAAGTAAAGGCAATTAATCGTTCATGGAAAAACATTAATGGCAGATATAAATGTAGAAGTACAAGTTTAAAAGTCTACAGGCCAGTGTTATAGTGATTGACACATGTATGCGCGAGCATGTTTTGCATTCAAGCAATTAAATTACAATTAATGTCGTTTTGATGGTATTTTCAACCTGTTTGTTGTGTCCCATTTGATTCTATTTTCAATTCTACCCTGCTAAAAATATATAAACAGCTAAAACTAGCCTTAGCTGGTTGCCTGGTCTGAATTAAGCTGGTTTCTCAGCTTGACTAGTTAAAAAGTGCCCAAAACCCCTCTAAAAACCAGCCAACTGACCAGGCTGGGCGACCAGCAAACAATTTAAGCTGTTTTTATTTATTTTTTTCCCAGCACTGTATATACAGGGTATCCTCATCTTTTCTTTTTTTTGTAGGCAGAATGACCCAGGATCAGCTCCACATGGGTCTGAGGAAGGATGTCCGATCTCTGCTGATATCTGCCAAGCATGGCTTGACCCCCGAACAGCTCAAAAGAGATTACCAGACCATACTGGGTTACCCCATGCCCCTAAGGTTACTGGGTTTCCGCAATGTTCTGGACATGGTGAAGGAAATGCCCGATGTTGTGCACTTGGAATTCCAAATGGATGGCAACATCATTTTGAAAGGTATTCTCAGTATTTTAACCCTTCGGGGTTAATGGTAAGTAACTATGTTTTTGCACATAAAAATATAAAGTAAATGTATTTCCAAAACTTTCTTAAGGGTATTCAAACTGACAGAAATGATAATCGCTTGTAGCTGACAGTTTGCTGTATTGTGGGTTGTACGGGTCATTTCTCCTTGTCTAATGTCAGTATCTCTTACTAAGGATGCACCTATATGAAAATATTTGGCCGATACGAATATTTTGCCACTTACATTATTTTATCATCAAATCACTGGTTTGCTCAGAAATTACATTTTAAAAGTTTGCAAAGAGGTACAAAAACTTTTTATTGCTCTAAAAATAAATGATTTCCATTAAACATGGATTGGATCTGTTTAACACGACAGGTTCAAATTTTAAAGAGAGCCACAATGAAAGATAAATAGAAGATAAAAAAAAATATTGTAAAATAACTAAATATCAAAGCATGATAACTGATGTAAAAAAAAATATATATGTATATATATTTTTTTGTACTTGTAAAACATTTTTGCACTTCTGTTTTTGCAGTGCAGTACATCAGAACTCACATTTCACATGTTTGTATATAATAGAACATCACAAATTCATATGCATATGTTGGGCAATTCCCCTCAAATGTCAACCACATCATGAAAAAATAAGAAGTTACCAAAGGAACAAAGTTTCAAAGTACTATTGTGGATAATGCTGTCCGGACCGCTAGAGGGTGCCAATTGCTCACACAATGTTGACTGAAGCACTGAATATAGTCTGTTTTTAAGCTTTCAAGGTTTAGTAATCATGCAAGACCATATTGCGATTTCAATCTTAACTTAATCAATCGTGCAGCCTTAAAGTTATAATTCACCCTAACATGAAAATTCTCTCATATTTTACTCACCCTCATGCCATTCCAGATGTGTATGACCATCTTTCTTTAGCAGAACACAAATTAAGATTTTTAGAACAATATTTCTGCTCTGTAGGTCTATAAAATGCAAGTGAATGGTTGCCAAATTTTTGAAGCTCCAAAAAGTGCATATAGCTATCATAAAAATAATCCATATGATTCCAGTGGTCTAATTAATGTCTTCTGAAGCGAAACGCTAGGTGTTTGTAAGAAATAGATTGATATTTGAAACATTTTTTAATGACCAAAGCGCGAAAGCCTCCTCTGCATAGAAATTCATACATAGATCCCTTATTAGCAGCTGTTTCTATGGAACGCGATTCTGTTTCCACACAAAAGTTTATAAAATGGTCTTAGCAAGGAGCTTAGTCTGAGGCATTTCCTCCACTCACATGCATTCAAACCTATTCGAACCGCTTTCTTTGTTCACCATTCCAAGATGGCGCCGCAGTTGATGGATCCATACCAGCCGAATGAGACATCTGTGTGTGATTATCTATGCTCCTTTGTTGTAAACAGCTCTGCTCTTCCATTTATTTTCGTGTTCTCGCGTGAACTTGCAAACGTGCTTGACCTCGACTTTCTTGAATTTTTTAGTAAAAACAGTTTTAAATATTGATCTATTTCTTAAGCACACATAGCGTTTCGCTTCAGAAGACATTAACTAATCCACTGGAGACTTACAGGTTACTTTTGCTTGTTGTGCTTTTTGAAATGTAAATTTTTTTTTGGCACCTATTCACTTAATGGACCCACAGAGCTGAAATATTCTTCTAAAAATCTTCGCTTGTGTTCTGAAGAAGAAAGAAAGTCATACACGTCTGGGATGGCATGAGGGTGAGTATAATATGAGAGAACTTTAATTTTTGGGTTAACTAATCCTTTAATGGATTCCATACCACTGTCTAAGAAGTCAAAGTTTGCTGGTTTCAAAGAGTTTTGGATGGTTTTCCCTCATCATGTATAGGGGAGGGCCGCTTTCACAACTGTCACGTCTGTAACAACTGTTTTTCCTCAGAACTAATGTGAGAACGAGAATGATTAGAAATTAAATATTACATGTTTTAATGAGTGCCAAACTTTCTTCATTCTGTGGCTATCATTATTTCTGGATTGTGCATTTGAATTCACAGAGTTTTAACAAAGTGTGATGATAATTATAAATAAACCATCGGTTTTTATATGAGTGTTTTCATGCTTAAAAACGATTTGCCTGTGGCTTTCTGCTTGTCTACAGCAGTCGTGAAGTCGCTTTCATGATTCGAGTCAGGGCATCAATGCCAGCGTCAAGCGGCGCTTTGAACTCCACATGAAAAGTGCTTGTAGACAACGTCTCATTCTGCGTTTTCGTGATAGTTAAGACTTGACATGCTTCTGTGGTAATTAAATTGCGCCTTACAGAGGCTGCATTTATAGATTTCCCATCTGGGCTTGTTTTGTACAACAAAGAATTCTTTTCTCCATCACTTGATCATTGACACAGGCTCTGTTTCAAAACCTAGTGAGCTGCTCAGCTGCCTACCTAGACAGCATTTAGGGCAGTGTTTGCTTTTTTCAAACGTGCCTACGATACCCAAAAATGCTGTGTATATGCTGTGCACTAGGTTTTAAAATCCAGCCACGGTATCGCTGTTGTGTGTGCGTCAATGTAATGACTCCAGCGGACACATCACAAAGGTTCCGCCCTATTACAACCAGTGTTCAGAACTCACTCTGAGTTGAATAAAAATGTTAGGATCTAATGTCAAACCGGTTAATAGTGATTAAGAAAAATTAACAGCTACTAACAATTTTGACAGCTCTAGTTCTTACTAATTTCGCTTCTGGAATAAGCCTGTATCTTTTTCTTTGCAGCCATTGGAGATGAAAGCACCAAAGGTATTGAAGAGCTGGTGTCCAAGCAACGTGACCACAAACCCAAACCCAACAAAGGGAAGAGAAAACCAGGGACTTTCCAAATCCGTTACCCGCACCACCAGACAGTTATTCTCCCTCGCCGTGGCCAGATTAAACCCACCCTGCCAGCGCAGCTACGCAGCCAACTAAAACAATTACTATCTCATGGCCCGGTCAGACTATCAGAGCTGGAGTCCAGGTATATGGCACAGTTTGGAAGGCCGCTCCAGATAACACAGTATGGCTTCTACTCCATTTCTGAAATGCTGGCGACTGCCACGGACTTCATAGTCACACAGCAAAGTCGCACTGGATCTCAGTTGCTTCTGAGAAGTCCTGTCTCGCCACAAAAACAGACATATAATCTGATGTCAAGTCCTTCCAAGCAGTGTACGTATTGATATATTTACTATAAGGAAATTTATGTAGAATGAGAGGTTGATATGTTATAAAATAGTTTTTTTGTGATTTCATTATGACAGTAGGAGAACAGTAAACAGTGAGATGGTAGAAATGTGTCTGTCAGAGATTTCGCTATACTCTTTATATAAAGTTTAAGATATATTTGCATGGCTATTAGTGTGCAGGACTGCGAGAGTAACGAAGAAACATGGGATAATACAAAAGTACAGAGTGATACATGTTCAAAAAAAATAAAGACGAGGAAGAACTTGTGATTTATGGCAACTTTTTGCATTAATGTAGAATTCGACTAATGTTGTTGTTTCCTAAAGTTTTCCAAAGTATGAGATAATGGAGAACATTTTTGAAACACTCGTTCTAGTTTGGATGAAAGGCGTAAATGTAGCGAAATAAATGTTTCCCAATAATTATTGTGGACTTGATCTGCATAATATCTATTTAACAGTGGCTATTTTACTTTGGCTCTGAATTTAGAAGCAAAATTAACAATCCATTTATATTATTTGTTTTTACGTGTAGACTAAGGCCACGTCCACACCAATGCACGTTCGTTTGAAAACACATCAATTTTGCTATGTTTACGCCTCTCAAACACTGTCACAGAAAAGAGCGTTTTGAAAACGCTTTTACATTACCACATAGTTTGGAATACAGTGACTTTAGGAAACTGAAAATGCATTAATTTAGCTAGGTTTACGCCTCTCATCCACACTAGAACGGCATTTTCCTCCACCGAAAACGGAGCATTTCAAAAACACTGACGTAAGGAAACTGTAAACAGAGTTTTTAAACGAAAACGCATTAGTGTGGATTTGGCCTAATTTGTTGTTTA
This sequence comes from Myxocyprinus asiaticus, assembly GCF_019703515.2. Taxonomy (NCBI): domain Eukaryota; kingdom Metazoa; phylum Chordata; class Actinopteri; order Cypriniformes; family Catostomidae; genus Myxocyprinus; species Myxocyprinus asiaticus. The sequence goes on along the minus strand of NC_059393.1, from coordinate 16,651,329 downwards.
CACAATTGTTACATAATGATTTTGCGCTGATGCCAAACTTTTCGTTTATTTGTTAACTATAATTGTTTGGTTTACGTCCCATAAAGTTCCAAATAAAAAAAGGATATCATTAAAAGTTCCTGAATTTGTTCACATGTAAAGTATCCACATATACGGTATACCACATGCTTTTGTACTATTTAAACAATGTTTTCATTGTATTTCCAGGAAAACATAGCTGTACTATGATATATACCCTTACTGTGATATAAAATAACTCGTATGGTGATATAAGATTTTGGTCAGACTACCCACCACTATTTGCAATGTCGTTGCAGTTGCAAAGTTGTTGTTTCTGTCATATGTTTCATGGAGATGAATTAGGATATGTTCATTTTGTTTTGCAGTGGCATCTCCTTTTGGGGCAAAGGAGAAGCCAGTGACATTCAGTCCTAAAGCATCGACACCACCAGAGCATGAGAAAAACCATCAAGATTCACAGATCTTCTCTGCCGTTCCATCACCAGATGCCACAAAGGGAGATCAGTCTTTTGAAGAAAAAGTTTTAAAGGTTTGGATATCTTGGATATCTATAACTTAGAATATTCTTGCTTTTTCTACCAATGATATATAGTTAGATACCCATATATGGTCTCTTTTATAAAATAAGTTGAAATGCACTTTAAATAAAGCAATATTTTCTGGGTAAATCTTCATTAAGCTTGAGGAGGAGCTCAGACAGAAGATTTTTGAGAAGGGCACTGCTGGCACTGTCAATCGCGAGCTGAAAGATAAGCTACGGAAGGTCAGTCAGAACAGCTGAGAACCTCGCTTATCTCATGCATCTTCTCTCTTTGGATTATGTTTGAGATATGGATCTTATTTCAGGTTGTAGCTGAAAATAGCAATGGAATCTCCATTCACAATCTCCCAAAAGAATACAAGGTATTGAATTTACAGGGGAATCTCACAAAGCCTGTCAAGAACATATCTGAGTCATTATCATGAGAAAATATAAGAAATCTGTAAAAAGAAGCCTGCACTGTGAAATTGTTTTTATGAAAATTAAGCACATTTTCTCTGACTTAAAGTCATAAAGGCATAGTTCACCCAAAAATGAAAATTCTGCTATCATTTACATACCTTTATGTCATTGCAACCCTGTAGGAGTTTCTGTCTTTCTCAAAGGAGTTCTGTTGTAGAATGTCTAAACTCCATTCATCCATACAAAAAAACAAAGGGTGACCACGGCTCATTTTTATGGTTTTTCAGTGTCTTCATCAAATTTTTTAAAATGTTTTTGCTTCAATGCTTCAAATATGACCTGGACGTGTTCTTCGTGAGATTTGCCCATACTTTATAAGCAAAAAATTCCCTTGGGGTCTGTTTTTCTTTTACCACTCATTTACAGCTTGTCTCACGTTTATTATGGTTAGAGAATGTATGGTGAGGAGTTGCCGTTGGCTCAATGTGGCTTTCTGAGTGTGACAGAGATGGTTGGAGCTTTGAGTGACACGTTCTCCATCCAACCTGGCACGAAGGAGGGCAAAAACCACTGGATTGTCATGGAGTTCAAACCGAATGACACACCACCCACTGAACCTGGTAGTGCCTTAATGACCTGTTCCACTTACCTTTTTCATTCACCATATTGATCAGACCAAATGATCCTTTTTAATGAGATTTAGATTGTGATGTATTTCTGTTGCAAGAATTATCCACGGGTCACGGCACCACTTCCAGTCCAGCAGCCGAATCACCGAATCCCTCCAGGAAAGCCTATTACTTCAGCTGTACTGAGTCTGCCTGGGAGCGAGATGAGACTGAGCAATCCACAGACTCCCAAGAGACTGATACCGAGCTCAGAGTCACCAATAAGACCATTCATCAGGTTAAGAATCATTAGCGCTAATTTGTTACCTTTCCCCAATCATCCAAAATCTACTATTACGCTTATTTTATGTTTATCATTCCTTATTTTGCTATAAAGTATATCAACTCGACCGCTTCTGGCCACACTAGCTTGTAGGCGTTGCATTCTCAACATTGCCACAAGGGGCGCCATAGGGGACATTAGTGTGAACTCTTAAGTATTTTTATAGCAATCTACCTGAATAATAACAGATCCAGTTTAATAGAACAGACTTTTGAAGGTAACCCCATCGCCCCCTTGAGTACTGAAGCTTGTTACCACCACGGTAATGCAAGAATGCATGTATGCATGCATACTATATAGTACGTATAATATGCAAATTGTGATGCAACCTAAATGTAAGTTTGTTAGACTGTAGGATTCTTAATTGACAATATGTGTGTGACTGGTTGTCATAGATGGTGGATCTTTTCCCGGAGTTGATGGTGAACCATGGTGCGGTGATTCCTCTGGACGCAGTGCGCTGCCAGAAGCTGAAGCCTCCCACTCGCAGGAAGGAGAGAGAGCTGGTGCCAGTGCTGGTGGAGCAGGCAGCGTCTCCCAGTCACTTCTATATTCGCTTTAGCCAAAACAATGAGGCCAGAGCCCTGGAGAACATGATGATTGAAATGAGGTATCTCACTTTGCTATAAAAAAAATGGTAAAAAAGAAGTTATGTAAATCAGTATGCAATATGCAACAATTAACATTTCAAACAGTTTTATGCTACACTTCTCCAGTGTTTCCGCTAGGATTTTTTTCAGCAGCGGTGCTTTTGTGCGTGCGTCCACGAGCCCCTGACGCTGAACCAGTATTTACGTGCGTCGGTGGAGCTGCGCGTCATTCAACTCATAGCTAACCTGCTGCAGTACAAAAGTAATAATTCCTCTATATGCTTTAACAACATCCAAAGCTTCCTACAATTACCCATTAACAGCTCGCGTAAGTTTCATTTTCATTTAACCGTCCTAACTCGCTCGCAGAACAAAACAGCCGGAGGGTTTTTAGAGCAGCCTGGTGTTACTTTGTTAAACATGGCTGATGACTTTGGCTTCAACGCGTCTGACAATGGAGTTCATGTAGAAGGGGACCCGGCCGCCGCGTTTCTGTCCCAATAGGAGAATGAGATCGCAATGATAGAAAACGACGCCGCTGGGTTCGGTGCACTGGAGGATGGCGGACCTCTGCCCTCGGACACGTACGCGACCATCGGAGGTGAACTTGGAGGAGCACCAGTCACCGCCGTAAACAGAGATTTGTTTCAGGACATCAATGGCAGAACGGACAGCTACTCAGCCATTGCTCAAGTGGACATGCAGAAACAAGAACCTGAGAGCTTGTGCAAATGGCTCGGCTGGAGGAATTAGATTCGGCCTCTAAAGCGGCTGAGTCTGTGTGGAGGGAGAAAGCTCGGAAAGAGCTTGAGGACTGGCACGTACACCAGAATGATCAGATGGAGAAAAATAAAGCCAACAACAGAGCATCAGAGGAGGCGTTCCTCAAGGAGTGTGATAATGGCAGTCCCGGCACAGAGTGGGAGAAAGTGGCCCGGCTGTGTGATTTCAACCCAAAAACCAGCCGTCAGACTAAAGACGTGTCTCGAATGTGCTCTGTTCTCATTTCTCTAAAGCAGACTCTGGTTCGCTAAAATAACTCTCTGAAATAATGTTTCACAGGCTTTCTTTCTTTTCCCTTCTTGCACTTTATTTTAGTCCAGCTTTGTGATAGTTACAATTTACTTAGTATTGTTTGTTGTGATTTACACTTAGTACCCACAAACCATCAGATAGCATTTCTCCAACAGGAACCATTCAGGGTCTTTAATGTTATACAGATATCTCCACATGTCTACTGGTTTGTTTCAGTATAGATACGGACAGTTACCATCTCTCACCCTTCAGAGTATTCCATACCCTTTGTTTCTTTTCGTAAATTGTAATAATCAGTGCCTAGATTTGGTATTATCTGCTTTCATGCATTTATGTTCACTGCAATGAGGGAAGTTACATTTGTGAGCTTGTTAAGGTTCTTGTTTTATTATAATTTACAAATTAGCACATTGTCATTGTTTTGATGATTATTAGTTACAAATGCAGCTCTTTTTATGTCTGTTGTTCCCATAGCAGTCAGCACCTGGGATATTTTCCAGCAGGAGTAAAAGATCACAGCAGTTCCTTTTATTCACGGGTGTATTACCCTGCTAATATAGCAAAGCACAGCACGGCAAGCCTTCATTACTTCCTGTACTTGGCTCGCAGTTCATATTTTATTGTTGTTACTATATATCCAAGAATGAACAATTCTGAGTTTGAAGCACATCTTTTGTCAAGTGTTGAGTTCTTTAATGTGGCCTCAGTCTACAGCATTGAATTCTGTGCCTGAACCTTTGCTCACTGTGACTTACTGTCTATCCGTAGGCCTTCATCATCCGAGCTGCCAAAATCTAAAAACAGTAGAACGGTAGCACAATAAATAACAATGCAGTTACTATTCTACATTTGCTGGAGGTAAAACAATATTGCTTTTTATAGAACTTGGTCCAGATGTTGAATTTTTAATGCTACTTGTTGCTAGCTTGAAACGATTATAAATGTTACTGATTGTTTGTATAATTCATATTCACCCAACTTGGAGGTCTTGTTACATTGAGTAATTTGTGTTGCCTTTAAATATAACCAGTTTAGTTGCATACTACAATCAATGATGGTTTCCTGTAGAATTTCTCAGTGATTTGTAATGTGACAGTTGGCCAGAAAGTTTTGTTGTTGTTGCTCCAATTAAATGTGTGCGCATATATCCTTTAAGGATCCTTAAGTCTTAAAATGTCTTAAATTTTGTTTTCCAAAATTTAAGGTCATAAAAAGCCTTAAATATCTTAAATGATACAACAAAATTCTTATTTATCATTTAAAGAGGTCTTAAATTTTGGGGCAGAGAGACAGGAATCGTGATATGAACTAATGTAATTATCAAACTTCAAAAGAATAGGATTTAATGAAATAAATGCATGTGCTGCGTCTTTCAAAGTGAAAACAGCACTGTTGTATTTTCTCCAAGCATGCGGGGCTTGTGTGTGTTTCCAGCTGTTGCAAAGCATTTCGCAATCATTAGGCCATATTGGAAATTTATGACAAGCGATTACTAATGATCACCTGTTGATGATGATGATTTAGTGTTGATGAAATATGACAGTGTTTACTTTTAATCGGTTATATTGTAATACGTTGTAGATTGTTGTAGGAGTGCACATTTTATTTCCCTTATTTGTTGGAATGAGCAGCTGGAAGCAGTGAAGCGTAAACATCTCAAAATGAGAGTCCCCGATGCATTTCAGCCTTTATAGTTAAAAGTTCCGTGCTATAATTCAAATCTTTTTTTAATTTTTTTATTTAATTTGAACTCTTGTGTACTCTGTCTGGCCCTCTCCATCACAGGAAGGAAAGACTAAGAACATTTAATATAGGCTACCAATTTTAAAAACTAATGGCAGATTAATTGTCTTTCAACACATTATCTTACGAGCAAAATCCAATACTGGTTGACCTCTAATTTGTAATTAGATTTATATAATGGTGCATTAACCAATTTTAATGTGGTATATTTGTGGAAAACATGTGAGTAGTTGAATGTTTTTAGATTGTGATTTTAGTGGGTTTGTTTTGGTATGGGAATACAGTATTAATTTTATCAGTTCAGGTGTTGGAAAAAGGTCTTAAAAGTCTTACATTTGATTTTAAAAATTCTGCAGGAACCTTGTCATACCTGGCCAAAAATAGTCATTTTCTTGGCTGCTTAGCATTCATTTTTGATGAGCAAAATGAACATGTCAACATGGTCCGGTGAAAGACGGCACCTGACTCACCTGAGGCGATTAACCTTTTTCAATTAGTACTTATAGTTTTATTCAGATAAAATTATTTTTAAAGTATGTAGCCTAATTATGGTCATCCGCTTCAGTCACTTGTTTCTCAGTAAGATGTGAAGCAACATGTACTGACTTAGATTTATGTTGTTCTTGGCAGATACTTTTAACAAATACACTAACAGGCAGTTTACCCAAAAATTTTATTTCTGTCATCTCTACTCATCCTCAAGCCTGTATGAATTACTCTCTTCTGTGAAATACAAATGATGTTTGTTAGTTCCAGTCAACATTCACTGTCACTACATATTTTTATTTCCCCTTACAATGCAAGTGAATGGTGACTGAAACTAACATTTTGCCTAACATCTCCTTTTGTGTTCTATGGAAGAAAATCATAAACGTTTGCAAGTGATGACAGAATTACTATCATTTTAAGAGTACAAGTCAATACTCACCAGTTACATTAAAATGGCCTTTTATTGTTGACAAAATGCATTGAAAATGTTAACAGATGAAATCCTGAGAGAGAACCTTGCTTATAAATATATATGTTTTAATACATATTATACATTAAAGATAGATGGCAATTTATTTTCATACTATGTACAGTTGAAGTCAGAAGTTTACATACACCTCAGCCAAATACATTTAAACTCAGTTTCTCACAATTCCTGACATTTAATGGTAGGAAACATTCCCTGTCTTAGGTCAGTTAGGATCACTACTTTAATTTAAGAATGTGAAATGTCAGAATAAAAGTAGAGAGAATGGTTTATTTCAGTTTTTATTTCTCTCATCACATTCCCAGTGGGTCGGAAGTTTACATACACTTTGTTAGTATTTGTTAGCATTGCATTTAAATTGTTTAACATGGGTCAAACGTTTTTGGGTAGCCTTCCACAAGCTTCTCGCAATTTGTCGCTGGAATTTTGGCCCATTCCTCCAAACAGAACTAGTGTAACTGAGTCAGGTTTGTAGGCCTCCTTTGTCGCACACGCTTTTTCAGTTCTGCCCACTTATTTTCTATGGGATTGAGGTCAGGGCTTTGTGATGGCCACTCCAATACCTTGACTTTGTCCTTAAGCCATTTTGCCACAATTTTGGAGGTATGCTTTGGAGGACCAAGCTTTAACTTCCTGGCTGAGGTCTTGATTTTCTTTCCACTTGATGCCATGGTGTTTATACTTGCATACTATTGTTTGTTCAGATGAACATGGTACCTTGAGGCGTTTGGAAATTGCTCCCAAGGATGAACCAGACTTGTGGAGGTCCACAATTTTTTTTCTGAGGTCTATCTGCTCAAATAACGAGTCAAAAAAGAGATGTTAAAAATCACGGTTTATGTCACTTTCATTTGTCACACTGGAAAAGGAAGGTTAAGTGGAGCACAGTGTGTACACAATACGCACTGCAAAAATAGTATGAAAAGTACAGTAGTGTCCCAATCTGAACATACCCGATTCTGTTCTTTTCCAGAAGCTGTTACTCGTGCCCAGATCTGACGGAGAGATACCGGCTGCCTGATGCTTATGTGCGGCTGGGTCAGGTGTGCTGTGTGGCCCCCAGAGACATGTGGTTCTACCGAGTGGTAATCCATGAGGTACTCAGTCCTACTGAAGTCAAGGTGTACTATGTAGACTTCGGAGACATCACCAAAGTGGAACGGAACAGCCTCCGATTTCTCAAGTGAGTTCATCATTAAAGCGTACACACTGTAAATTAATGTCTGAGATTTGGACTCAGATTGTGATTATATTGTAATGAGAATAGATTGTTTTGTCAAATTGAAAAGGGATGGAATAACATTAAGTCTTTCAATATATAAGACCCAGGTTTCACCAGAAAAAAAAATAAAAATAATAATTTTCCAGAGCTTGTTACGCTGACCTCCCGGCCCAGGCTGTCCCATCAGTGTTAGCTGGAGTTCGGCCCATCACGGTGAGAGCTGCTCTTCTTTATCAAGCATAATAATGACATGTTTCTGTTTTTTCAAGGGATAATTCACCTATAAATTAAAATTCTGTTATCAATTACTCACCTTAGTGTTGTTCCAAACCTGTATGACTTTCTTTCGTACATAGAACGCAAAAGGAGATGGTGTCAAATTGCTTTCTTTTGCTACAGAGCATTTGGACTCAGAGTGCCATAACCTTTTTCCAGAGGATGTGCTGTGAGCACACTCTGGTGGCCGCTGTACACAGCTACCAAGAGAACTTCCTGTTGCTTTTCTTGTGCGACACGAACACAGAGGAGGATGTTTACATTCACCTCGCCCTACAGAAAGAGGGTCACGCCCTTCCATGCTCTTCTGCTTATGGATTGGTCTGGACACAAATCTTTATTAAGATTCACTCACCATGAATATCTGTCAGTGCTTATCTGATCTCCTGTGGTTGCTAGTTCCTTCTGGTTTGAATTTCAGGGATCAGGAAAGTTCAGTCCATTGAGCTTTTACCTTGGAGATGATCAGCTTGAGGACCTAAATGAGTCTGTTGCACCTTCCACACCTTCTCCAGATACCAAAAGTGGACAGAACTCTGAGGTTCAATCTAGTGGAAGTCCTTCTCTGAGCTCCCCTCAAGCAGTACCTTCAATCAAACATCCTGTGTCAAAATGCTTTACAGCAGTGGTAATCGATTTTATTGGTCACGTCCCCCTTTTGAAACTATAAAAACTTATGTGCCTCCCCAAACACCACCATGATCTGATTGATTATTACTATTGTTGCCAGATTTATTAGAAAAAGAAAAACACATGGAAAAATGCATGATCTTTTAGCATTTCTTTTCTCTCATTCTGAATAAAATGTCTTTGACCGTTGTGCTTTATCTCGCTGTTTTTTTTCAGCGTCTCGCACAGAAGCACTGCATTTTTACGACATTGTGTAATTTATAAATATATTATACATATGATAATTCAGACAATTAAAATGCATTACATTATTGTGGCAGATGACTAAAGCATTCATAAGACAATACAAAAAGTGGCTTATTAATACAATATATTGTTTATTTCTGTATTATTGAAAAACCACGTCTCAAGATCCCTGCAAATTGCACTCTGACCAGTTGTGTTTGAACACAAGAACGCGTATGTCCTCATCTTGTGCTGTTGCTAGTGTCAAGCAAGACCGAGTGTGGGTTGTTATGTGTACTGCTGCGTGTTGCCTGTATTGCTGGAGTTTTGCTAACTGCTCCTTGCTGAAAGCAAGTGATCCATAAAGCTTAAATTATTCCAATGGTTGGAAGATTCTGTATTATGGTCGGGGGACATAAGTAATTATGTAAATTTTTCTTAACGCATTTTTTATATAATTCATTTGCACTGAATTCATTATATTTTTAGTTAATTCGCACTGAACGCGTTAAATCGACAACCCTATTAAAAAGAACTTCAACTTTTAAAAACGCATCTCAAGAAACCTGAATTCTGTCGCTGCGCTGCATCTAGCTTAAAGCTGATGTAACTTTTTCTGTGTTAATATACTTTTTCCTATCAAACCTTAATATGTAGAGACAACTTAAGCCATTCATAGGTTAATTTTGTAACTATAAGCACTGTTTCTGTGGTGTTTGTTTTGAGCGACCCATCTATACAAACACAATGACGTTGACTCGACCAGTGATGTGAGTTGGGGCCGGGACTATCTCTTTGTTTGACCAACGGCAGAGGGGTGACGTGTTCAGAAAGCTGTTTTGAAAACAAAGTTTATTTTTGTAATTCCGTTTGGTGGCGCTAGTGTCGCAGAAATTACTTTAGCTTCAAGTTAAATAGAACTTTCACTTTTAAAAATGCATTTCAACACTCTTGCATATTGTTTAGTTTGATCTGAACAACTCATTGTTTTATTTACTCACCAAATTCCCCCCCAAAATTTTTGTTTCTTTTTAGTTTTTTGGCTCTGAGAATGGAGAAAATAACTGCCCCTCCAAAGATGTGGACCCAGTCCTGGATCTTCCAGAGCTGGAGTTTATTAGTGTTCCTGAGGTCAACAATGCAGATAAAGTGAGTTATGTATATAGTGGGTCTCACAGCTGTGTAAATATACATACATACATACATACATACACACACACACACATACATATATATATATATATACACACAGTTGAAGTCAGAAGTTTACATACACCTCAGCCAAATACATTTAAACTCAGTTTTTCACAATTCCTGACATTTAATTGTAGAAAACATTACCTGTCTTTGGTCAGTTAGGATCACTGCTTTATTTTTAAGAATGTGAAATGTCAGGATAATAGTAGAGAGAATTATTAATTTCAGCTTTTATTTCTTTCATCACATTCCCAGTGGGTCAGAAGTTTACATGCACTTTGTTAGTATTTGGTAGCATTGCCTTTAAATTGTTTAATTTGGTTCAAAAGTTTTGGGTAGCCTTCCACAAGCTTCTCACCATTTGTTGCTGGAATTTTGGCCCATTCCTCCAGACAGAACTGGTGTAACTGAGTCAGGTTTGTAGGCCTCCTTGCTCGCACACGCTTTTTCAGTTCTGCCCACAAATTTTCTAATGGATTGAGGTCATGACTTTGTGATGGCAACTCCAATACCTTGACTTTGTTGTCCTTAAGCCATTTTGCCATAACTTTGGAGGTATGCTTGGGGTCATTGTCCATTTGGAAGACCCATTTGCGACCGAGCTTTAACTTTCTGGCTGAGGTCTTGAGATGTTGCTTCAATATATCCACATAATTTTCCTTCCTCATGATGCCATCTATTTTGTGAAGTGCACCAGACCCTCCTGGAGCAAAGCATCCCCACAACATGATGCTGCCACCCCCATGCTTCATGGTTGGGATGGTGTTCTTCAACTTGCAAGTCTCACCCTTTTTCCTCCAAACATAATGATAGTCATTATGGCCAAACAGTTCAATTTTTGTTTCATTAGACCAGAGGACATTTCTCCAAAAAGTAAGATCTTTGTCCCCATGTGCACTTGCAAACTGTAGTCTGGCTTTTCTATGGCGGTTTTTGAGCAGTGGCTTCTTCCTTGCTGAGCAGCCTTTCAGGTTATGTTGATATAGGACTTATATTACTGTGGATATAGATACTTGTCTACCTGTTTCCTCCAGCATCTTCTCAAGATCCTTTGCTGTTGTTCTGGGATTAATTTACACTTTTCACACCAAACTACATTCATCTCTAGGAGACAGAATGCATCTCCTTCCTGAGTGGTATTATGGCTACGTGGCCCCATAGAGTTTATACTTGCGTACTATTGTTTGTACAGATGAATGTGGTACCTTCAGCCATTTGGAAATTGCTCCCAAGGATGAACCAGACTTGTGGAGGTCCACAATTAATTTTTTTTCTGAGGTCTTTGCTAATTTCTTTTGATTTTCCCATGATGTCAAGCAAAGAGGCACTGAGTTTGAAGGTAGGCCTTAAAATACATCCACAGGTACACCACCAATTCAGCACACCTCCTCTCAGAAGCTAATTGTCTAAAGGCTTGACATCATTTTCTGGAATTTTGCAAGCTTAAAGGCACAGTTAACATAGTGTATTTAAACTTCTGACCCACTGGAATTGTGATGTAGTCAATTAAAAGTGAAACAATCTGTCTGTAAACAATTGTTGGAAAAGTTACTCGTATCATGCACAAAGTAGATGTCCTAAATGACTTGCCAAAACTATAGTTTTCTAATATTAAATTTGTGGAGTGGTTAAAAAATTTGTTTTAATTACTTCAACCTAAGTGTATGTAAACTTCTGACTTCAACTGTACATACACTATATACTCACCGGCCACTTTATTAGGTACACCTGTACATTTACTTATTCATGCGAATATCTAATCAGCCAATCGTGTGTCAGCAGTGCAATGCATAGAATCATACAGATACGGGACAGGAGCTTCAGTTAATGTTTACATCAACCATCAGAATGGGGAAAAAATGTGATCTCAGTGATTTAGACCGTGGCATGATTGTTGGTGCCAGATGGGCTGGTTTGAGTATTTCTATAACTGTAGATATCCTGGGATTTTCACACACAACAATCTAGTGTGTAAAAAGAATGGTGCGAAAAACAAAAACATCCAGTGAGCGGCAGTTCTGTGGTGAAATGCCTTGTTGATGAGAGAAGTCAACGGAGAATGGCCAGACTGGTCCAAGGTGACAATAACCCAAATAAACACACGTTACAGCAATTCTATGCAGAAAAGTATTTCTGAACATATAACATGTTGAACATTGAAGCAGATGGGCTACAGCGGCAGAAGACCCTGCCGGGTACCAATACTATTAGCTAAGAACAGGAAACTGAGGCTGCAGTGTGCACAGGCTCACCAAAACTGAACAGTAGACGATTGGAAAAACATCGACTGGTCTGACAAACCTGGATTTCTGCTGAGGTACACAAATGGTAGGCCCACTGCACCCTTAGTGGACTTCTGTTCTTGGCTGACTGAAGTGGAACCCAATGTGGTCTTCTGCTGTTGTAGCCCATCCGCCTCAAGGTTCGACGTGTTGTGCATTCTGAGATGCTATTCTGCTCACTACAATTGTACAGAGTGGTTATCTGAGTTACCGTAGCCTTTCTGTCAGCTCGAACCAGTCTGGCCATTCTCCATTGACCTCTCTCATCTACAAGGCGTTTTCACCCACAGAACTGCTGCCCGCTGGATCTTTTTGTTTTTCGCACCCCTCTCTTTACACTCGAGACTGTTGCGCATGAAAATCCCAGGAAATCAGCAGTTACAGAAATACTCAAACCAGCCCATCTGGCACCAACAATCATGCCACGGTCCAAATCACTGAGATCACATTTTTTCCCCATTCTGATGGTTGATGTGAACATTAATTGAAGCTCCTGACCCGTATCTGCAGATTTTATGCACTGCTGCCACACGATTGGCTGATTAGATAATCGCATGGATGATTGTTGGTGCCAGATGGGCTGGTTTGAGTATTTCTGTAACTGCTGATCTCCTGAGATTTTCACACACAACTGTCTCTAGAATTTACTCAGAATGGTGCCAAAAACAAAAAACATCAGCAGTTCTGTGGACGGAAATGCCTTATTGATGAGAGAGGTCAACGGAGAATGGCCAGACTGCTTCGAACTGACAAAGTCTACGGTAACTCAGATAACTGTCTGTAATTTTCTGTTGAGAAGAATATCATCATTGGTTTTGGTGGCACGAGGGGGACCTACACAATATTAGGCAGGTGGTTTTAATGTTGTGGCTGATCGGTGTGTGCGTGCGTGCGCGCTTGTGTGTGTGTGTATGTGTGTGTGTATATATATATATATATATATATATATATATATATATATATATATATATATGTTTTTTTGGGGGGAAGGGCTGGGGGTGGAGGGAGCTCACTTTAAACCTCATACTTCCTTTCAGAGGGAGCAAGTAAATCCGTTTGAGGTTCTGCAGGGTAAAGACCCATCATTTTGCAGTGAATGGGACCAGGGATGGACAGCAGAGAACAAAACATATAAGATGAATCTTAAACCTGACATCCAGACAGAAGATGGATTAAAAGTAAGAATGTCTGGCCTTCATTATAACTGATATTTCATCCTAACTAGGCACAATATGACAAGTTTTGAGTGTCAAATAATTTTTCTGTCCACTGAATGCGAAATGTAAATCACAAAACAGTAGATACAGTGCATCCGGAAAGTATTCACAGCGCTTCACTCTTTCCACATTTTGTTATGTTACAGCCTTATTCCAAAATGGATTAAATTCATTATTTTCCTCAAAATTCTACAAACAATACCCCATAATGACAATGTGAAAGAAGTTTGTTTGAAATCTTTGCAAATTTATTAAAAATAAAAAACGAAAAAAATCACATGTACATAAGTATTCACAGCCTTTGCCATGACACTCAAAATTGAGCTCAGGTGCATCCTGTTTCCACTGATCATCCTTGAGATGTTTCTACAACTTGATTGGAGTCCACCTGTGGTAAATTCAGTTGATTGGACATGATTTAGAAAGGCACACAACTGTCTATATAAGGTCCCACAGTTAACAGTGACTTTCAGAGCACAAACCAAGCCATGAAGTCCAAGGAATTGTCTGTAGACCTCCGAGACCGGATTGTATACTTTTTACAAAGTTCATATTCTTATCAAGGCCTGAAATTGAGCGGTGGATTGCGGGTATTGCGCACAATTTAAAATATTCCCGCATGTTCCACCTTTGTAATGCAGGGAATTCACCCACACTTTTATATACTTTAACATGTAGCTGACAATTGGTAAACCAATCCATACAGATGAACAATAATTTGTTTCAAACTGTAATTCTCTTCTTGAGAGACTGACTGACTGTTTTCAGAATCTGCGCAAGTAAAAAAGCTCCTCCACGTCCCTCTGTCTTTCACTCTCGTGCAGCTTGCATTCAGTAGCTCATTTAACACTTGAATTTAGTGTGAGCGCGCATAGTGAGGAAGTGTGTTGTATATTTACTGAACTTAAGATATTACAGATGTATAAGTCTTCATAAACCTGTTAATCCAACATGCAAATGGTGTTATACAGCATCTCTGTAAATGATCGATGTGATAACTATCGCTCTTGTTTATAATTTTAAAAACTGTCAAAGTTGCAAGCGTTCAAGTTTGGAGTGGTCTAGTTTTGCTGCCTTTCACATCGTGGTGCTCCCTCCTTATAATATAGCACCTTTGACAAGAAAATGATTTGTGTATTGCTAGCAGAACTACTCAGCTGCAGGGTGAAGAGAAATGCTTAAACACCTGTTACATCACTCATCTCCATTTCTCTAGACCTCTATCTGACGTATACGGTCAGTTTTATTTAGTATGTAGTAATATACATAAATAGTAATAATATAAATATCTAAATATTATAATATTAATAATATACATAATATGAAAAATATACTATCTATCTTTAATATATAGTATATTTTCTGTTTTCAGTATAAATCAACTAATTATACAGCAAGGTACTCTCTCTCATGATTTCATCTGTGAATATTTTCAGTGCATTTTATCAACATAAAACAACCATTTTTAATATAACTCATGAGTATTGACTTAAAGTGATAGTTCACCCAAAAATGGAAATTCTGTCATCACTTCACTCACATTTATGCCTCTTTTTCTTTTTTCTTTTTTTTTTTTTCCCAGTGGAACTCAAAAGGAGCTGTTAGGGAGAATGTTAGTTTCAGTCATCATTCACTGTCATTGAATGAAAAAAAAAAAAAAAAGATGCAGTGATGGTGAATGTTGACTGAGTCAAACAATCTGCTTAAAGGTGCTGTGTGTAAGATTGACAACAAGCGTTTGAAATGGGTACTGCAGTCCAAATTCTAAATATTGGAGAGTTGTCTGCCCCGCCCCAGACCTGAAGCTCATGCGGGTTGCCAGAATGTTGACATGCAAATTAGCCAACTCAGCATCCGTTTTAAAGGAGTTCTGGGCATTAAGCTGTCTCTATCTTCCTAACGCATCTCCAGTATTTATCCTTGTTTTACTACACCTCGTCATTGTGGTTTTTAGATGGATGGCGAGGCTTTTTAGGTCGGGTGGAATCTGTTATCTCTGATCCAGTTCGTTTGATGGCTTCCATGGCTGCAGCACGCAGTGTTGTTTGCCTGCAAACTTGTTCAAATCTGGCAACCCAGCGGTGTCGAAATACTATTGGCGAGTGAGCAGTTGGCGGGATCACACAGGCCAAAACATAAACAGAAATTCCTGCCCGGAATGGAAACTTCAAAGTAGAATATACTGAATGTAGCATTGTTATCGGAGAAGCCAGTATATCAACTTAGCATGTTTTCTAATTCTCTAATGACATATTATGGTCATTTTATGATTTAGTACAATAAAACATATTACATATAGCACCTTTAACATAGCTTTTTTTGTTCCACAGAAGTGAGAAATTCATACATACATGAGTTAGAGCTGCACAATTTTGGATGAATTGAGAATCACTTTTTTTTTTTTGCTTAGAATAAAGCTCACGATTCGTTTACGATTTTGAAGAATTTTTATTTTATTTTAGTGATTTACAGAACCTGAGCATTAGGCTACTAAACAAAGTAACATGTAATTTAATAAATGTTCTGACAAAATGTTCTTTGCTTCATTATTTGAAAAATGCAATAAACAAAGTATGAAGTGTAAGTTGTAAATCAAAAATATGTATCAAAAAGTCCTAAATCCACAAGAGGGTGCAATAAATACATCATAAACCAAACAGCACTTTGTTATAATTGCAAAAAAAAAAAAAAAAGTGCATAAAGTATTTAGTCCGTTCATTTCTAACTTGCTGAAGTGAAGTAAAAAACAGAACTAGAGGGGAAAAAAGCTTCATAAACAGTTCTGTTTACTTGGTGTTTCACTGGTAAATACATAAGCAAATATGCTTTAAAAAACACTAATTAAATTAAAACAATGGAGCCTTTAGTGCTTCTTTTGTGAACGTTGCTTCAAACTTTTAAAGTAATTATTCAAGACTCCGTAATTAAATAGAGAACAGAGTAAACATTGCATTAAGTTGTCAGGAACAGTACCAATTAAACATTTGACAAATTATATATTTGTATAAAAATATTATAAAAACATTAAAAAAGTAATCAAATGCAAAATAAAACTACTTAAATTATTGACCATCTTAAATGTGTGATTATTAGATATAAATAATACTTCGTTGATGGCAGTCAGAATGTCTGAATGCCTATAACAGAGAGCAGCAGGTATATTAGGCTGCTTTTACATGTCGCACAGATCCAATATTTTGAAATATGATTTGTGTCCCGTCTGCTTATATTAACAGCTGTTTTTCATAAATATCGCGTCAAGAGGGGCATTTTGGCCCCCAAAAAAAAATAGCATTTGCCTGATCATGCATGCAGCTGCACTCACAGGACACAAACACATGGGCAGACATGTCCATTTGAGCGTTTTAAAGTAGCCAGCTGAAGTCAAACAGCGCATGGCTACCAAATTGAGTCAGATTTTGATAACGCTGGTACTTTTTAGCATAGGTAGCTGTTAAAATATAGAACTGAGCAGTGATTTCGTGGCACCCTTAGCCAGTCATTGCGACACCCTGCAGTTTGGGAACCACTGCGCAAGACTAGTGTCTTTGGCCGTTGCATTTCCTAGTTTATTCATGATCTCGTGCAAATGCACTGTTTTCAGATGCCTTATCAAGTTAAAAAGAACTTCACCCTTTAAAAACGTGATTCGAATCACATTTCAAAATGAAATTTGACCGCCTTACAAAGGCATGCCACTGGAACGTTAACATGGCTGAATCGAGATTGCGATCTTTTTTTTTTCTTCACCCAATTTGGAATGCCCAATTCCCAGTGCGCTTTAAGTCCTCGTGGTCGCGTAGTGATTCGCCTCAATCTGGGTGGCGGAGGATGAATCCCAGTTGCCTCCGCGTCCGAGACCATCAACCCGCGCATCTTATCACGTGGCTTGTTGAGCGTGTTGCCACAGAGACATAGCGCGTGTGGAGGCTTCACGCCATCCATCGCAGCATCCGCGCCCAACTCGCCAGCGCCCCACCGAGAACGAACCACATTATAGCGACCACGAGGAGGTTACCCCATGTGACTCTACCCTCCCTAGCAACCGGGCCAATTTGGTTGCTTAGGAGACCTGGCTGGAGTCACTCAGCACGCCCTGGGAACTCCAGGGGTGGTAGCCAGCGTCTTTTACCACTGAGCTACCCAGGCCCGAGATCACGATCTTTTAACGATTAATCGTGCAGCTCTAACTTGAGTGTGAGACTAAGTAATGATTACAGAAATTTTTCTTTTTGAGTGAACTGCCAACTATCTGTTAAAGAAGTTGTTAAAGTTATCTGCCAAGGACAACAAAACGAAGTGGTTAAATAACATTAGCAATCATATATAAACTGTGGCAGCTAGCTAGCTTCACTGCCCGTTTACATGTTATGGAGCTTGGGACATAGTGGGCCTATATTCACTAGGATAAACCGTCTTTCTGCACTGTGATAATGTGATCCCCATTTGCTTTAAATGATGGCAATGGGGGCTTTTCTTTCTTTCGTCCTTTTTTCTCTATGGATAAGTAACTGTGAATGACCAATTTACTTCTCCGAAGGACAAGCACGTGACAGTGCTAAATGTCAAGCCCTGGAGAATGCTCAGTCACCATTCGCTTTTATTCTATGGTAAAAAATGTAATGAACGTAAATGGTGGCTGAGGCTAACGATTTTGCCTAACATCTCCTTTTGTTAGAAGAAAGTCAATCGGTTTGGAACAACAAGGGTAAAAAGAGTAAATGATGATTTAACTTGAGGTACAGTACGTCTGTAACCGATGCTTGTAAAACTAAATTGTTGGCATGATTGCATTCGTAAAATATTTTTTAATGTATTATTTATTTTATAATTTTTTTATTACATAGTCTAAGCTAGAGTCCTCTGCTCCAACTGTTCAAGCAGTGTTAAATGAACCTCAGAGAGGTGGATCTAAAGGTGAGTTGAAGCCAGTCACATCAAGATGCAGCAGTCCCCACACTCCCAGCCTGATGCAGATCAACTGCAGCCATGCAGGTAGAGTGCAGCACATCACAGATGAAGCTAATGGAATTAACCCATCATCAATAAGTTTAACCTGTTGGGTTGGTTTTTATTCCCACATTACTCTCACGCAGTAATGAGAGTGAGGTTTTATTTCACCTCACAGTAATGAGAATTGGGTTTTTCACATTGCAGTAATGAGAGTTGGGTTTTTCACGTCGCAGTAATGAGAGTTGGGTTTTTCACGTCGCAGTAATGAGAAGTTGGGTTTTTCACGTCACAGTAATGAGAACGAGGGGTTTTGCATTGCAGAATGAAAGGGAACCCTCAAGTCAGTCATATCAAGGCTGTGTCAGTTGCTGATGCTATGGGAAACCCTGATTTGCCTGATTTTAAAGGGCTTCAGAGATCGTCACTCTTGAGGGGAGTTTCCCATAGTGTGTGAAACTGACACAGCATTTCGTTCCCTCCTTTCAGGGAAACAAGGTTGTAACCAGACCATTTTTGGATCGCCGTAATGAGAACGAGGGTATTCTTTTAAGGATTGTAGTTATGAGAATGGGGTTTTGTATCGCAGTTATGAGAATGTGTGTTTTCACGTGAAAGCACACAATGACAATGAAGGGAAACATTTTTGAAAGCTGTCATTATTTTTTACAATTCCATTTGGTGAAGCTAGTGCCACAGAAATGTCACCCTTCATTTTTATGTAACTTAGTAGATATTGCAATTTTTATTTGCAGAAATAATCGGATTGACTTGTAACCCAGTTTTCATCATTTTTCCAGGTGTGCCTGTTTATCCGGTCCTGCCTCCACTCTCTAATTTCATGTTGCGTTTGTTCAACACTTCAGACAGTCTGTGTTCAAATTCTCCATTCCAACGCCACACGTCTCCGTTAGCACTGAGACCAGCTGCTCGCCTGTCTGCTGGGGCCAACATCCTCAACTGGTGTTCCAACCAAACAGTCTGATCAGCCAAATGTGGTGTGTGCATTTGTGTTTCAAACCTTTGAGCACTTCATGTTCAATATATTTTTGCTCTTTCTTTGGCAACGGCATCTTAATATTTGTGATTCCAAGAAATATATTAAGCATTATTCTAAAGACAGTGGAGGGCAGGTAAATTTGTCTTTTATCATAATGTCACCCCTGTTGCGAGTTGTTCTTTGATTTTTTTTTTTTTTGCAGATACAGTAGGTACAGTGCTGATGTATTGTGTGTTTTATACTATGGACCAGATCACCCACTCATCAAACTGGCCAGATGTTTGTGTTTTATTTGTATTATGTTTTATTTGTTTTATGAAGTTGCTTGTTTACTGTTTGGTAACTGATTTTTCTTTGCCAACAAACCGTTTTATAAAGAAAAACTGATAAAACAAGGAAGATACACTGAAATTGTCTGTTTATTTTGCAAGTCTGTTGTATTTAATTTAATAAAACTTAAAACCCAAGTGTGTACAAAACGCAATTAGTTCATCCAAGCAAACAGTTGAGTGGTTTATTCTGATTTGTTTTAATAATCTGTGTAACTACAAACTATTCCACCCACACCTGGTTTTCACTTTTCGAATATTTACTTTGACCCAATAGTCTCCGTGGGAGGATTCTTGCTCCATTGAACATGGAGAAATATTAAATTACTCAAACAGGATGTCATGTAACCAAGTGCATGCACAACCTGCCTCAGTGGTTGCAAACACAAACCAAGCAAAGGGTACAGGTTGGCAGTGCTCTGCTGGTCCTGAATCTTCCTTGTTTGGCCAATAGACCTTTTTCACACTCTGGGTTTTGGAACGCGGAAGTAAATGTTTGCAGGGTAAACTGTGACAGTGGTGAATGGGTCACAGCAAATATTATTTTCACTTACCCATTTGCTCCAAGACCAAAAGAAAAAATCCACTCTTATGTGTGATTGACTTTCCAGAAGAGTTAAAAAATAGAGAGCGGTGGATTAAGACCGTAAAATGGGAGAAGATGGCAAATTTACTGTCACTCTCAGCAGCTGTAATAGAAACCCCCTCGCAGCTGTTGTAATTTGTTTTTTAAAACTAATTCCAGGGTAATATAACACAAAGCATAATGTTATAAATTTACACTCAATATTTAAAAAAATGTATAATATAAAAAAACATTTGCGAGATTTACGCTGATAAATAAGGCGGAAATGCGTCATCACAGTCTGTGAAAAAGGTCTATTACTGTGCTAATGGCATCCTAATGAGCTTTCTGTTATGATGCCCTGAAGATGTCTGGTCACTGGTGTTTTAAAAAGACCAGCTAAAGAATAATTCCTAATTTAAATGGAGAACAGAAGGCCAAATGTTGCAAAAAAGCATATTAGCCTTGGACACAGAACAGATCTTTACATTTTCAGAGAGGTGCTTTGCACATGCACAACATGCTGACATGATGCTTGAGTATTGTAGGTGGTCGCCGGGACATTGCAGTGGGGTTGCTAATTCAAAAGTACAAATTAGAAAGGCCCACCACTAAGTCTCTGATATTTTGGTTTCTAGATATGGCTCGGGTTGCTCCTTCAATGTAAGTACGTACATGTTTTCATTTCTTTTTTTCGACTTTATTTTTCAAGCAAAAAGTCTAAGTCTGATCCCTTAGAAATGTAATGGTACACCTCTCTTTAAAATGCTGCATGATTTGTGGTATCATTTGTGTATGTAGCACAAACAGTGTGGACTAGGGTTGGCAGCTGTCCCATATTTTGGCCGAAAAGATGATGTCACATATTGGGGGATACACCCACCCTCCTAGATGGACGACGAAACGTCCCTTATTGAAGTGGTAAAATGCTCAAGTGTGAAATATTTACATGACCTTACAACATTACTGTAATTTACTGTGACCACAGTTTAACCATGGTATTTCCAGTGTTCCATTGCTCAAAAAAGTAATCCACTACAGATTTCTAAAATTGTAATAAGATTACTGATTATTTTAATCACATTACTAATTACTTAACTACTTAGAAGTTTTTTTTCTGCTTAACGAATTCACAATGTTCATTGTCAGAAATGCAAACAGGCGCAGGACATTATGAATTCATATATACATTATAGTCAGATTACACTCAACACTAGGAATTTATACTAGAAATTTTCTAGTAAAATCATGGTTACTACATTGCGTTATTAAAACTGGGGACCCCAAGGATGCTACAGAAAACGGTGTAAAAAAATGTTTCTCCAAATTTAACAGTACGGTTTCATTCTGATTTCTGAAGACTAAAAATAAATCTCATTTGAACTGAAAATTCCTTAAGTTTATACGTGTATCATTACTCTACAAGGGGGTAGAAACAGGGATATTCTGTTGACTTAATACGTCAAAAGTACACTTTTTCATATAATATTTTTTTTTTTCTAACTTCAGTACAATACCAATATAAAAGGCAATAAACTGATTTTGCCAACAAATTTTGTGTTGTCTTTGTAATATCCCATTTACTATTTTTCTCGCACTGTGTAAATGGGTTAAGGAACAATAACATTTATACACTCAAAAATGTTTTTAAGATTTATACATTTCATACCCAAGGATGTAACCACTCATTCAGGATTTGGGGGGACAATCTGTAATAATTTAATAATCAACCACAGAAAAACCCCATATCAGTAGACCACTATTATGAATATTGGGGGGGACATGTCCCCCTCAATGTCTATGGTGGTTACGGCCCTGTTCATACCAAAGTTCCATCAAATTGAATTAAGTAATATTTAACAAAATAAAAATATATATATTTTATATATTTATTATATATGTTTTATTAACTAAATTTGGTTAAAAAGTACACAATTCAATTTAACTGGAATTTTAATAAGAAATTGAAATGTGTAAATATTAAAAATAGGCTACTATATATATATATATATATATATTACACAGTTGAAGTCAGAAGTTTACATACACTAAAGTTGAAGTCATTTAAACTCATTTTTTAATCACTCCACAGACTTAATATTAGCAAACTATAGTTTTGGCAAGTCATTTAGGACCAGTGTTGGGTAACGTTACTTTTAAAAGTAACATGTTAGAATATTGTGAATAAGTTACTTAAAGAAATTTTTTATGGAAAGAAAAGCATTTTTTTTTGCGTTACTTTTTTCTCACAGCCACTTTCTCGTCTGCTATGCTATGCATTCCATACAAATAAGCCATGCATTGCATACAAGAGACATTACAGGTCGTGCTAGCTACTGTATAACACTCATGTCAAAACAACATGGTAAACAAACAGATATTTAGAAAGTAGGTCTTCACGTCATATTTATAATAAAGAATCAATAACATGAATATGCATGATTTGTTTTTCCATCAACATGGCAGCCAATATGAATAATGAAGAATAACCACTGTCTTACCTAAAGCAGCAAAGTCCAACACTTGAACCTGCATCATATATGTCATCATGTGCTGTGCCCATCGACAATGCCAGAGTCAACTTAAGACGTTTTTTTCAAAATTCAGTGGAAATGCCAGCCTAACATGTTCAAGGAATAAGTCTGATGAATAAATAAATATTTTCACTTAAGTCATCTCAGTGCAGGCTTGTTTTGAATTGATCCATGGTGAATACAGATGCCACAACTTCAAAGGCGCCTGTTGATACAACTTGAATGGAATCTTTTTTAATGCTACCAAAATGTCATAAAAACGGTTTGTTTCATGAATCAAACTACTTGTTTATTATAAAACAAAAATGTAGAATCTTTTTAGAAACTAAGACATTTTCTCTGCATACACAATCGATGTAGAATGTTGCTCGGAGCCTGCTTTGCTGCAGGAGGGACTGGTGCATTTCACAAAATAGATAGCATCACGAGGAAGGAAAATTATGTGGATGTATTGAAGCAACATCTCAAGACATCAGGAAGACACCAGGAAATTAAAGCTCTGTCGCAAAATGGGTCTTCCAAATGGACAATGACCCCAAACATACCTCCAAAGGTGTGGCAAAATGGCTTAAGGACAACAAAGTCAAGGGAGTGGCCATCACAAAGCCCTGACCTCAATCCGATAGAAAATGTATCAACAGGGAATGTTTGGATAAGGTGTATGTAAACTTCTGACTTCAACTGTATATACTGTATATATATATATATATCAGTACTGTGCAAAAGTCTTAGGCACATAAGATGTTTCACAAAAGCATTTGTCTTAAGATGGTTATTTACAGTATATCTTCAGCTTTAGTGTGTCAATAGGAAATATAAATGTTAGACTCCCAAACATTACTTTTGCAAATAGAAAAGATAAGAGTAGAAGAACAGGGAGCCCTGCAACAGATGTTATGGCCCCCACAGAGCCCCCCACTGAACATCGAGTCAGTCTGAGATTACATAAAGAGACAGAATCAATTGAGACAGCCTAAATAGATAGAAGAACTGTGGTGAATTCTCCAAGAAGCTTGGAACATCCTATCTGCCAACAACCAAGAAAAACTGTGTCCAGGTGTATCTAGGAGAACTGGGGCTGTTTTAAAGGCAAAGGTGGTCAAACCAAATATTGATTTAGCTTTTTTATGTTTACTGGACTTTGTACGACATTAAGTGATAAATGAAAACTATTTACGTCATTATTTTTGAAGACATCCTCACTTTGCAACATTTTTCACAAGTCCCTAAAACTTTTGCACAGTACTGTATATATATATATATATATATATATTGTAGCTTCTTTTTTAGATTTCTGGAAGGTGGTCCCTTGCAAGGGGATCGATCATATTTAGGGGGTCCTTGGCATCAAAAAGTTTAAAATACCCAGAAAAGCCATACTGTATGTTTACTGCAATATAAATGTAGTAAAACCATGGTTCATTTTTGTAAGTGGTGTGGTCCGAGCTACACATCAAAAACATGTCAGCATTTTTTTCTCAACATTTTAATAAAAATGAACCATCAAATCACACAGTCAAAAAAAAAAAAAAAAAAAAAAAAAAAACTGTAGAAGCCTTTCTGTCCCCTGCTTCTTCAAGCTTGTATGTTTTGCCATAGTTGATGAATTGTAATATCTTTTGATGACCTCAGCCAACTCCAATAATAAAAGATGAACTCGATAAGCAAAACAAGGCAGTGAGTCACTTTTGTGGAGGCACTTTTGTTTGTTGTGCATTTCTGGTATGTTGTTATTTTGACAGATCATACAAATAAAATAAAGACTTTTTCAAATAATTTCAAATCTGAATTTTCTTTTTTTTGGGTGAGCTATCACTTTAAAGCCTTCCAAAAAAAACAAAACTTTAAGGGCATCTTAGATGTCCAGGGTCATTCAGCCAGAACCAAAAGAGCATCTTCCGGTTGTCTGATCTGCAAATTGGACCATCTCTAGCAATGCCATGATGAACTTTGAGAGCATTTTGAGATGCACCTTCCTCACGACATAATTATGTCATTAGGATGGTTTTGAGCCTCCCTTTCTGCAAATGCATGAGAGAAGAGAGCTCTGATAAGGATTGAATTAAAGCACACTGCTGCATAGCAAATTATATTAGCCTGGTTAACTGACCCACACAGACCTGTTCCCTGCCAAGATGCCACTGGTTACCATAGAGACCATGTGGTTCTCCTACCCTCAGGTTCTCCTGTAGTTGGAATAGAGCGATATGTGAATAGAATAAAGAGCAATAACAAGTTATTCTAATAAGCATTTGGACATATTCTGTAAACCTTTGATCAACATACTTTTTGTGGGTAAAGGATAAAATGTTGTCAAATGTAAAAGTTCTGGTTTACATTGGTCTATTCTGAACATCAAAAGGGGCTGTCCATGGCACTAACACACCACACCATGCAAATAAAAGATTTATAGTGCGATTGTGCATTTCTTGGAGGAATATTCTGGGTCTCAATCGTCAGCATTTGTGGCATAATGTTGATTACCACAAAAAATATTTTTCACTCGCTCTCCGTTTCTTAAAAACAAACAAACAAAAATGTGTTACAGTGAGACACAATGGAAGTGAATGGGGCCAATGTATGGAGGGTTTAAAGGTTTTAATTTTATAAAAGCACTTCACATTAATTCTTCAGTTAAAACCTGTGTATTAATCAATGTTTTTGCAGAACTACAGTGTTTACAGTGTTATGTCGCCTTGGCAACTAAGTTGTTAAATTGGATAGGCTATATTACTTCACACAGAAAAGACTGGTAAAGTGATTTTATCACACTAAAATCATACTTTTGAAGCGGTGAGTATTATTACGTTTACAGACTGGCCCCGTTCACATCCATTGTAAGTGGAAGTGTTGATTTTTGCTTTTTTTGTTTTTTTGTTAGAAACGAATGGACAAGTCTAAATTGATTTTTGTGGTAATCAACATTATGCCTCAAATCCTGTCACTTGAGCTTAACTTGTATTGAACCCGGAATATTCCAATGGTTATAAACTGTATTAATTTAGACATTACCTTTAATGCTTTGATTCCTCTATTTCATTCTATTTCCTGTAAACTTCTAATCTATACATCTATATAAAATCAAAAAAAAAAAAAATAAAAAAAAAAATAAATCTAGGCTTTGGTTTATGTATTAAGGGTTTAAATCCACCATTGATAAAAGACAGCAAACCTCTCCCTGGTTTATGATCGTCACTGTGAGTGTGCTCTCTGACCTTTAGGATGTGTTCACACTTGTAGTTTGGTTCTCTTGGTCCGGACCAAAAAAGAAAATGATACATTTAGTCCTGGTTCGCTTAGCATTCACACTGGCGTTTTTAACACCGAACCTAAAGATACAAAACAAAAGGCATCAGGAAAAAGTCACAACCTGATTGGACAGCTTTTATGACGTATATTTTGCAACAGAACTTGCCAAACATCCAAAACAATGTTGGCTGCTGGGCGAAATGCGCTCGTTATATTTATATATGTATATATGGTGGTATTTTTACCAGCTGAGAACAAACAAAGAGCTAATAAAATGTGTAAAGGAGTCAAAACAGCGCCAGGAATTCCTCCGTTGCACACACAAACGAAGATATGCTGCAAGGACGGCTGATGGCGGTTCCGACGCCTGTACCGAACTGTAATGGGTAACATAGATCCTATGATGAGAAGAAGTGGTGGTGGCGTAGTGGGCTAAAGCACATAACTGGCAGAAGGTTGCTGGTTCAATCCCCACAGCCATCACCATTGTGTCCTTGAGCAAGGCACTTAACTCCAGGTTGCTCTGGGGGGATTGTCCCTGTAATAAGTGCACTGTAAGTCGCTTTGGATAAAAGTGTCTGCCAAATGCATAAATGTAAATGTAAGAACCAGGTATGCTTGAGGTCAGTATTAGGCAAATTACTTTTGTTATTGGTCTGTTTAGACGTCTTTGGTCCATGTTGCGTTCATATATATTGAACCGCACCAGAGTTCGTTTGGAAGCGGACTGAGACCCACTATTCAGGCGGTCTCGGTCCGCTTGTTTGGTGCGCACCAAGGTTCGGATGGCAGCGTTCACACTTGTTCAAATGAACCACACTAACTGAGCAATCGCACGCACCAGAGTTCGTTTTAATCGAACCAAACCTGCCAAGTGTGAACACACCCTAAAACTATCCCAGAGTCCTGCACATAAGATACCCAACGGGTGAACCGCTAATGTTTGATGTAACGGTAGGAAAAATATTTACATTGTAATTTGTGGTGTGTATGCGGGTCGGGAATATATAGGCACGGGCCGAACTGCGGGTCAAATAGCCAAGGCAAGTGACGCCTGCATCTGTACCATGAGCGCTCTGATTGACCTGAGAAACATTTACTCTCAGAATATTTCATCAATCATGAAGTGCAAGGGCGTAGATTTGGCTTGAACATTGGGGGGTTACCTCTCCACCATCCCCCCTGGAATCTACGCCCCTGATGAAGTGTGTCCAGCATTTCTGTTGGCGAATGAATTATTCTTTTGAGTTGATTCTTTTCAGTGAATTGGCCAAACGGGCTTGCAAAATGGTCTGAATCGATTCGTGATTCAGTACAATTCGTTCGGAGTGCTTTCTCACTGAATCATTTGGAGCGGTTTCTCACACAGTAAACAGTTTCTGGATATTTACGAACACAGAGCTCAAACAGCGCTGGATTTTGCGTCCGCTCGCGCTGTTTTTCAATCGTATTCCCTGTAAACATTCGCTAGATCGATGTCTTTTGACAACTGCGCTACTTTTAACTGTGTTCTCTCACGGGAGCGCTGTTTTTTTAGAAGCCGTGCCAAGTTACTAAATAACTTCTTCAACTGATAAAAACGTGTCTCGAGACACCTGCGTTCTGCCAGAGAGAATTTAGCAGAGATGGGCCACTTCTATTAAAATGAATGGGGGAAATTGGAACGTTCAACCAAAGAGGTCTGAGCGCCCAACGGTCAACGAACGTAGAAAGGAAGCCCCGCCTCTACTGTTAAAAGAGCCAATCACCTGTGAGATACAGACAACACCTGTTAATCAACTGACAGGCATGCCCATTAGCTATACAAGCAGGGAAAATAGATTTTTATTTTTTTTTTTTATTTTTTATTTTTTTTTTTTAGCGTAATATGAGGTAAAACTAATCACAATTGTTGATTCCAGTGTTGTCCGATTTTATTGTTGATTTGAAATATGGACTTTGATCGTAATCTTGACCAACCCTTTTTGAGAAGTTGGTCTTTCTCCATTCAAGTAGATAAGGAGCTGCACTGGCATGACTGGAAATAGCATCCCGAGAGCGTTCCAAAGATGCCCGACAGTGGACTGACTTGCTAGAATTACCTTGTTTCTGCTCTATTCGTTGTGGTGCGTTTATTATTATTATTATTATTATTATTATTATTATTATTATTATTATTATTATTATTATTTTATAACGTGAGCGTGTTTGTTCTGAACGGTTACGGGAAGAAATGCATCACTTGTGTGGCGTGAGAAAATTTTTTTTTATTTGCTACCTGATGTAGTAGATTTATTTTAATGCGGGTGCGGTTCGATCTTTATGTCAAACGGGTCGGGTCGTGTACGGAATTTAATTAGTGCTGCTGTAGGATAACGGGTGGGGGGCGGGTTTACAAAACAGGACCCGTGCAGGACTCTGAACTATCCATCATTTGATGCTTAATCTCATCCAGTCCTCGCTCGAAACGCAGGGAATAACTCCTCCTTTCTCTAACACTGTTGAACTTACATGGACATTACTAGAGGCATGGGAAAATCAAACATGTAGACCAACAGATTTCGGTCCTGCCGAACAAGTTTTACCCCTTCTGTGTGGAAACGATCTGACGGGATCGGACGAGAGATCGAGAGATGCTGTGATTGCGCGCTCGTCTCCAGACCTCTCTGCGAACATATAGACATTAAGCGAAGGTAAGGCTTGAATTTCTAATTTCAGCTCGTGGTAACTGTTTTTTATTTATTTATTTTTTGTATTTTTTTTTTTTTTTAATTATTATTAATTAGTAGGGTAAGATGGGGTAAGATGCCCCCCTTAAGAATAATGTTCATTTACTTTTAAATTGTAACATATATAGATAAACTTTTAGGATGTACAGGATCCAACATATTATCAAGGGATTTAAAAAGAAACTTTTGCTTATTTTGTTGTCATAGCACAAAAATAAAAATTATGAAAAGGATTCTAACCCCAACCCCAAGGATTCTAACTTTACTATGTCACTTCAAAATAAAAACAAAAACTCAAAAATCTATATACTTTACTGTGTCCACAGATCCCCCATTAGCAAATAGACATAAAAACAGGGGGGGTCACCGTCAAGATGCCATTGTTGGGCCCTTGAGCAAGGCCCTTGACCCTATCTGCTCCAGGGGTGCTGTATCATGGCTGACCCTGCGCTCTGACCCCAGCTTAGTTGGGATTTGCGAAAAAAAGAATTTCACTGTATATATGCAAAAATGTATAACGTGTGACAAAAATAAAGACTTCTTCTAAACGTTTAATATCCCACATAACAGAATGTCACGGATCACTATTTTCCAATGACAAAAAATGAGTTCATTAAACCTCAAAACTGTTTGGATGGAATAAATCTCACAAATGTTGATGTTCAGATGAAATATCAAGATAAAGAGGAGCGGGGCCTGGGTAGCTCAGCGAGTAAAGATGCTGACTGCCACCCCTGGAGTCACTTAGGTCTTCTAAGCAACCAAATTAGCCCGGTTGCTGGGGAGGGTAGAGTCACATGGGGTAACGTCCTCGTGGTCGCTATAATGTGGTTCTCGCTCTCGGTGGGGCGCGTGGTGAGTTGTGCGTGGATGCCACGGAGAATAGTGTGAGCCTCCACATGTGCTATATCTCCGCAGTAACGCGCTCAACATGCCAGGTGATAAGATGCGCGGGTTGACGGTCTCAGACACGGAGGCAACTGAGATTCGTCCTCCACCACCCGGATTTAGGCGAGTCACTACACCACCACGAGGACTTAGAGCGCATTGGGAATTGGGCATTTGGGAATTTGTTCATTTAATTGTATTCGAAATGAAATGTGTTTATTTTTAAAAGGTAGACATGAATAGGAAAGCTGAGAAATTGTTAGAATGTTTTTTCTTAAGGGGGCGTTCACACACTCGTTATCACGCCCGTCCGCACTGTTTAAAACAATTGTTTTAAATATAAACATAATTGCTTGTCTTGCATAGGAGCGCCATGTTTTTTACACTCCATATGAAGCTAAAAGCATCTTCAACTGTTAAAAAGCGTTTCGAGTTTTGTTCTAGTCATTGAGATCCGTCTAGAATATTTGGTGCAGGACACATCCAGTCTGACTTTGAACGTCCCCTTAGCTGAGCCACGTTCGTATACTCTATGTACTGAGATTTTTAACCTTTTGTAAGAGCCAGATGAAATGTTCATCGATTCACTATCGAGTACTTATTTAAGTGTTATTATTTGGTATTTTTGTGGATTTTTGTTACTTTTTGTCATTTTGTGGCCTACTACTTATTATTAATTTAACATTATAGGGGGAGACCATAGGCTATTTTTCAGTAACTATAAGGTTTTGAGTCCAAAGTCTAATTTGGCTACACAAAAACTTGATTTCTCTAACAGTGGTTTTGTGCATTACGTATTATTTTGTGATATGTATTTTATATCTTTTTATTGTTACAGTATTATTATGATTTAATATGATATTATATGTTATTTTGCCATGTTTTTGCCAACATCTTTAATTATGTTAAACAAAAAATCAAAGGGAAATGAAAGGTTGATGAGAATGTTGTTCAAGCCTGAACCTAAATCAAATCCTAAAATCAGACTGGTTGATAGGAATTTTGTTCCAGGATCAACAAGAATGTTCATCCAGGAACATGTTCTGCTAAGCAGTGGTTTGATCTCTTCGTTATATATTTTTTTACCATTACATTGTATGTCACATTATTTACATGGATCTACAGTACAGTCCTCTATGCACTAATCTCAGCGGAGACTTTCCAATAGATTCGCTCTGATTGCATATTGGTGTTGGAGCAAACTAAATTCTTTACAAAAGCATTCTGTCTGATAACACGCAGAAGTAAGAGCTTTTCCAGAGGGTTTCGGGTGAACTCAACCTGTGTACCTGGCTAAAACTGCTCAGTGATGGAAGAATATTTTTGCAAGAGTGCTTTTTTTGAATTATTGAAAAGCTTGGTTTTACTGAAAGCTCTGCAAAGATTGCGATTTTACACAGACAGTGACTGTCTCGTTATAAAAAGGCACAGAGTGATTTATCACTAATCAATTTGTTATTTGTAACCCAGGTTGGTTGTTTTACAAAACCACCTTTAATCACATCACACAGGGATTTATTTTAATGGTTATAAAACAGATAAAAAATGTAACAATATTAAGAGAATTAGGGAATCCAGTCAATTCACAATGTTATTGTTCATGGGTAAATTACCTATTTAAAAGAACATATTAGGCTTAGAATAGTAACTTATATACAATTCATTTAAATTAATATTATTATTATTATTATTATTATTATATTTTTTTGTAGTGTTGTTATCAGAATGAAATATCAGATATCCCAAGACTGTACGTCCATATAATCTGAACATTGTGAAGGACACATCCCACTATCGGTCTATACTGGTTACAGCCCTACTGTATAGATATTGTGTAAAATGTTACAGGAGAAGTCAGGACTTTACATTCCATTCATGGAATTAAATGTGTTGTAACAAGATATCAGTCTTACAAAGATCATTGTGCTGGAACATAAATACTCTGAGTTGGTTTATGTTCCCTAGAGGTTGGAAATTGGTAAATGCAGTGAGCTGCTTTCAGCCCTCTAAAAGCAGTTTATTAGAATTACAATGACAGAAAGGGTTCATAACACAGCCAACAGCTGATACTGTGAGCCAATGCCAGAAAATATAGTACTAACAAACTACCATTTAAAGTGTTTTCTTTGGGTTGCATTGGAATAGAAACACTGTTGTTTTTTTGTAATCGTTGTTTGTTCATAGAACCTAATAACCTTATTTACAGATCTAAACCAGCAGTCTACACCTGGTGTTGGTCAGTGTGAAGTGAAATACAATTCTAAATGGCACTGTTTCTTGTAAAATGCTGAATAAGGGGTTAGTGGTTTAGACATGTCTGATATTGGAGACTGCTCTCTAATATAGTTAATAAGGGTTTGACCTTGGAATGGGTTTCACATATGGAGCATCTATAAATCTTGCAGTCCTGGCCTTGCACATGCACCCCCAGGCTACAAAGAAAGGCATCATGGGAATATGGAGAACATATAGGCTCTTATGTGTTCTGAATGTTGAGTAGGCCTACTGCTGTTTTAGAACAGAAGAACAGAACACAAATTGTCAATTAAAGAACAGAATATCATAAACTTGAGAGTGGGCTCTTTTGACTTGACTTGTTTATCCAGATGTCTTTATAACGACCATTGACTAATACAGTTTTTAATGGTCCTTGTATATGCAATATGTTCCACATAAAGATATGTAAAAATCTGCAGGGGGTGCACAGCCAGCTGGAACTGCCGATAACAGAATTACTCAAATTGAATTACTTCTAAGACTGTGAATCACATTTTGTTTCTTCAGCCCCGCAACATAGTGAACCAACAACAGTTTGGTAGCTTTAAAACAAGGAGGAGGCATTCTTGCTGCATTTGTGGGGATTTGAGGAAAAGCCATTGATTAAGTGGATTTCACTTTTGTTGTTTGGAATATAATGCAGACTAATCAATATGAAGACATCAATATGAAATGCCTATGACTTACGTTGTGTTATGAATTGCGCTTTGACATATTTTGTAATATAAACTGACTGGAGAAGAAGTTGTTTATGCTAATGAATGCTATAGAGCACCTTGAGGCAACGCTGAGAATGCAACATTTACTTAAGTTGTGTTATGAATTGCGTTCAGACGCATTATGTAATGCAAACTGACTGTAGAAGTAGTTTATGCTAATAACCGCTAAAGCACACCTTGCAGCATTGCTGAGAATGCAATGTGTACTCGAGTTACATTATGAATTGCGATTAGACACATTTCGTAAGGCAAACTGACTGTAGAAGTAGTTGTTTATGCTCATGAACGCTATAGCGCCTTGTGGCAACAACGTTAAGAATGCAGCGCATACTTGCGTTGTGTTATGAATTGCATTCAGACACATTTCGTAATGCAAACTGACTGTAGAAGTTGTTTCTGCTAATGAATGCACACATTGTGGCAAAGCTGAGAATGCAATGTGTTCTTGCATTGCATTATTAATTGTGTTGAAACACATTTCGTAATGCAAACTGATTGTTGAAAAAGTTTATTGAATACGTTGTTTATTCGAATGAATTCTATAGCGCAACTTTAGGCAACGCTAAGAATGCAACGTGCACTTGAGTTGCGTAATGAATTGCGATTAGACACATTTTGTAAGGCAAACTGACAGTAGAAGTAGTTTATGCTAATGAGTGCTATAGCACACCTTGTGGCAACGCTGAGAATGCAGCGCATACTTGCATTGCGTTATGTATTGCGTTCAGAAACATTTCATAATGCAAACTGACTCTAGAAGTAGTTTCTGCTAATGAATGCTATAGCACACCTTGTGGCAACACTGAGAATGCAATGCGCATTTGCGTTGCGTTATTAATTTCGTTGAAACATTTTGTTATGCAAACTGATTGTTGAAAACGTTTATTCTAATGAATGCTATAGTGTACCTTAGAATGCAACGTGTACTTGAGTTGCGTAATGAATTGCATTCAGACACATTTCGTAATGCAAACTGACTGTAGAAGAAGCAGTTTTATGCTAAGGAACGTTACAACACGCTATAGAATGCAGCATGTACTTTAGTTGCGTTATTAATTGCATTCAAACACATTTCGTAATGCAAACTGATTGTAGAAGAAGCAATTTATTATAATGAACGCTATAGAGCACCTTGTGGTAACGCTAACGCAGCGTGTACTTGCATTGCGTTATGAATTGCATTTAGATGCTTTTTGTAATGAAAAATTACTGTACAAGAAGCAGTTTCTTCTAATGAATGCTAAAGAGCACCTTGTGGCAATGCTGAGAATGCAATGCTTACTTGCGTTGCATTATGAATTGCATTTAGACACATTTCGGAATACAATCTGACTGTAGAAGGAGTAGTTTACACTAATGAACGCTTGTGGCAATACTGAGAATGCAATGCTGATAATTAAACTGTTTCGGCATGACATTAGTTGACTTGAAAATACTGACAGTAGAAGAGGACAGTTTACGGTAATGCTCACTTTAGCGGCCCTTGTTGTAATACTCAGATTGCAAGGCATACTGTCATTGTGTTGTGACACATTTTGGAACAGAGTGGTGTTTGTGTTCTCATACTTGTGTGGAGTAAAAAAAAAGTGTGAGGTGGGGGGATTTGATGGCCCCTTCGATGTGCCATTGCAGTTAGATTACATCTAATTTGAAGGACGTAAGAAGGACAGTACAGAGAAATTTATTGTGAGAACTTTTATTGAATACTAATAACATCATCACGATCCATTAATGTCTTTAAAACTAAATTGCTGGAACTTTCCGTGTCAGAGGGGATATTAGGATCTATCTGAAAAATCTATGAAAATCAATGACCAGAAATACCCATCCAGATGTCTGGGTAGTAACAGTATATTAGATTTACTTTATATGTACTTTGCTCTTTAAACTTGTAATACTCTTAGTGCTTTCCAAAATGTATATTAAAGGCAGCCAACTGAGGTGAATGCCATAAGAAACACTGGGTAAAAATATGAGATCGGACAGTTTCTTGAAAAGAGAAGTAGCCCAGGCCGAGGCAGCGAGCCAATTAGCTTTGAAAAACCCTGCAGAGACACATAAGTATGGGAACGTTTAAGAGTACAGCCAGACGGACAGTGAAACCACTCAGACAGTGAGTTCTGCATATTGTTTTCAGTTCAAGTCTAACTGTCTTTCCAGTGGGCAAATGTTCTCCTCATCAGATTAAAATTGCATCCAGGCTATCCTATCCTGGGGAAACAGAATTCATCAAGATATTAAGATCCAGCCCTTCACCTGTTCTCCAAGTCCAGTAACAAATAATATGGAATGGTTCGCTTGATTTGTGACATCAATGCGGTTTCTGATCCTTATCACTTATACTGTATGTCTGAGAGACCACTAACATGCTATTGTGAATGCATTTCCAAACACCTTACTCATCTTTAAGAGCAAATATCTATTTTTTGACGTTTCTGTCATGAATGTTTCTACACTAAAGGCTAGGGTGTACTTTGTTTTTCTGTGTGCCATGAGCCTGTACAGATGCATTTGACGCATGTATACTTCAACTGTTTTGAAATACTCTTTAGGACAGTCAACGGCAGGCCCATATGCAGATGATGCACACAGGTGTGGGCTTTCCGTATAGAAATATAGGGCTGCAAAACGTGCGGACTGTGAGCATGGTGAAATTAGCGGCATGTGGACAATTGAAGTATACTTTAGCTTTAAGGGTAAATGTTGTACTTTTAACACTCTATTTTTGCTTTTTTTTTTTTTTTTTGCTTTTTTTTGTGCTTTTGTTTTCCTTTGTTTTTTTTTTTTTGTGTTTTTTGTGTTTTTTTTTTGTTTTTTTGCTTTGCTTTGCTTTCTGTTGCTTTCTTTTTGTTTCTTTTCTTTTCTTTTGTTGGTGACCTTGGACTGGAAAGAAGGTGCTAATTAAATTAACCAGAAAACGTTTAGTTATGGACGGACTAAAAAAGGTCAAACAGCTTAATGGGATAGTTCAACCAAAAAATAAAATTCTGCACGATTTTCTTTGAATAAAGACCTACATTTCCGTCTGCTCCTCTCACACACACAAAACTATTATATAGCTTCAGATTTGGAAAATATCGCACAAGTTACTTGTATTGCTTTCATGGTGCATTTTTGTTCTTTTTGGAACTTGACAGCCCTTGGTTGCTATTTGCTTTTATTGTAAAGAAAAGATCAACTCAGACATTAAGTATGGAAAGTCATACAAGTAACGACATAGAAGGAGTAAATCATGGCAGATATTATTATTACCAGTATTTTTTGGTGACCTATTCCTTTAATTTTTGATGAATGAATACATTTTTGGTAAGATGTGCCTTGCATGAGCTAGCATGAGTTTTCAACCTACAAATAGCTTTCTTAAAGTTGTCTTTGCATGTTAAGCTGGGATAGGAAAGTATTTCATCATTGTAACAACACACTCCAGCTGAGATAAAATGCAGAGACAGACACAAATCTGCATTACTGGAGTCTTCACTTCATTTGAAAAATGTATCCCCATAAGCGAGCCTGATATTATGATGCAGTAGCCATTCCAGTAAAATTTCATAATTTCATTCCTGACGTTTGTAGATTAATTCCTCTATTAAACTGTCAATGTTGCAACATATTATTGTAAGACTTTCACACTTTCAGTCTCCATAAAAAAAGCACAGAAGGTAGAGCATAAGTCATACACTGCTCATTAATAGTTTAGGATCTCTGGTGAGTTTTACAGGTAAGTCTGAATACAGAAGCATGTGTCAGCTACCACCATGCAGTCAG
The DNA here is from genome assembly GCF_019703515.2 of Myxocyprinus asiaticus. Lineage (NCBI taxonomy): Eukaryota > Metazoa > Chordata > Actinopteri > Cypriniformes > Catostomidae > Myxocyprinus > Myxocyprinus asiaticus. The sequence continues at coordinate 16,615,037 of NC_059393.1, read as the reverse complement.
ACGTCTTTTCAGTGTTGCACAAATCCCTTTAGGCAGCCAAAGGGATTGAAGCAGTGTTGTGTTCTTGTATTGTTGCTGTATAAATCTGGGCCCAGCAGTGGGCTGAAAAGGCTTATACCAACTGTTGTGCGTTCACGCAGTATGTGAGTAGAATTGCTAAAAGATGCACCACATGTTAGTTTTCCAGGCATCATTGCAGCTGAATTTGTAGGTAGGTGGGGGAGTGCATGTACAGTATTCTTACAGCTAGCCTCAAATTATTATGGCTTGTGCTTTTTGTAGCAGGAGAATGAAATGGTTTATATTATTGGAAAGATTTACAATACATGTATTCATTTTACAAATAAGGAATGCTACAACAGAGCAATTTATCCTCGTAAGACAGTAGTACCATTAGGAGTGTTGCAATACAAAGTTCCAAAACTGGCTTGAACCGTAGAAGCTAGAACAGAGAGGTGTGACAAAGCAACAGTGAAACTGTTATATAACTGTTATGTGAACTCTATAAACCCAGGGGTCTGCGGAGGAGAAGATACTGTGTATAGGCACTAATTTCAGAATTTCTAACTACTGTTCTGCAATGTAGTAATTTTAGTCAATGTTTATAATGAAAGTTAATATGACATCTTACCAAATAAATCTAGCTTTTTGAGGGTCCCTGTTTTGTTTTGTTGTACAAAAACAAAAACACAAAACAAAACAAAACAAAACAAAACAATTGTTTTGTTTTGTTTCGTTTTTGGTTTTTGTTTTGCTTTTGTTTTCCTTTGTTGTGTTTTTATTTTTTGTTGTGTTTGCTTTCTTTTTTGGGGGTTTGTTTTGTTGTTGTTTTTTTTTTTTGAGTGTTTTTTTTTTTTTTTGTTAGATTTCTTTTGTGGGTGGTGACCTTGGTTGGTGACCTTGTACTGGAAAATAAGTGCTTATTAAATTAACCAGCTAAATTTTTGTTATGGACGGACTAAAAAAGGTCAATATGTGAGTCAGTACAGTATATTTAAGAGAGAGAGAAAGAAAGAAAGAAAGAAAGAGAGAGAGAGAGAGAAAGAGACAGACACAGAGAGAGAGAGAGAGTACCAGGTGTGTGTGTGGGGGGGGGGGGGGGTACCAGGTGTGTCTGGCTGTTTCCAAGCTTTCCTGTCTCTGTCAGCCCGCTGTGAGGCTTCATTACTCACCTCCAACTGCATGATTGCATTTCATCAGTGCAGCTCCTTAATCAAATCTGCAGTGCTGGTCAAACTCAATCCTGCAGGGCTGCTTGACCCGACACTTCTACTGTCAGCACATGCTTAATGAAACTGACAACCTCTAAACTGAGTCTTTTAGTCTTTCAAATCTATCTGTCTGTCTGTCTCTCTCTCTGTCTGTCTATCTGTCCGTCAGTCTGTCCGTCTGTCCGTCTGATGTAATATACTGTATATGCTGACTGTGCTGTGACTCACTCTATGGTTGATTTTTATCTGTCAGTTACTATGATTGTTTCCTTGAAGGGTGATGCTTCATTAGCATTGGAGGTTTGGAAAGCAGATCTGCATGTGCTGGCCAAACTGGATTTAATGCTGCTGGCAGAATAAACTCATGGAGGAACACAAATAGGAAATGGCAAATTGGAAGATTACATGCTGTCTTGCTTTTGCTCAGTCTGTGCAACTGATAATTGCCACGAGTGGTGATTTTAGTTTTCTTTCTTTCTTTCTTTCTTTCTTTCTTTCTTTCTCCATTTTTAATTTTGTTGCGCCATCTTGTGGACATTTTGACTGTGAACTCACATTGACTGTGCATCACAGTAGGGCACAGTAACATCATGGGCCTCAAAGTGTTCAGAAAAAACATTGACTGTCTATCTTGCATTTGTCTCAGTTTGTTTCCTTGAACACTTGGACTGAATATCAATCTGAAATCCCATGTCTCTGTTTGCCTCTAGAGTTTCATGGAGATCTGGTCGGATGACAGCTGGAACTGTTGTTATAACTGGAGGAATTCTTGCTACGGTGATACTCCTGTGTATCATTGTCGTGCTCTGTTACTGTCGACTTCAGGTGAGTCCGTCAAGAGTATATAATTGGTATCTGTGGTTTTGACCTACAAATCTAAAATGATATATGTATTTGCTGAATTTTCCTTGGTTTTAATTTAGTAGGCCTCCAAGGAATATTGCAGGTTCAATACAAGTTATGCTCATTTAACAGCATTGGTGGCATAATGTTGATAACCACAAAATATAATTTCGACACGTCCCTCTTTTTCTTTAAAAAAGGCAAAAATCGAGGTTATAATGAGGCACTTACAATGGAAGTGAATGGGGCAATTTTGAAAAGGTTTAAACCACTGATATATATATAGAACTGGATTGCTGATGCAGCGGTAAACTGGCAGCAGGAGGTGAAGCAACTGGAAGTGTTCGAGCGGCCATCTTGGTATGCTCAAACTTCCATAGAGCATCAATGAATGACAGGCGAAAACACCCCCGTTTCACCACCTCTTATCTCCGGATACACAACATTCCCATTTCGCCCTCAAGTGACAATCATGCTTAGTGTTTAATTTGCTCGTTATGGATAATTTGTTAGGAGGGAGAAGATGTACACGGATCAGGGGCGAAGCAGTCATTTTAAAAGTCGGGGGTCAGCTGTCATTAGGTGGCTTGCACAGACCCAACACTTATAGTGTAGTATTTATATATTACAGTATAAATTAATATAAAAGTATGATATAATAATTATATTAATATATATGTATTATATACTTGTAGTATTTGTAGTATTTTAAAGATTCAGATATTGCAAATTAAGTGCAAAATTTAGCTAAATTAGCTGCAAAAATAAAGGGCATATTGTGAAGCACTTGCTTCTGTTTCACACATGACAATAAAAGTCTGAACACAAGCTGGTCCTTGAATAAATTATTTAATCAACTACAATAATGCCAGTTGTGCATTTTTTTACTCTGTGCTTGTGCATTGTGGGATTTAAATTTGGCTTGAGTGTTTTGACTGTTGTGACGAGGAGGAGGGCGTGGCCGGGCCGTGAGGGTGCACGGGCAGCGCTGAGTCAACTGATCAGTGGGAGAGAGAGATAAAGGGGAGCCGGAGACTCCAGTTCGGGAGAGAGAGAAACACACACGGTCACTGTGTGTGTGTGTCTTATGTTTTATGTTGTTTTAAGTTCATTTCTGTCATTAAAGTTATGTTGTCTGTCCTGCCGGTTCCCGCCTCCTCCTTGCCCACTTTACCCTGTTACATTGGTGCTGAAACCCGGGAAGGAGGAGGGATGCCCGAGGAGGAGCGGCTGTCATCTGCCAGAGGGCAGAGGAGTGGTTGAGGACCAGGCGACAGCATGTCCGGGGACCGGCAAGCAAGCTTTTCTCTCTCTCTCTCCTCTCTCTCTCTCTGTGTGTCTCCCGTTTGCCCTTTCCCTCTACCATCTTCCTCCCCTCATCTCTCTCCCAGGTTCCCTGGAAGCGGGGTGGACCATTGGCGTCTCTCCTCCAGGATTAGGTCATTCCGGATGGCGCCCCGGCCTGAATTGGGCAGGGGAGGAATGTGATGAGGAGGAGGGCGTGGCCGGGACATGAGGGTGCATGGCCGGCGCTGAGTCAACTGATCAGTGGGGGAGAGAGATTAGGGGAGTTGGAGACGGCAGTTCGGGAGAGAGTGAGACACACGCAGCCACTGTGTGTGTGTGTGTGTGTGTGTGTGTGTCTTATGTTTTATGTTGTTTTAAGTTAATTTCTGTCATTAATATTATGTTGACTGTCCTGCTGGTTCCCGCCTCCTCCTTGCCCACCTTACCCCGTTACAAATATGTTCACCAAAATTCATTTAGATCCATTTAATGATTCGTTCAGTGACCATTTCTGGTGATGCCACCTGGTGATGTCTTGTGTGAAATGAGTTAGGGTGTGTTCACACTTGGCAGGTTTGGTTCGATTAAAACGAACTCTGGTGCGATTGCTCAGTTAGTGCGGTTCATTTGAACAAGTGTGAATGCTGTCACCCGAACCTTGGTGCGCACCAAACAAGCGGGCCAAGACCGCCTGAGTAGTGGGTCTCGGTCCGCTTCCAAACGAACTCTGGTGCGGTTCGATTGACATATGAACGCAACATGAACCAAAGACGTCTAAACGGACCAATAACAGGAAGTAATTTGCCTAATACTGACCTCAAGCATACCTGGTTCTTCTCATCATAGGATCTATGTTGCCCATTACAGTTCGGTACAGGCGTCGGAACCGCCGTCAGCCGTCCTTGCAGCATATCTTCGTTTGTGTGTGCAACGGAGGAATTCCTGGTGCTGTTTTGACTCCTTTACACATTTTATTAGCTCTTCATTTGTTCTCAGCTGGTAAAAATACCACCATATATATATATATATATATATATATATATATATATATATATATATATATATATATATATACATAAATCCAACGAGCACATTTAGCCCAGCAGCCAGCATTGTTTTGGATGTTCGGAAAGTTCCATCACAAAAATACGTCATTAATGCTGTCCAATCAGGTTGTGACTTTTTCCTGACGCCTTTTGTTTTATAAATTTAGGTTCGGTGTTAAAAATGCCAGTGTGATCGCTAAGCGAACCAGGACTAAATGTATCATTTTCTTTTTTGGTCCAGACCAAGAGGACCAAGAGAACCGAACTACAAGTGTAAACACATCCACTGAATCAATGATCAAAAGAAAATGTTAATCCTTTAAAATGTTCTATGTCTACAGGCCAACAAAGAAACTTTAGTAGAGGTTTTATGCATTATAAGATATGGATGCAGCAGATCACATATATAACGAGGTGCCATTGAGAGCTTTGTATATCAGGAGAAGAATTTTAAACATACGGCATGAGAAGCCAGTGAAGACTAAACAAGTTGGGAGTGGTGGTGGCGTAGTGGACTAAAGCACATAACTGGTAATCAGAAGGTTGCCGGCTCGATCCCCACAGCCATCACCATTGTGTCCTTGAGCAAGGCAATTAACTCCAGGTTGCTCTGGGGGGATTGTCCCTGTAATAAGTGCACTGTAAGTCACTTTGGATAAAAGCGTCTGCCAAATGCATAAATGAGTAATGTGTGCAGAACGCTTGGTGTTAGTGAGAGCTCTAGCTGCAGAGTTTTGGATGTTTTGTAATTGGGCAATAATTTTAGCTGGTAGACCAGTAAAGAGGCAGTTGCAGTAGTCGAGACGTGATGATGTGAAAGCATGAACTAGTGATTCTGCATCCTTCAAACTGAGAATGGGGCGAAGTCGTGCAATGTGATGTAGATGGAAGAAAGCAGTTTTAGTGATGGTTCTGATGTGGGCTTCAAAAGTAAGAGATGGATCGAAAGTGATTCCCAGATTCTTAATGGTTTTAGAGGGTTTGGTCAGATTTCCATCAATATTGACACAAATGTCAATATTTCTTATAAGTGTTTGTGGCCCAGAAATCATGATCTCAGTTTTGTCAGCATTGAATTTGAGGAAATTACTGTTTAACCAGATTTTTACATCATTGATGCAGGCAGTTAATGAGCTGATGGCATGTGTTTCATCAAAACATGCAGATGTATAAATCTGGGTGTCATCAGCATAGCAGTGATAACTGAGACCATGACGACGGATGATCTGACCAAGTGGGAGAATGTAAATTATGAACAGTAGTGGACCCAGTACAGAACCCTGGGGGATACCCTGATTTGTTTTTCTTAATCGAGATGAAATATTGTCTGTTAGTGAGGTAGGAAGAAAACCAGGATAGAGCAGTGCCAGTAATACCAATATCTGAAAGTCGGGAAAGGAGTGTTTTGTAGCATACAGTGTCAAAAGCAGATCTCAGGTCAAGCAAGGTCAGAATACTGAGAAATCCAGAGTCAGCAGGGAGGAGGAGATCATTAATAACCTTCAAGAGAGCAGTTTCAGTGCTGTGGAATAGGTGAAAACCAGATTGGAAAAGGTCATAGAGATTATTAGCTGCAAGATGTGATTGTAACTGGGAGGCTACAACTTTTTCTATTTAATAGTCTTCTTTTATTATGAGTTTCAGTAACATCCACCGGTTTTCATGTAAATGCATGTGTCCTAAGAACACAGCAGATCTATCTTTTTTCCTACAGTTTGTCGACTGCACACCAAAACAGAGTTAAAAAAACAGGAACTGATATTAAAAATAGCTTTACATTTTTAACACAGATCTAGTAATCTGCTTAAATTGGCAAAAACAACCGATCAAACTATTACCTCACAAACATGATGTAAAAAGCATAACTTAATGAAGACTCATGCACTGATATAAACTCCACTTACAATGTGTGCTTAAAAGAAGGATTGTACTTTGTTTTTTTCTGCAGTGCATTTCACGTAATGCTGCCAATCAAGAATGATATGCCGATAAATAACTTGTGTCGAAAAATAACTTGTGTACTTGTCTGCACTTCGTCTCTAGATTATTAATTTAGATCAACATCAATGCCGATAAAAAACACGGATAAATGAGCATTGTTGAAAGCAACTTTGTAGAAATGAACAGAGCCGCGTTGATTAGACTGTCTGACTGACGGCCTATTACCTAAGGGTTGTTTCAGCTCATCAAACTTACCTGTGATTGGCTGGTTGGTTGCTCAGTCAGCCCAAAGTAACAAAACGCAAATAATACTGTATACAAATCCACCATTTGGACTTGGTATGGGTTTAGCTTGGAAAAGAGTGGAGGACCGAATCACCTTTTTTAAAGAGTGCGTTCTACGCCCTTGTCGCAGATCGCAGTGTCAGAGTATCCACCTGCCCTGGTGTTCAGCCAGCACAACGATCACCAAAGGAAGCGGCAAAACTGTCCACAAGTTGTATTGTAAGTAGGAAAAACTGTAATATCTGCTTGTTTAGGGTGACAATACATATGTCCTACCCCCGAAAGGGACTTCTAAATCGCCTTAAATACCCGGGATTTGCTTGTTTTCATATCGAAGTGCTCTCTGTAGTCATACATGGATACATAAATACGTGTTTGTTTGCCATTTAAACCTAGCGTAACAGTTTGATTTTAACCAGTTTTGCTTTGCGTGTCTCCCTCTCTGTGCGTGTGATATAGGGAGAGAGAGCTTGCGCTCTTATTCAAGTGACTGCAAGAGCAAGGCACTCTTTGATGAAAATATAAAACAAGTAACTCTGAACAAACACTTCAATGTTCACAGTGAAAAAAGTCTGAAAATGTCTGTTTGTATCTTACCTCAGTTTCAGTGAACTTTTAAAATCACACTAAAATCATGTTAACGTGGCATAGCCAAGGGTGGGCCGGGGTGTGCCTGAGCCCGCCCACCCAAATTAGACCCAGAATATTTGAGAGATTATTCTTTGACTTCAAATATATATTTATAATACAATTTTAAAAATGCATAAATTCAAATTTCTGAAAGTGTAAACGAACTGTTTGAATGCGGCGCTTCTCTGTTGTTAAGGAAAATTTGGTAAAAATAATAATAATAATTGGGGCAAAAACTTGACCCATCCATTTTTATTGAGGCCCACCCAAAAGTAATTTCCTGACTACATCCTTGGTCTAGTGGCTATACTTTTGAAACAGTAAGTATTTTTTTATTTTTCTCTCAATTTGGAATGTCCAATTCCCAATGTGCTTTTTAAGTCCTCATGGTCGCGTAGTGATTCACCTCAATCTGGGTGGTGGAGGACGAATCCCAGCTGCCTCCGCGTCTGAGACCATCAATCTGTGCATCTTATCATGTGGCTTGTTGAGTGCGTTGACACAGAGACATACCGCGGCATCCACGCTCAACTCACCACGCGCCCCACCGAGAATGAACCACATTATAGTGACCACGAGGAGGTTACCCCATGTGACTCTACCCTCCCTAGCAACCGTGCCAATTTGGTTGCTTAGGAGACCTGGCTGGAGTCACTCAGCATGCCCTGGGATTCGAACTAGCAAACTAGCAAACTCCAGGGGTGGTAGCCAGCGTCTTTTACCACTGAGCTACCCTGGCCCCCAAAACAGTAAGAAGTTTAACGTTTTCAGATTGGCCCCATTCACTTCCTTGTAAATGTTTGACTGTAACCCAGATTTTAGCATTTTTTTAAAGAAAAGGAGGGATGAGTCGAAATTATTTTTTGTGGTAATCAAAAATGGCACAAATGCTGTCGATCGAGCTTAACTTGTATTGAACCCGGAATATTCCTTTAAAGAAATATTTTTGGTTTAATACAACCTAAGCTCTATTAGCAACATCTTAGGCATGCTGTTGAACTTAACTCTAAGTTCATCCACAGAGCAAAGTAGTACCACCGCTAAAAGGCAGAAAAAATAAAAGTTTGTATTTAAAAAGAATTACAAGCTGCCCCATAGGCTTCTATTGTAAGTGCATTACTGTAAACGTAATTTTGGTTTGTTTTTACTAGCAGGGGTCAAATTCACAAAACCTTCTAACGAATATAATTATTTTATAAATTATCGTATTTTCTAACTTAAATTTGTTTGTTTTTTTTTAGAATATTTTGTATTCTCGGAAACACTTCTTAAGGAACATTGTTTTGGACATCTTATAATTTATCCTAAGAACTTCTTTAATTTTTTCTTAAGAAGATTTTCATGAAACCCCTTAATCTGTGGTAATTAACAACATGCTACAGGTGCTGTTCATAGAATATAACTTGTTTTGAACTCCGAATATTCTTTTAATACATTGATATCCTATAGCATTCCTGTCTCCCTAGCTGAATCCTGTCTCATATTATTTATCTCTCAGTATTATTGCTGTAAGAAGAATGACTCCGACCCAGATGCTGTTTGCCAACAACCGCAGTTTGCCTGCAACGCATGCAGCACCCCCAGGGCGGATTGGGCCATGGCTAGCCCACTCTCCCTGTCGCCGGAACCCAAGCCATCACAGAGTTTCTGCCCCACTTGCTCTCCATACAGCTCGCCATTCTACGTTCGCACCATGGATGAAACACGGAATGGTGGCGAACGGATCACGTACATGCCCACCCACTATGACAGCCCCTCCCTGTCTCTTACCCTTCCTTCTTTACACAGCGCATCATTGAGTTCCCGAACCCAACCGGAATTCTACTCCAACACATGTGCCATTAGCACTGATGTCTGATCAGTGACATCCACTAACTGGTCGCTGATGCCTCTACTTTGCTGTACTCAGACCTGAGTGTTACAGCGCAGAGTGAAAGGGGACAGAGTTCACACCAAACATGTTTTTGCATCGCGTTTTTCTATGTAAACATGCTAGACGGACGTCTTTGACCATTGTGCTGTGTTTCACTATTTTTTCAGCTTCTTGAGCAGGAGTGCTGCGTTGTTTAGACGCCATGTCAAGGTACTGTAAAAACAATTGTTATATATGCATTTTGAGACCTGCCTTATGTTATTTGTTGCACTTCGTCTAGCTTTTTTTTTTAGTACAAGAATGCGTTCTAGGCCTACTTTGAAAATGTGGAAGTTTGTCGGTTTTGGCTTTCAGTGTTTTCATATTGTATCTGCATACCTTTTCATTCTATGGTGCTTTGATCCCGCCATGGAAAAAAATAAATAAAAAAGGTTATTCTGACCTTTTATCTTGCAAGTGTGAAAAATATAGTGGAAATTGCCAGGTATAAAGTTGAAATTACATTAAATAAAGTCACAATAGCCTTTATTAAAGGTGCAATTTTATCCCCATAATAAAAATGTTTACTCCTAAAGAAATTAATTGTAATTTTGAAACTAATTAAATGAATTGTAATTTTAATATGTATAAAATCATGACCACTCACATGAGATGAAGACTCTAGTCATATCAGTAACCTTATAAAAGCTGTTTTATTCTACATGGGGCAGGGGCGCCCTCATGGGTTTTAGAATCACATGAGCAGCTTAATATTACTACGGTAGCTTCATCTCAGTAACCGTCTTGTTATTGGACACTTTCACTCATGGATTAAACTAATCATGGCTGATTGTGAATAGTGAATTTCTACAATGGTATCTAAAAACTGTAGAGTTTGAATGATGCTGCATCCACACCACTAGGTGTCACTGTAAGTCCAAAATGACACGAACAAAAAGTTACTGAGTGCACCTTTAAGTCAACTTAATTTCTCGCAATTGCAAGTTTAGATCACGTAATTGCGACTTTATATCTTTCAATTGCTACCTTTTATCTCACAGTTGCTTCAATATAGCTTGCATCTGTGACTTTATATCATGCCATTGTGATGCAATTTTGAATTTTTATCACGTAATTGTGAATTTACAGTGTAACATGCAGTTGTGACTTTATATCTTGCAATTGTGACTTTATTTTACACAGTTATGACTACACTACCAGTCAAAAGTTTTGAAACACTTGACTGAAATGTTTCTCATGATCTTAAAAATCTTTTGATCTGAAGGTGTATGCTTAAATGTTTGAAATTAGTTTTGTAGACAAAAATATAATTGTGCCAACCTATTAATTTATTTCATTACAAAACTAAAATGTAAAAAAAAAAAAAAAAATTTTTTTGAAATTGATGACTTGGACCAAATAATAAAGAAAAGCAGTCAATAAGTGCCCAACATAGATGGGAACTCCTTCAATACTGTTTAAAAAGCATCCCAGGGTGATATTTCAAGAAGTTGGTTGAGAAAATGTCAAGAGTACATGTCTGCAAATTCTAGGCAAAGGGTGAGTACTTTGAAGATGCTAAAATATAACACAGTTTTGATTTATTTTGGATTTGTTTAGTCACAACATAATTCCCATAGTTCCATTTATGTTATTCCATAGTTTTGATGACTTTACTATTATTCTAAAATGTTAAAAAAAAATTATAATAAAGAATGAGTAAGTGTTTCAAAACTTTTGACCGATAGTGTATTTCTAGTAATTGCAGATTTATATCACCAAATTGCGACTTTATATCTCACAATTGCGACTTTATCACACCATTGTGATATAAATCGCAATTATGATGTTATATGATGTAGATGCGACTTTATATCACACAGATGCAACTTTATATCTCGCAATTGCGACTTTATATCACCCAATTGTGACTTTATTTTGTGCAGTTGCGACTATATATCTTGCAATTGTGACTTTATTTTATGCAGTTGTGACTATTTCTAGCAATTGCAGCTTTATATCACACAATTGCGACTTTATATCACACAATTGCGACATTACATCACTCAGTTGCAAGTCTGTGTCACATAGTTATGATTTTATATCTTACAATTGTGATTTTATATTACACAGTTGTGACTGTTATTTGTTACTGCATAATATAATGTCATAATTGTGTGATATAGTTGCAATTATGAATTTATATTACGCAGTTTCTTTATATCACAATTGTGACTTTGTATCACGCAATTGCAACATTATATCACACAGTTGCCACTTAATATATCGCAATTGTGACTTAATGACAATTTCACATAGTTGTGACATGAAATAATAGCGACTTTATATCACGCAGTTGCGACTTTATATCACGCAGTTGCGACTTATATCTCGCAATTGTGACTTCATATCCTGCAATTGCGACTTTATATCACGTAATTGCGACTTTATATCACGCAGTTGCTACTTTATATCACGCAGTTGCCACTTTATATCTCACAATTGTGACTTAATGACAATTTCACGTAGTTGTGACATGAAATAATCGCGACTTTATATCACGCAGTTGCAACTTTATATCATGCAGTTGCAACTTTATATCATGCAGTTGCAACTTTATATCATGCAGTTGCAACATTATATCACGCAGTTGCAACTTTATATCACGCAGTTGCAACTTTATATCATGCAGTTGCAACATTATATCATGCAGTTGCAACTTTATATCACGCAGTTGCTACTTTATATCACACAGTTGCGACTTATATCTCGCAATTGTGACTTCATATCCTGCAATTGTGACTTTATATCACGTAATTGCGACTTTATATCACACAGTTGCAAATTTGTCTCACAATTGACACTTAATATGACACTGTTACGACTTTATATCACTTTGCGACATATCAAGTAATTACGACTTAATACAGTATCACACAGTTGTGACTTTATATCTCTAATAATTATGAGAAATAAAGTCACAATTGTGAGATATAAAGTCAAAATGACCTTTTATTTATTATTCCGTGGCAGGATTCGGCTTCCCTATAATCCAAATCAAAACGAAATTATTTGTATCAGTTTATCAGTTTAATACAAACTGATACAGATAGTTGTTCCAGAACCTGTGTCACCCCTGTTTTGCTGATTTTTTTGCTTGAATTGGGGTTGGCAGTATTCAAATTGGGGTGCTGAGGTGGTACCAGACAAAACATTAAACTTTAAAAAATGTAATTAAACTATAAAAAATTAAAATCTGTTGATTTTGTTGCCCCGATATTACAAGTGTGTGTACTTGTGTTTTTGAATCCCTAGTCCTGAAACGGGGGAGGACGCGGAGCATTGGAGTGACCCTCCAAGATCTCACAGTTTGAACAGTGAGGCTAAGGGCTCCTGATTTTCAAAGTGGCCTTCAACCACTGTTCAGGCCTTTAAATTTAGAGCCTCTTTTAATATTTTAACATGTGGGCTTCCTTTAATGGGCCACTGTACTGTATGAGGGCTATTCTATTACTCACCTTGACCTTGTCTTGAGAATTATTTTAGTGTGCCACAATAAAACAGTATTGTATGTCTTTGTTATGTAAAATATCTTTAAAAAAAGCTTTTAATAGGACACAAATAGTAAATAGAATAAAGACAATTACTTTCTGAGCTGCTTGCTCTAATGAACAGATGATATTTTTAGAGCTTTCTCTATGCAAGTTCAACATGCTCAGTCATAATGTACGTAAAATAGACACATCCAAATGAGTGTTTTTCTGTCTCTTTGTTCAAAGATAGGATGTTTTGAGTAATTTATTGATGTTTTATTTATTATTCAATTTTAAACCACTGTCAAAAAGAGGGAAGATTAATTTTTCTGTTCTCAAAATGTCAGATGATACATTTTCTCTTTACTACACAAAAATTTTAATGTGTGTAAATTATACAATTATATTTAAATGTGTAATGTATTTATTAACAAGAATTTTAATTTAGCCAGAAAATGTGATGTTTTATCAAGGTTTATGTGCCCCTCTATTGTATGTATCCACCCAAACAGGCAAGATTTTCACAACTTGTGATTCTTGGAACACTTTATGGCTGTTTTGTTCACAAATCCACAGTTTTATTTGTTATGTATCTTCTTAAGATAGAAGAAACTATTAGTTTCTAATTGAAGACTTTTTTATTGTAGTGTCTTTAGATTGTTTAGAATGTGAACAACATTTTACAAATGATCCAGTAAGCAAATAAATAAATAAAGAATCTGTATTACGGTGTGTTGCGCAGAATAATATATCAACACATTGTAATAGTGTTTTTTGATAGAAAAGTAAACATGTCTCAGAAGTGAAACAATGCGGAAATAAGGAAATGTGTATATGCAGGGACTATATATTTATCATTGATGGACTTTCCCCACTTTGGTCCTAATATATATTATCCAATGAGGTTATACGAGTTCAGAAGGTGGTGCGGTATGAACAACATTCATTGTAAAATGTTCATAATTTTCAAGTGTGATTAAAAACACCAGCAGTATTACTAAAACTACTCGACGTTGTTACGTACAATTGGGGGCTCGACCGGGATAACAAACACAAAGAGTCTTCTCTGGAGGGGGAAGTTAATTTCCTGTAAAAGGAAAGACAAGCTTATATTTTTAGATTTTATTGTAATATTTATATTTTTACCTGTTTATTAGAATACGGAATATTTGAAATTTATTTGTGTTAATTATGTAAACTTTTTTTTTAAATTTATTTTGTTTAATTAAATATGTAAGTGTAGACTATTCTATTTTATTAATTAAAATGGAAATGTATACATTTAAAAAAATTGAAATCATAATAATTTGTTTTATTTGTAATTAATTGATTTATTTAATTGATTTATACACTGAATTTAATCATTTATTCTATGTATACTTTTTGCTGTCCATCATTCATAAATACCCTAATACACAATCCCTAAAGAAACAAGTAAAAATGCAACAGCGGATGGATGAATTGTGCACCTGCCTCCGTCACCTGAGGCGCTGCTGACTCACTCGTTCACCACAAAGGGGGGCGTGGCTCTTTTTCCAGATGCGGCGATGACGTCCACTGCGCCGTGTGAATGCGGAGCGCCGACGAGAGTTGCGAATGTTTCTACGCGTGCACGCGCGTCGCTCAGCTGACAGACTCACAGCAAGTAAGTTCATCTTTACCCTCAGAAAACTTAAAACAAACACCGAAATGAAAGTAAATGTACGCGGTTATATCAGACAGGCATTCGGGGTTTGTTTTTCAACAACGGATTGTTTTAAAGCATGTTAGCGTCACAAGCGCTTGTTTTAAGTTAATATGGCAGAAAAAAGAGCTAATTGTTGGATAACAGTGGCTAGCTGGCTAACAGACTAGCTTCAGTTTAGAGACAGTTTGCGCTGCTCACTGACATTTTAACCAGATATTCAGCTGTAACAGCTATTAGCATGTGTTTTTAGTGTTTGCGGTGCGCAGTGATATTTATTCACTCTGATTTTGGGTTGTCGCAGGCTCGTTTCCTGTGTTACTTTGGGCCCTTATTCATTTAGGAGCTAAATGTTGTGATATAACCCCAAATGTTATTGTTTTGTGGGGCTTTCGCCAGTTTACTTGTAGTTTATCTAGCTTTTATCCTTGTGCATGAATAGCCAGGTTTGCTAATAAAGTAGCCTAGTTTCCTGATGATTGTCATGTTTTGACCCTGTACTTGTCATCATGACACGTCTAATTATGCAGAATTACAGCATGCACAAATTGTACATATGTAATTTTGCATTCCTTAAGCATTCTGTACATTTCGTATCTTATATCTTCTTGGAATAGTGTTGTCTTCAAGGCTAAAATAAAGATGGGACTCACTGGGTAGATTAAATATATGTAGAACATGTCAAACCCTGTTAGTGCACGTATCACTAATATAGGGAACAGGTGTGAGAAATATATTTCATTTACATAATGTGAAGTACAGTGCTGTGAATAAGTATTTGCCCCCATCCTGATTTCTTCAGTTTTTGTGTATATCTCAAATTAACTTGTTTCAAAAATTCAAACACAATCTAACATAAAACAATCTGAGTAAACACAAAATACAGTTTTTAAACGATAATGTTATTTATTGAAGCAAAAAAGTTATCCAATACCAACTGGGCCTGTATGAAAAAGTATTTGCCCCCTTAGTTACTAAATCCCCAAATCTATGAAACTGCATTCATAATGGGGTTCAGCTGGACTAGACACACCCAGGCCTAAATACTGCCAGCCCTGTTCAATCAAATCAACACCTATATAGAACTTTTTCAGCAGCATGAAGTTGGCTAAAAGATCTCACCCAGTAGCACAATGGCAAGGTCGAAAGAAATTCCAGAAATAATGAGGAAAAAGGTGATTGAAATACATCAGTCTGGGAAGGTTTACAAAGCTATTTTAAAGGCTCTGGGACTTAAGAAACACAGTGAGAGCCATTATCTCCAAATGGAGAAAACTTGGCACAGTAGTGAACCTTCCCAGAAGTGGCCGACCTTCCAAAATTCCTCCAAGATCACAGCGACGATTCATCCAGGAAGTCACAAAAAAGCCAAGGACAACATCCAAGGAACTGCAGGCCTCTCTCGCATCAGTAAAGGTCACTGTTCATGGGTTCACTATCAGAAAGACACTGGCCAAAAATGGCACCCATGGAAGTGTGGCGAGGCGAAAACCACTGCTAACCCAGAAGAACATTAAGGCCTGTCTGAATTTTGCCAAAACACACCTTGATGATCCTCAAAGCTTTTGGGAGAATGATCTGTGGACTGATGAGTTGAAAGTGGAACTGTTTGGAAGACAGGGGTCCCATTACATCTGGTAAATCAAACACACAATTCCACAAAAAGAACATCATACCTACGGTCAAGCATGGTGGCTGTAGTGTGATGGTGTGGGGATGCTTTGCTGCTTCAGGGCCAGGGTGACTTGCAATAATTGAGGGAAACGTGAAGTCTGCTTTCTACCAGAAAATCCTAAAGCTAAAGCGCAACTGGATTATGCAGCAAGACAGTGACCCAAAGAATAGAAGTAAGTCCACCTCTGAATGGCTCAAAAGAAGCAAAATCAAAGTTTTAGAGTGGCCTAGTCAAAGTCCTGACTTGAACCCGATTGAGATGCTGTGGCAGGACCTTTAACGTGCAGTTCATGCTCAAAGACCCTCCAATGTGACTGAACTAAAGCAATTCTGCAAGGAAGAGTAGGCCGAAGTTCCAACCACAGCCTTGTGAAAGACTGATCTCCAGCTATCGGAAGCGTTTGGTTGCAGTTGTTGCTGCTAAAGGTGGCACAACCAGCTATTCAGTTTAAGGGGGCAGTTAGTTTTACACATGGGTGATATAGGTGTTGGATATCTTTTTTGCTTCAATAAAAAATCTATATATTTGAAAACTGTATTTTCTGTTTACTCAGGTTGCCTTTGTTTTATGTTATATCTCATACACAAAAATAGAAGAAATCAGCACTGTAACTTCAGGGATATTGGACTGTATGATCTGGGTGGGTAATGTTCGAAAAGCTTAGGTTGGTTAAACAAACACGTCAGTTTGTTTAACTGTCTCATCAGAATGGTCTGTTAGCCATGAACTCTTGTAAACACTGAAGATCTACAGAAGACCATCTGAAGTCATCAAAAGCTTAACTCAAGAAGAACTGAAAAGCTGTCCACTAATAACACCTGTACACTCCGTCCTCTTGTACCTTATTGCTCAACTATAAAGTTCCTCTGTTCTTACCAAAAACACCCCTCCTTCTTCTGGGTTATGTCACTGGATTTGCCCATAGTTACATCATTGCTGGCCTTGAAGGAGAACTCGGACAGCGAGATGAATAACTTTCAGACCTTTAATAGGACTGCACTTGTCTATTTAGACCATTTCCTTTTTTTAAATGTAAATTTGGCTGCTAAATCAGTGGCTTTTTCTCAGTTGGTTCTCAGTACTAAACTGTACTAATATATGTTTTTGTCCTGTAAATAATGGGTGTGAGTAGTAGAGAAAGTATAAGCACAAAAGATAAACTGTTGTTTCCAGAGCCTGTTTCTCCTGCTACTGGCTTTGTGGTGTGTGCGTGTTGTTTTGTGGCTTATGCACGCCCATTGTAAGTAAACTGCACCAGTTTTGCGTTGGCCCTTTTTTTTTTTTTTTCTTTTTTTTTTTTTATCCTATCCTGCTTCCATGTAGTATTTAATTATATATATATAACTGGTAAATAATTTTTGAATAATAGTTGTTATCTTTTTGGACTTTGTGTGTGTTGTGTTATCACCTTAGCAAGGTATCACAGTGCCTGTTAGTTCTCTTTTCTAAATAAACCTTGAATTTTGCTGTTTATTTGGGATGAACAACATTTGTGCCCATATTATTATCAGACATAATTACTGTTTTTTTTAAATGATCACTATCGGTCTGATTAGGACAATAATATATAGATTAAATTATATTTTAAATAATAAAATATATGCAACTGTGATGAAAATAATTTCACAATGAAAAAAAAGTCTTAATGGCTAGTTTTCATTTTCTGTCATCCTATATTACACCCTAATCTTTCCATTTCAAACAGTAGGCGATATTTTTCTTCCTTGTCATAGTGACCATAAGTTTCTAATTGCTTAAGAGTTCCTATTTCACTTGTAGTTTCTGCATTTTAAGTCAATTTTAAACGTTACGCCGCATCTTTAGCGAATAGCTGAGTGTGTTCTCCATTTATGCACTGAAAACATTATGAAAATTAAGAGCATTATGGAGACCAAACACAGAACTTGTCTGTTAACCTTCAGTATTATCCAGTGCATTTTTCAATAGCTGTAATTGATGGAGAATGACAGACTCTGGCTCTGTGTCTGCATGCATCTGTGTTTGTGTGTTTATGTAATCATACACTGACGTTAACTCAAGGAACCCACTGTTATGCAAAGTGAAGTTGCTTCATTGGCTCAGTGCTTATTGGAGGTGATCACCATCGATGTTATGTTACTGTCATGTTTAATTCTCAACTGTCGTGTTAAAATGCTTCTATAACAACGGTGCGGTTAGGCTTGTAATCCTCTTTCACATGCTAGGTGTGAAGAGCAGTAGTATAAGGCAGTGGTTTTAGGCCAGACTGTTTGGATTGAAGGTTTGATCTGCAGATGATAACCTCGATAAACGTGAGCTCAGGGGCGGACTGGCCATCGGGAGAACCGGGACTTTTCCCAAAGGGCTGGCCGCAAAATCGGGTCGAATGGGCCGCGATAAGCTGAAATGGGCCGCCGCGTTATGCGGACCGGGTCACAAAACGGTGCTGCGATATGCCGAAGGGGCAGCGATTTATTTTTAATTTTTTTATTTTTATTTTTATTTTTTTTTTGGGCCAGTTTCTATGTAAAACACCAGGCTGATTTCTTTCCCCGTCCGCCCCTGCATGAGCTTGATTGTAGAATCAGCAGAAAGTGTGTGTGATAAAACTGTATGGTTGCTATCATTTTCAGATGACACAGCTGTAACTCAATCAGCAATTGGACTTGGTTCCTCTGGCTCTAATGATCAAGTTACTAAAGAGAAAGATGATGTTTACCAGTAGTATCATAGCCTAACGATCATGATCCAATCAAATCCTGGATAAAATAAAGCTCCACCCTACATTATGTCTTGCTGAATATTCTGTTTCACTTGGAAATAAACCACATTCAGGAAGTTAAATGGCTTGTGAATGCTGTTTAATGTTGTTTTTAATGATCAAATTGAGCATGTAACCAGTGTTACAGGTCTTTTGTGTTTGCAGGGTTGCAGCAGCAGTGGGCCGAGAGGACAGACTGTCCCAGGCTATCATGGATGACAGCTCCTCTCTGGGCAGAGTGAGCGGCTCCACTGAATCCGTGTCAACCGTCACCAGTGAGGCGTTTGTGCTGGTGCAGCCTACTGCCGGGGGCTCCCCCTCCAGCTCTGAGGGGAGACCAAGACTCAAGGTATCTCTCACAATAACTTGAGTTGTGACTGAACCTTGAAACGGTTCGATTGATTCATTAAAAATAACCTACTCAAAAGTATGGGTGGGCAAAAATATTGATTTTCTGATGCGTCGCAATCTTCATTTGAACGATCTCTATATAAATTCTTAAATCCCAAGATCAATCTTTTACTCTATGTGCAACCCTTTTCTACAACGAGAGGAAATCACTCGTATTTGCAGCCAAATTTCACGCGTGACTAAATGTGATTAAAATGTATTTGGCAACTGGCTGGTATATGTTTAGATTTCACTCACCAGGGATTGAGTATAGTGGTGAAATATTCCTTTCACTGTGCGTTGAGAGTAAAAGTTGTTCCATGTAATGCGTGTCCAAAGATGAGATCCACACGACCCATTTGTAATTGAATAATGTCTCTTTAAATAACCTTTCTGTTCTCTAAAGCAAGGTTTCTCAAACCTTTTTGAACCAAGAACCCCTTTCATCACCCCAAATCCTTCGTGGACCCCCACCCCATCACCACTATCACAACAAATATGATACTATTTACTAAAGTATAAAAATGATCTCAGTAAGTTCCAATAAGTTTAAATACATACAATATGAAGCTTGCAGAATGGCCAAGCACTGCTTTCCCATTGTGTGAGGCTTCTGTGTGCAAAGTGTTTTAATTACATTTATATCCAGTAGGGTTGGGCGACCTTCTCCATAGTCAGATCATCCTGTCGTCAGCCAGTGAGATTGCCAATACCCGATATGATCACGGGGGTGGGTAATTTTTGTTAAGCAGGGTTAGGGTTAAGCCTACACAATAAAGCAAGACACCTTGATTAAAAACTTTGAACTTTATATTTTATTTTTTTTAACTAAAAATTAAAATGAAACTGGAGAAAATTAAGTAAAATGTGTGTTGTTCAACTTTTTGAAAGATGGCTTTACAACAGTTGTGAAGGGCAACATCTCTTTGGCAAAGAACCTACTTCATCTGTGCATTCTCTACCGGATGGTATTATCACATTTGATGTTAAACTGGATCGTCAATTGTCATGTTATACTAACTTATAATATTACATTAGCATACTTTTTTAGATTCACCAATGTATTTATAGTATATACAGTCAGAAACGGGGACCTTGCTAATCCAGTGCTGGTCTGTGGCTTGTGAATATTCACACTCGTTGTGGTCTAAATAACTTGAAATACATATTGTTAAACCCCTTCTCCTTTTGGCTGGATGATGCAACAGATCGATGTCTCAATGTTTGATGGATACTGTCCATTGTCATCCGCAGAAACTCCTTTAAATAACACATGTAAAAAGTTATTTTCTCCTGACTCATCTTCATGCGACATTCATTCACCAATCAGATAAGTCGCTGTTACCATGGGAATAAGCAGATTTCCCCACACTTAAATTTGCGGTCCAGAAACATTTTATATAGGCTGTTTGAATATATTGTTCTAAACTTCTGTTTTTCTGTCATATTTTTATACTAGTCAATAAAATAGCTTTATATTGAGTAGTTTTTATTGCTTATTTGATTACAACAGTGCAACACAATATTCACAATTCAGAGATTTTCAGCAGACCCCCTGGAAATTTTTAAAGGACCCCAGTTTGAGAAAACGATGCTGTACAGCAGGGGTCGGCAACCTTTTTGACATGGAGTGCCATTTTTTTATTTTGCTGGTCAATGCCCCCCCCCCCCCAAAAAACAAACAAAAACAAAACATGGCCATGTAAATGATATTTGCATTTTTCTAATTTAATCGTTTATTTTTAATTACAAATGATATTATCAGCATAAAGGTTTGAGTGAAAAATTTGTGCAAAACCCGATGATTATGATATAATCATGATCCTTCATGTGAATTTTCACAGAGCATCTTGTGAAAGTGCTTTAATGAAAGAAAACCTGTGCTTTTGTACAAAATGGGTTAACACAGTTTGTCACAAATCTGCTTATTTGATTACTGATCATGAAATTGTGTGGAATCTTAAATATTTCTTATATAATGTCATACTACATTTTCAAAATCACGCAGAGGGGTTATCACCCACACGCAAGCAACAGCGAGAGAGGAGCAGGCTATTTTATTTATATGAAGTTTTTCGCAACTGAATTCCAATCTACATCTTGATGTAATCCTTCCTCATGATCATGCAGCGTGTTTTCATCATCTGTATAGGAGACTAAACACTATTAAAGTGTGACGAGACTCACGCTGCGTTTGCAAGCCATTCGTGCATCACAAGCCGATCAACTATTTAGCCCTTTTTGGTGAATCGCACCTGCAAAATCCTAAAACTTTATTTCCAGGAATAGACTCAGATTTTTATCAGATTATGTTTTCTCTTTTAATCGTTTAATGTAATTTTGAGTGTGACCATGGTTTAAAGAGGGTGTACCTGTGTGCTGGGTTGGAAATCTCAAGGATTAATAGTGGTGTTTTCCTTATTACATCACGTGTTGTTCTGAAAGCAAAAAGAAACAAATGAAACACGGAATGTAGACTGTCATCCACACAGCCTGACTGGAGCAAAGCAGGCACGTTTAATCTCACGATTAAACGAAAGTGAAGCGATGCCGGCTTGTGATGCGCAAATGGCTTGCACGCGCTGCACGAGTCAGTTGGGTATGCTGCAGTCTCATCACATTTTAACTTTTTGTTTAGTCTCCCATTCAGCTCATGAAAACACGCTGCGTGATCATGAAGGAGTATTATATCAAGATGTAGATTGGAATGCAGGTGCATAATTTATATAAATAAAATAGTCTACTTCTCTCTCACCGTTGCTGGCGTGCCAATGCTGACACGCGTGCCATAGGTTGCCGACCCCTGCTCTACAGTCAGTTTCAACCAAACTAAGAGATCTACAGTCAAAATCAACAAAAAAATAAACATTTAATTTTTATCATGCATAGCACAGATGAGATAAATCCGTTTGAGTCTCTCTCATTAACATGTGCTCTTCTATAGACGCTCTTTACAGAAATGCCGGTTTTGTTAAAGAGACATTACCGGTTTTAGCACGTGTTCAACAAATCAATATATATACTTATAAATTGTACAAATTATACAATTAAACTATAAAAAAGTATCAAAAAATTATATATTAATATAATATTTTATTTATTTATTTATTTATTTTGGATTTTTTTTTCCCCTTTTTTCTCCCAATTTTGAACGCCCAATTCCCAATTTGCTTTTTTAAAGTCCTCATGGTGGCGTGGTGATTCGCCTCAGTTCGGGTGATGGAGGACGAATCCCAGTTGCCTCCGCATCTGAGACCGTCAACCCGCGCATCTTATCACGTGGCATGTTGAGCGCAATGCCACGGAGACATAGCGCACGTGGAGGCTTCACCCCATCCACCGCGGCAGCCACGCTCAACTCACCATGCGCCCCACCGAGAACGAACCACATTATAGCGACCACGAGGAGGTTACCCCATGTGACTGTACCCTCCCTAGCAACAGGGCCAATTTGGTTGCTTAGGAGACCTGGCTGGAGTCACTCAGCACGCCCTGGGATTCGAACTAGCGAACTCCAGTGGTGGTAGTAATATCTTATATATTGATTGAATACATGGAATTTTCATTTTTAAAAAGCCAAAATGTGACCAAAATGATGAAAAACTAATAAAATATAATTTGTAAAATTAATATTTTTGTTACATACCTAGTTAGAAGGTCCCCTGTATAATTAACAAAATTAGCTTGGAAAGAATTTCTTTTATTTGTAAGCAAAAGGGACATCATAATTGAAATATACCCATAAGAAACAATACCAAATCAAATCGAGAGCTTGTGAATCGAATCAGGAAATCTGTATCAATTCCCAGCCCTACTCAAAACCTGTGAATCGAACATCATTAATTGAAAAATGCTGCTCTGTTTGTTGTGCATCCAGTGAGGACAGTGCAATAAAATGTTGTGTTGTATATCCACCTTATTTTGCAACGCGGAAGCAAGAAGCTACTGCATTTCCGGCGAATGTGTAAAAGTTCCGCTGGCATTGACTGCAGTGTAAATAAATAGAAGGATAATAATACCAGAGTTAGTGATCTGGGCTTATAACTATCATACAACCACAGGATGTACTGCAGAATTATGTGCCAATGTTAGATAATTTTCTAATGTCAGCATTTATAGTAAAAAAGTAAATCACTTACTTGTTCCTGTGTTGTTGTACTGAAGAGATGGTAATAAAATCTGCTTCTTTCTTTACCGAGATCGTGATGATGCAGTCTTTCATGTCTCCATGTAAACCTCCATTTATATGTACCTGCATAACCTCAAATGATGCCTTTATTTATTTATTTACAAAGGCAGTGTTTCATAAGACATGCTGAATGAGATCTGCATGTCCGTTTGTTTACTATGCACCGCTAAAAGAGAGAGAATGCTCTCTGACAGGAATGAAGAGTAAAATGCGTTTATTATTTATTATTAAGATGAAACAAGATGCAGTTTTGGTGCAAAGAAAGTTGAAGCAGCATTTCCCCGGCGGCTTTCTTCTCTCTACTGGTTGTGTAAAGTTTGTGGAGGCATGTCAGGCGGCGCAGAGGACTGTCTGCGTCAGCCCCTTTTTTTAATTCATTTTGCCTGTGCAACAGTGTGTGATGAAACGATGGCAAAATGCGATAAACGGTAAAACTATATGCAATCAAAACCAATGTGTTTATGAAAATCGTAATTAATGATAATAACATGTTGACATTTATTGCCAGCCTGTAATCAATAATGTAGTGGGTTATACCGGAAGTGGTACACATTCACAGTTGATAATGGCGGCGCTCTAATTTGCTGAAAAATAAATTGGATACTAAATGTGTTGTATGAGTATTATTATTTAAAAATCTGTCTTACCCATACAAAATGCTTACAAGTCAGCTAAAATGTGTCTCTTAAAATAAAAGTATCTTTTAATAGCCTTTCTGAGAAACACTATATATTTTTTTTTTTTTTTTTTTTTTTTTTTATTGAAGCAAAATAAATTAAAAAAAATAAATAAATGTATCTGACAACTAAATCACCCATGTGAAAAACTAACTGCCCCCTTCAAATTAATAGCTGGTTGTGCCACCTTTTAGCAGCAACAACTGCAACCAAATGCTTCAGATAACTGGAGATCAGTCTTTCACAATGCTGTAGTGGAATTTTGGCCAACTCTTCTTTGCAGAACTGCTTTAGTTCAGCCACATTGGAGCATTTTTGAGCATGAACTTCCCGTTTAAGGGCCTGCCACAGCATCTCAATCAGGTTCAAGTCAGGACTTTGACTAGGCCACTCTAAAACTTTAATTTAGCTTCTTTTGAGCCATTCAGAGGTGGACTTACTCCTATGCTTTGGATCATTGTCTTGCTACATAATCCAGTTGCGCTTTAGCTTTAGGATTTTCTGGTAGAGAGCAGAATTCATGTTTCCCTCAGTTATTGCAAGTCACCCTGGCCCTGAAGAAGCAAAGCATCCCCACACCATCACACTACAGCCACCATGTTTGACCGTAGGTATGATGTTCTTTTTGTGGAATTCTGTGTTTGATTATGCCAGATGTAATGGGACCCTGTCTTCGAAATAGTTCTGCTTTCAACTCATCAGTCCACAGATCATTCTCCTAAAAGCTTTGAGGATCATCAAGGTGTGTTTTGGCAAAATTCAGACAGGCCTTAATGTTCTTCCTGTTTAGCAGTGGTTTTCGCCACACCACTCTTCCATGGATGACATTTTTGGCCAGTGTCTTTCTGCTAGCTGAGTCATGAACAGTGACCTTTATTGATGTGAGAGAGGCCTGCAGTTCCTTGGATGTTATCCTTGGCTTTTTGGTGACTTCCTGGATGAGTCGTTGCAGTGCTCTTGGAGGAAAAGTGGAAGGTCAGCCACTTCTGGGAAGGTTCACTACTGTGCCAAGTTTTCTCCATTTGGAGATAATTGGCTCTCACTGTGGTTCTTTGAAGACCCAGAGCCTTTAAAATAGCTTTGTAAACCTTCCCAGACTGATGTATTTCAGTCACCTTTTTCCTCATAATTTCTGGAATTTCTTTCCACCTTGGCATAGTGTGCTACTGGGTTAGACCTTTTAGCCAACTTCATGCTGCTGATTAAGTTCTATTTAGGTGTTGATTTGATTGAACAGGGGTGGCAGTAATCAGGCCTGAGTGTGTCTAGTCCATCCGAACCCCATTATGAATGCAGTTTCATAGATTTATGGATTTAGTAACTAAGGGGGCAGATACATTTCCACACAGGCCCAGCTGGTATTGGATAAGTTTTTTTGCTTCAATAAATAACATTATCGTTTAAAAACTGTATTTTGAGTTTACTCAGATTGCCATTGTTTTATATTAGATTTCTGTAGAGAAAATCAGGCTAAAACTTTTTCACAGCACTGTAGTAAAACTATGGAAAACAAGCCTTTATTTGTATACAGATTTTTATTCTATGACTTTAAAATAATTAATCTACTTGTTTGGATGAAATGATGGTTCCTTCAAAAAAATCACATTTGTGCCATTTCAAAGCAAATATAATTATCAAGATATATATTGAATTACGTCAATAGGCTGAAAAATATCGAGAAAATGTTTTTTTTTAAGCCACATCACCCAGCCCTAATTCTAATCACACATAGTGTGGATGCAGTGATGGATGCTATTTCAAGACCTATTTATTGATGGAATACATGACACATGTACATTTTTAAAAGCTAAAATGTGACCTAAATGATGAAATACTAATGATAAAATAACATTTGTAAAATGTATATTTTCGTAAAGTACCAAGTTAGAAGATCCCTGCTGTATAAATTATTGCATTAGCGTCTTTCTTTGATATGTAAGCAAAATGGACATTAATATATAATAATAATAATAATAATAATAATAAGAATATAATTATAAATAATAGAATAATATGTAATCAAGACGGGGAAAGTCATCTGAACGAGTGTAATCATCATGGAAAAATCTTGGAAATTCATTAGTCAAAATGTTTTTGAACCCTGAGCAGTACATGAAAGATTGATGTTCTTATTCTGCAGATGTTAATTCTGTCTCTCTTTCTCTTTCGGTCAGATGTCATGGAATGGGAGTGAGCAGTTGGAGCGAGCGATGGAGGAGGTGCTGGATGATGTGGGTGATGGATCAGGAGTTGCAGAGAATGGTGGAGATCCAGGGACTCCTGCAGCCCTTAACTCTCAGATCAGACCACTCAGCCTGTCTCTGGACACAGCTCCTAATGGTATGACCTACACTCATGGCTTGCCAAGCTAACAGTCAGAATAAAAGCTTTATGACTGGAGAGCAATGATCATGTTAATAAAATTGCATATGCCTAATTTCAAACATGCAATAAATGTGAAGTTGCATGAATTACGCCTTGCGCTTAGGAAAGTTGCATTTAAAATAAGAATTAAATTTGTTGTTTTTGTTTTAGATAGATATTTAGTAGTGATTAGAGATCGATGATATTGTTTTTTTTGTTTCAAACAATAGGATACCGATTATTTGCTTGTTTACGTGTCCGATAACCGATATGTAGAACCGATTTTTATTTAATTTTATTCAATTAAATTTTTATTTAATCTTTATATTATAACATTTTAAAATAGAGCTTGCACTCAAGTAGGAAAACTCACGCATTTATTTATTAAGAGGCCCCAACAGATTTTTTGATTAACAATAAAAACTTTTTTAATTTTTTTATGATAGCAACAATAATAAAAACGGGAGAACATAAACAACAAGGGAGTCTACCAACTTTGCATGAATGTAATTTTCCATTTGAAACTTTAGTTTTAAAAGGTTTAGGTGTTGTTTATTTTACTAAAGACAGCTAGATTGTTGGAATATGTATAGATTCTCAGAAAAGTGAAAAACAGTAAATAAATACATTTTGCAATAAAAGAGTCTCAGATGGCATCAGAATGATTAATAATGTATTTGATGGTCTAGATTATAAGAGCTGCCTAACGAAATACCTGCTGGCTATTTTTAGTGTTTTACAGTGAGCAGCGTGTCTGCAGCCTATCTGGCAAAAGATAAAAAGATACAATTTTTTATAAGTATTTTGCCCCTTAAATATTTATGCATTTACGCAAAAATTATTCTCGAATGGTTTTGTTGAGAAAATTAATTAATTTCTACAGAGCTGTAATTACATGAATGATTAATAGTCAAATAAAGGTTATATAGTAAATGTTCACAAAATTTTAGGGAATTTTAAACATGTGGATCTTGTTAAAAGCTTAGCTGGCAACATACGGTGGCCATTCTGTCGGACCTTGCCTGAGCATCAACCTGCTGTACGGTAACTTTACGAGACTAATGAGCATATAGCCAACAGAGAATTCAAATAAACCGTTTTATTTCCAACATGCACTTATCCAAGGCTCTTCAATTGAATTAATGTAATGTTACGTCTTTGGGACTTTTCAGGGTTTGTCTTCCACTACGTGAGTTCATCTGTTTCACAGCATTAAGCTTAAACGTTCAAGCATTTATTTAACACATCTCACTTAATCATAAATGACTGTTACCTTGAATAAAGTTAATTAATACAAGCAATATTTTGCCAAAGCAAGGTACTTTACACATGAACACCCAGCAGATTGTTTCCTCTCACACGCACTGCTGTAAAGGCGGCCTTGCATGCAGTTTCTTTATCAGTGGATCTGATATTTCAAAAAACGATATCATATTAAGGAAAAAAACAATTAACGGTTGATCTTTAGTGGTGATGCACGATATGTCTGTGGTGATCTGTGGTGATATCGGTATCGGCCAGTATTAGTGTTTTTTCCTTTAATTATTGTAAATATTGTTATTGGCGAGTATTACTGTTTTTAAGTACTGGAAATATCGGTGGAAATATCATCATTAACCAGTTTTAGTGTTTTTTCTGTAATTATTGGAAATATTGGTATTGGCCAGTATTAGTGTTTTTTTCCATTTCGTTTTGAAATGGCCCATTTTGGAAACAGATAATGTCAGTCCTTATTTAATTTTTTTTACTATTCAAACAGTAAATCTTTAAAAACATACAGGCTTTTTGTAAAATATATTGTTTATCACCCACAGCATTGGTATTGGCCATTGTTTCTATCAAAGCATCTCCATCATTTACATAAAAGTATGTCAGAAACATGTCCTTAGTAGAGTTCATGATAAAGCAATTTCACAGCATTTATTGATCATACAGGAGTTGACTTCATTAAAGACGGTCACGCTATGAAATTTCAATCTCATTACTTGATGACTTTGTTTTTTTGTCCTCAGATGCCTGTTCTTGGATTATAGTCTTATCCATAAGCAATTATATGCAAATACAGGTTTAAGATGCAAAACAATCCTAGGCAGATTTCAGTGCACACACATAACAGAATTCATTTTGCTTCACTTGTAATGTAGAAAGATATTTTAGAAGATTTCTGAGCACACACAGACCCAGGGGTTTCAGCAGATGGCAGATAAACTAGCTCTCTCTTTATTGTTTCTGCTTGCTGTTGCCAAGTGCTAAAGTCTGTGGGGGCTTTTACCATTTACCTCCTCCCTACCTTGCCCAAACTTCCTCTCTCAGCCAGTTTTGAGAAGTGCTGTTGACAATAGACCCTTAGATAATGCAAAGGTTTAACTCAATGCCTTTTTTATTGTTAAAGAGGATTGAAGTAGGATGATACCAGGTCTTCATTTCAGTCAGGATCAACACGATAATCGTACATTTAAATTGTATTATAATAATATTAATGATGGTGATGGTTTTCTTTGCAAGCACAGCTAATAAATCTTATTTTGCAAAAAAGATATAAGTAGTCTTAAGCTAAAGACACAAGTTGGTAATGAACAGTGGTGAAACCATTTCTGTAAACTTGTGTTGACACTTTATTATCTGTATCCACAGAAGCCACAGTCGGAGTGTTGGGGAGTACTGCATTGCAAGAGGAGGATAGCGTACAGTTCAGCAAACTCTCTTATCTGGGCTGCACCTGGGTGAAGGCCCCTCGTAATGAAACAGAGGCCCAGAAAGCCATGGCCACCCTGCGGGCAGAGAGTGCCATCCCCATTCCTGTCACCCTGCATGTGCCCAACGGTCCAGACAGTTGTGTCCGGTCAGTCATTCGCCGTAAATACGCTAGAGACGTTCGTTTAGTTTGTGTAGGAAGTCACGCATGCAAAAGTGGTGTTTATGTAGAAATACAAAAACTCCAGTTGCATGTTCTAAGTAACTCAAGATGATGGAGCAGGTCACCTATATAATATAACACAAGATGCACCTCACAAGCAGTCTCTGATCAATGCCGTCATTTTCACTTATTTCATCTGCAGCTTCATAAAATCATGTATTTAGATGCATTTAGCATTGTAGCTGTGAGACGGACCACATTCAAGGTTAGAAGTGGAAAATGTGGCTTCTCTTTGCTTTCTGTGGCCTTGTGATCTTCAGATGGTGTGTAAAAGTGTTTATCTGACAAAAGGTAACACAACTGTCATGTGTGCTGCTTTTAGGTGTAGCTGAAGAAATGTGACCTAGCCCTTCTGCTTTCTCACCCTGTGCTTTTTTTCTCAGGATATGTGGTGTAACCTCAGGTTGAGCATCTCGTTGTTTCTTTCTCAGTTCTGAAAACCTCAAAACAGTCTCCAAATTTAACTTAGATGCACATGTGAACTAGTGAGGGGTTGTTTAATTTAATTCATGTAACATTGAGCAAGCTTTTTTGCACCATGCACCTTAAAGAAATGTTTTGGGTTCAAAACAGGTTAAGCTCTATAGTTTGACTCTCTCAGTTTGTAAAAATAAAGCATAAATAATGTTTACAGTAATGCACTTGGAGAGTATAAAAGCAGAAATGTGCAGCTCTTTTTTGTTGAAGTTATATGAATTCTTCTGTACACAGTTTGTGTTAGTTGAGCTGTAAAGTTGTTAAATTCATCCTTTTAACAGTGGAACAACCGTACTATGCGAATGAACGTAGGGTTATGTGTTACCGGTGCAATTCATGTGAGTTTATTTTCTCAGTTCCTTTCTGGTGTCCTTGAACGTATTATGTGAATTTACAGCTTTTTCCATCT
Source organism: Myxocyprinus asiaticus (assembly GCF_019703515.2). Lineage (NCBI taxonomy): Eukaryota > Metazoa > Chordata > Actinopteri > Cypriniformes > Catostomidae > Myxocyprinus > Myxocyprinus asiaticus. The sequence continues at coordinate 16,584,887 of NC_059393.1, read as the reverse complement.
TTACATGGTCATGACAGGAGTTGAAAGGTTGGATATAGTAACTTTGCACAGACAAGGTTGGTAAAGATATTAAGGCATATAAAGATTAATGGGATGTGTATGACTTTTTTTCTTCTGCAGAACACAAATGAAGATTTTTAGAAGAATATCTCAACTCTGTAGGTCCATGCAAGCAAGTGGATGGTGGCCAAAATGTTTTCTGAAGCGATCTAATAGGTTTTGTGTGAGAACAAATCAAAATATAACTTCTTTTTCACTGTAAATCTTGCCATTGCGGTCTCTAGGCACATCGTGATTTCAAGGTCGATTACACTTCCTAGTGCGTGACGCACACTAGAGGGTGCTATAGGAAGTGTAGTCGAGCTTGAGATCACAATGCCTAGGAGACTGCTGTCAAGATTTATTGTGAAAAGGAATTACATTTAGTTTTTTTCTCACTCAAAACCATTTGGATCGCTTCTGAAGATATTGATTAAACCACTGGAGTCATATGGATTACTTTTATGCTGCCTTTATATGATATTTGGACCTTCAGAGTTCCGGGCACTGTTCACTTGCATTGTATGGACCTACAGAGCTGAGATATTCTTCTAAAAATCTTAATTTGTGTTCTGCAGAAGAAACATCCGGGATGGCAGGAGGGTGAGTTTTTGGGTGAACTATCCCTTTAAGGCCACGTCTGCACTTATACGTTTTCGGTTGAAAATGCATTGATTTTGCTGCATTTATGCTTCTCATCCACACTAAAACTGTATTTTCCTCCACCAAAAATTTAGACTTTTGAAAGCACTCTCTGGTACAGTGTACTTTGGAAAAATTATAACGTTAGGAAACAGTTTTCCGTGAATATACATGTACACTAATATGTTCTCGTTTGAAAATTCATTGATTCACTGTGTTTACATGTCACATCCACACCAGAATTGTGATTTCCCCCACCAAATACTGACTTTAAAAAAACGCTCTCCATTACCGCATACTTTGGAAAACGAATGGAAAACCAAAAACGTATACATGAATACATTTTTGTTGGAAAATACATTAATTTTGCTACATTCATGCATCTCATCCATAATAGAACGGCGTTCCGAAAACAAAAGCTTCTCACGAGTACGGCATACTTTGGAGAAAAAAAAATTTTGAAAATTGAGTTTTCACCCTAAAATGTAAGGTCACGTCCACACTAATACGTTTTCATTTGAAAACGCATTGATTTTCTATGTTTATGTGTCTCATCCACACACACTAGAACAGCGTTTTTCTCTTTTGAAAACGATGATGTTAGAAAATGGAAAACATTTTTCACAGTTTTTCACAGTTTTTAAAATAGTTTAGTCTGGTTGTGGTCTAAGTCTTATGGTACAGTTGAAGTCAGAAGTTTACATACACTTAGGTTAAAGTCATTAAAACAAATTTTTTAACCACTCCACAGATTTAATATTAGCAAACTATAGTTTTGGCAAGTCGTTTAGGACATCTACTTTGTGCATGACACAAGTCATTTTTCCAACAATTGTTCACAGATTGTTTCACTTTTAATTGACTATATCACAATTCCAGTGAGTCAGAAGTTTACATACACTAAGTTAACTGTACCTTTAAGCAGCTTGGAAAATTCCAGAAAATTGTCATTCCTTTAGGCAATTAGCCACTTAGCTTCTGATAGGCTAATTGGAGTCAATTGGAGGTGTACCGGTGGATTTATTTTAAGGCCTACCTTCAAATAGTTTGCCTCTTTGCTTGCCATCATGGGAAAATCAAAAGAAATCAGCCAAGACCTCAGAAAAGGTTCATCCCTGGGAGCAATTTCCAAATGCCTGAAGGTACCACGTTCATCTATATAAACAATAGTACGCAAGTATAAACACCATGGGACCACGCAGCCATCATACCACTCAGGAAGGAGATGCATTCTGTCTCCGAGAGATGAACATAGTTCGGTGCGAAAGGTGCGAGTCAATCCCAGAACAACAGCAAGGGAACTTGTGAAGATGCTGGAGGAAACTGGTAGACAAGTATCTATATCCACAGTAAAACAAGTCCTATGTTGACATAACCTGAAAGGCTGCTCAGCAAGGAAGAAGCCACTGCTCCAAAACCACCATAAAAAAGCCAGACTACAATTTGCAAGTGCACATGGGGACAAAGATCTTACTTTTTGGAGAAATGTCCTCTGGTCTGATGAAACAAAAATGTAACTGTTTGGCCATAATTACCATTATGTTTGGAGGAAAAAAGGTGAGGCTTGCAAGTCGAAGAACACCATCCCAACCGTGAAGCATGGGGGTTGCAGCGTCATGTTGTGGGGGTGCTTTGCTGCAGGAGGGACTGGTGCACTTCACAAAATAGATGGTAATTTATGTGGATATATTGAAGCAACATCTCAAGACATCAGCAAGGAAGTTAAAGCTCGGTTGCAAATGGTCTTCCAAATGGACAATGACCCCAAGCATACCTCCAAATTTGTGGAAAAATGGCTTAAGGACAACAAAGTCAAGGTATTGGAGTGACCATCACAAAGTCCTGACCTCAATCCAATAGAAAATTTGTGGGCAGATCTGAAAAAGTGTATGCGAGCAAGGAGGCCTACAAACCTGACTCAGTTACACCACTTCTGTCTGGAGGAATGGGCCAAAATTCCAGTAACTTATTGTGAGAAGCTTGTGAAGGCTACCCAAAATGTTTGACCCAAGTTAAACAATTTAAAGGCAACGCTACCGAATACTAACAAAGTGTATGTAAACTTCTGACCCACTGGGAATGTGATTACAGAAATAAAAGCTGAAATAAATAATACTCTCTACTATTATTCTGACATTTCACATTCTTAAAAATAAAGTAGTGATCCTAACTGACATACGACAGGGAAAGTTTTCTATGATTAAATGTCAGTAATTGTGGAAAAACCGAGTTTAAATGTATTTGGCCAAGGTATATGTAAACCTCTGACTTCAACAGTATACTTTCAAACGTGTGAGTCAAAATGATTTTCTGTGGTAATCAACAGTATGTCACAAATGCTGTCGAAAGGTCTTAACTTGTGTGGAACCTGAAACATTAATTTAGTACAGCAACATTCATTAAATTGCTACATTTTAAGTAAAGAAAGTCTGTTTTGCCGCTCCTTTGTAAAACCCGTTTCTTTTGTTTTTATTACTCCAGGATTGTCGACCAGGCCACTGGAACAGAGATCGCTTCCTTTCCCATCTACAAAGTGTTGTTCTGTGCTCGGGGACAAGAGGGCTCGGTCGAGAGTGACTGCTTTTCCTTCACTGAAAGCTACCGCAGCTCTGAAGACTTTCAAATCCATGTCTTTTCCTGCCATATCAAAGAGGCTGTGAGTTACTTCAAATCTGTAAAGACTACACAAACAACACAAGAAAACAATTCCCTCTTGATGGAAGCTTACATATGATCTAAAGTTTTCTTATTGTCTGAATCTAAACTTAACTAGCCCATGAGATTCTTGAAAGTTCAAGACAAAATCATTTAACACAGATGTTTGAATAAGCTCAACTTCCTTTCTCTGTTTAGGTTAGTCGCATTCTATATAGCTTCTCAACAGCCTTCAGGCATTCGTCAAAAGCAGCCACAGACATGAGAGATTCAGTGCTGCCTCTTTCCCCCAATAGCGATATCTTCACATTCACCGTTTCTCTAGAAGTGAGAGAAGAGGACGGAAAAGGAAACTTCAGGTCTGTCATCATCCACTTCTGAGGAAGCGTCAGTTTTTCATGTTTCTCGCTCTTTAAAATAGGTGTTAGTTTTTACCTTTTCTATTCACAGAATGAGTATTGTGCCACTCTGACAAAGGTGGAAAGAATGATAATTCATTACATTATAAAGACAGCATAGAAAAGCATTCACAACAGATTTAATTTACCTAATGTCACGTATTTCTGAATGGTGGGGTTTGATTTTTGTTCATTGGAATTTGATTAGATTATGAAAAGCAATCTACAGTATGATATTATTTGTTGATATTTTTCCCACCCACACAGCTTTAATTACATCAGCAGAAAAGGAAAGTCGTTTCAAAGGTGGAGAAAGTTATTACATTTTAATGAAAGATTATGCAAACATCTTTTGATAAATTGTGTGTATTAGCAGACATTTATGTCCTTTGGAGTTGTGAGCATGTCTTCTATAATGTAAAAACACTGTCCCTCTTTCTTTTCTCTTTCTCCCTCTCTTTCTTCCAGCCCAGTCCCTAAAGACAGAGATAAGTATTACTTCAAGCTGCGGCAGGGTGTGCAGAAAAAAGTAGTGGTCACTGTTCAGCAGATGAACAATAATGAGCTGGTAATAGAGAGGTGAGTATTTGGAGAACCAGAGTTAATGTTAAAAGTACATTGTCATTGTTGTTATTTTTGCAAGTGTTTTGAAGAACAGAGCAGTGTGGCATTACCAGATCAAAACAATATGCCAAGAACCAGAAAAACCTGAACACTTTGATATGTCCCAGTCTTATATCATAAACTGCTTTGTCTGCTCATTTACAGCCAAACACAAGCAGACTTTTTTGTGTTGACAATCAGGATCAATTAGGTCTGGGTTAATTGTTATCATAAGTAGAAAAGGCAACTTTTGCCTTTTTTTTTTTTTACCCGTTTTATTAATTTACAATGTGCATCATCTTTCTCTGTTTAGGCAACAGTTTTTTTGTTTTGTTTTATTTAGGTTTTGTTTTATTTAGGTTTTGTTATATTTAGGTTGTGCTTTGTTTAGGTTGTGCTTTTTGCTTTGTTTAGGTTTTGCTTTGTTTAGGTTGTGCTTTTTTGTTTTATTTAGGTTGTGCTTTGTTTTGTTTAGGTTGTGCTTTTTGTTGTTTAGGTTTTGTTTTGTGTAGGTTTTGCTTTGTTTTGGTTTGTTTAGGTTTTGCTTTATTTGCTTTATTTTTTTATTTATTTATTTATTTATTGTGGCAGTTTAATAAATCTGGTAAAAAAAATACTTTCCCCCAATTTATCGCATACTTCATTTGAACAATCCTGATATTGATTCTTAAAATCACAAGATCAATCTTTTACTCTATACTAGGGGTGGTCATTACATTGATGGTGATTCGATTGCAAGACAACACTAGTTGATTTTGTTAACAGGCCAAAAGGAAAAGAGAGTAGAGACAAACTACACACATAACAAGAATCTTAGAGATCCCTTATTATTTTCTCATTTCGGTACCCGCTCGCTTCGTGTGCGTGCTTTATGTGCACGTGTGTGCTCTGAGAGCGTTGGCGATAATGCGAATACATGTTACACTTCAGAATTCTGGTCTTGGTGAGGTTTTAATGTAAACTGTCATTTATGTCTAATTTGAACGTAAACAGCGGGACAAAAAAGCAGATTTGTATCAATGTATTGGTCTTGAATTGAAATAAAGGCAGCCTAATAGACCTGCCGCTGTTCAGTTTAATTATTCAAACAACAAGAAAATGAAAACCACATGCTGCTCTTGGCTGGATAACTTAAGTAGCTTTAAAAAGTATTATTGTGTTATAATCACACAGTTAAGACCTGTAATTTAATGAGTTGTTACATTTTTTAATGCTTTCTTAAATGTATAGTGCTGTTAAAAACTTCATTTTTTATCTTAATTTGTATGTTCTATTGTTTCTGTTTGTTTTATTGCTTGTAATTTGTTTCTTTGGTATTTTTTTTTTTTATTACTGACTGTTTAGTTGTCTTGAGTACAATGTTTACTCAAATTAATTCATATTTTGTTGTGATTTTGAAAGTGGTGTTGAGAATCGTCAAATTGCATTCATATGTAAACAAATGAACTTTATAACTGAAAATTGCCCAAATTAATAAGCTTTTTTTTTTTTTAAAGATGTGACCGGAATCTAAATAGGCAAGTGATCTCAATGAGCCTAGATTTAGATTAGGCTGTAATATGAGTCTTACCAGATTTTGATGGAGAACACAGGATGAAACAACAGGGAGCTTGTTAGCAATTTGCATTTAACAAGAAGTGTGATTCACTGTGCGATCAGTTGATGGCGCTATAGTCACATTAGAGAATACCCTCCTCACTATGAGACTTGCCTGGAAAATGTTTAATTACAGATGCAAAAAGTCCAGAGTGGGCTTATAAAGTGCATGTGTGCCATTTAAGCCCACTCGTGTTCCAAATAAGCCCACCATGCTTTTTTTTAAGTAAATACTTCATATTTTATTAAATTAAAACTTCATATTTGATTACCTTTTGATTAATCAGCCTAACTAATTGAATAACTGCTAATTAAACTGAACAAATATAGACTGCAGTTTTTGTATTTGACATTATTTGAAATTGCAAGAGTTGTAGGTTTTCCTTCTTTGATTATGCAATATGCTGTCAAATAATGTATATTATGTAGTAAATGGTCATGTTTATTTAATGGCTCATTCTCATCATCTAAATCCTTTCTGTGTTTTCCAGGTGCTTTGGGATGTTACTCAGTCCTGGTCAGAAAGTTCGCAACAGCGACATGCACCTTCTCGATATGGTGAAACACCTTTCCAATTCACCTGTGGTTATTTGTATTTTGAGCTTAACAACATTCGTTTATTTGCACAACTCAAACAAACTGACTGCCTGTGGTTTAATTCTTTTAGCTGCCTTGGGACCAATATCGTTAATTCATTTCTCATATCGTCATGCACCAATACTGATTTTAATTACCATTCTGTTACCATTTATAGAAACACTGAGTAGAAATACAGGATTTTTATTATTCATAAGAAATGTAATTTTACATTTGCCCTTGAGCAAGTTCAGCTGGTGGTATACACATCAAGAGCAAAAACAATTAGCTGTTCAATCAAGCATAATTGGGTTCATGGGGATTGAGTTAAGAAGCCTATGAGGTTTAATATTGTACTTGTCACTATGTAGCCTGTTGCCATCTGCCCTGTTTTAATAAATCACACTGTTTGATGTTTTGCCCAGAGGTGTCAATATTTGGAATGTCAATAGATTTAAATAATGAATCATGGTTAATCTCTTGATTTTGTTGTTGTTGTTGTTGTTGTAATTGATGCAATTAATTGACGTAGTTGATGCACGAGTTAACATTGGCAGCTCCAAACAATATAAAATGCTGAAAGCTTGATAGTTGTTTGTGGTTGTTCTTTTAGGACTCTATGGGGAAAAGTGCTGATGGGAAGGCATATGTGATCACTGGCACCTGGGACCCAAACATTCCGGCTTTCCAGCCACTGAATGAGGACACGGCGAAAGGTGAGAATAGAAAGTAATTAAAACTAAGAGTAAATTCACCCTCACAGCAGGAAAGTGGACAGATCTTCCTGAGCAATAGCAAAATACAAGAGCTTGATTGTAAAACCAAGGTTATTTATCTCCTGTCATGTGTGGCAAGATCTTGCAGTTTTCGTTCTCAGGTGAGCCCCATAATTAAGAAACACAAGTAAACCGATGTGTGAAACAAATCACAGATCTGTGAGAAGCTGAAAAACCTGCCTGTTTCACACTATGGGGGGTTTTGTATTTGAATTAACAGGAAACACAAATTCATTATAATTTCTCAATCGAACATTAACTCTGGAGCAACAAGGTGTGTTGCTCCCAGTTTGGCCTCATACCATATCAACAATACAGATGCTAAAATGAGGATTATTGGGGCCCTAAAGAAATTTGGAAGCCCTTAAGGAATTAACAGCCCCAGAATACTCTAGGCTGAATGATTAGTTAAATTGTGCTATGTTGTTAATGATTGACTGAACGTTTTCCTCTCCAGACAAGCAGGTGTTCATGACTGTAGCAGTGGACCTGGTGGTGACTGAGGTCATAGAACCTGTGCGGTTCCTCATGGAGGTGCCAGTTAGGGTCTACCCAGCTAATGAGAGATTCTGGTATTTCAGCAGGAAGGCCTTTTCTGAGACCTTTTACCTCAAGCTCAAACAGGTACCCCAACCCAAGCCACATCATCTTTGCTGAGTTCTTAATCCTCAATGTTTAGTGCTTTATTCATACATATTTTGTTGAATCTCACAGAAAGATATTTCATATTTTAAGTAATATTTCAATGCAAAATCAAGAAAAATAAATAAATTATATTTTGCATAAACAAGATAAAGACTAATATTAGTTCAATTAAAATAAATTGCATTCTTACATTATTTTAATAAAGAAAATCTCATTACCATAATGCGATTGTTTCTCAGTGATAATTCTCATTCGATTTAGATGACTAAATTACTGTAATGCTATGTTGTTTTTACAAAAAATCAGCATAAATTAAAAGTATTACAACAAATACTAATAATTATGTAAAAAATATTTAGCTTTTTTTTTTTCCATTTCAATAACTTTTTTTCACATTACAGTAATGAAAATAAGTACAGAGTACCCTTAGAAGACAGGAAGGGATTTTATTATCTGAAATAGTATTGCATTCCTCACAAAAAGTTTTGCATTTTCTCACAATAGTTTGCATTCTTTTGCTGTTTTTTGTTTCCTCGCAAAATGTTTTGCATTCATTCCCAATAGTTTTGCGTTCCCTCGCAAAAGTTTTGTTCCTTCATAATAGTTTTATGTTCCCTCAAATGTAGTTTTCATTCCCTCACAAAAAGGTTTGCGTTCCCTCGCAATAGTTTGAATACTTTTGCGATGGTTTTGCATTCCCTCACAAGCTTTGTATTCTTTAGCAAAAGTTTTGCATTCCCTTACAAAAAGTTTTGTTCCCTCGCAATATTTTGCGTCTTTTGCAATAGTTGTGTATTCCCTCAAAAAATGTTTTGCTCCTTTGCTATAATTTGCATTGCCTCACAAAAAGTTTTGTTCCCTCGCAATAGTTTGCGTTCTTTTGCAATGTTTTTTTGTTTCCTCACAAAATGTTTTGCATTCATTCCGAATAGTTTGTTCCCTCGCAAAAGTTTTGTTTCTTCGTAATAGTTTTATGTTCCCTCAAAAAAAGGTTTGTATTCCCTCGCAATAGTTTAAATACTTTTGCAATGATTTTGTATTCCCTCACAAGTTTTGTGTTCTTAGCAAAAGTTTTGCATTCCCTTACAAAAAGTTTTGTTCCATCGCAATATTTTGCATCTTTTGCAATAGTTTTGCGTTCCTTCACAATATTTTTTGTGTTCCTTTGCAATAGTTTTGTGTTCCCTCACAAAAAGTTTTGCGTTTCTTCAACAGTTTTGTGTTTCCTCACAAAAATTTTGCTCCTTCGCTATAGTGTGCCTCACAAATTTTTGTTCCCTCTCAGTAGTTTGCGTCTTTTGCAATAGTTTTGCGTTCCCTTACAAAAACTTTTCGTTCCCTCACAAAAGTTTTTGTTTCCTCACAAAAGTTTAGCTCCTTTGCTATAGTTTGCAGTGCCTCACAAAAAGTTTTGTTCCCTCGCAATAGTTTGAATACTTTTGCAATGGTTTTACATTCCCTCGCGAGTTTTGTTCTTTAGCAAAAGTTTCGCATTCCCTCACAAAAAGTTTTGCATTCCTTCGCAATATTTTTTGTTCCCTCACAAAAAGTTTTGCGTTCCTTCAACAGTTTTGTGTTTTCTCTCAAATTCCTTTGCAATAGTTTTGTGTTCCCTCATAAAAAGTTTTACGTTCCTTCAACAGTTTTTTGTTCCCTCACAAAAAGTTTTACGTTCCTTCAACAGTTTTTTGTTCCCTCACAAAAAGTTTTGCGTTCCTTCAACAGTTTTGTTTCCTCACAAATTCCTTTGCAATAGTTTTGTTTCCTCACAAAAGATTTGCTCCTTCGCTGTAGTTTGCATTGCCTCAGACATTTTTGTTCCCTCTCAGTAGTTTGCGTCTTTTGCAATAGTTTTGCGTTCCCTTACAAAAACTTTACGTTCCCTCACAAAAAGTTTTGCGTTTCCTCACAAAAGTTTAGCTCCTTTGCTATAGTTTGCAGTGCCTCACAAGAAGTTTTGTTCCCTCGCAATAGTTTGCGTCTTTTGCAATAGTTTTGCGTTCCCTCACAAGAAGTTTTGCGTTCCATCACAATATTTTTGCGTTCCTTCACAACATATTTGTGTTCCTTCACAATAGTTTTGCTTTCCCTAGCAGTAGTTTGTATTTTCTCACAATGGTTTAAACATGGTTTACCTACCATAGTTCAGCTATGATATTTGTAGTAAAACCATCACCAAACAATTTACAGTGGTACTTGTACCACAAACTAACCATAGTGTTACTGTAGTAAAACTGAAGTAACCATTTTTTAAAAAAAAAATGTATTTTGGTGGAATGATTGATTTTTATTACCATAGATTTGGTTTTCCTGTTTTATTACTATGAATTTCCCTTTTAATAATCGTTGAGATCAAGTCATTTATACACGATGCAGGATAGGACATACAAGACTCACACCAATTTTTACTATCAGGAGAAAATTCACCAAAGTGCTCATCTTGTCAGAACGCACTATCCATTAAACATTTTACTGGACTGTCATACCTCTCTACACATCTGAGGAACCTGTATTATTCAGTTGATTCTTTTGAAAAGGTTTTTAATCAAGTGAATCCAAATTTAGTTTGAAGGTTTTTAGGAAAAATTAATCTTAAACACCTCATTTAACTTATTTAAATATTTTAAATAACTAAACCTGGTTCCCACCATGAATATAACCATAGAAGCTGGCATGGTGTAAAAAATGAAAGAAACAAACAAACAAACAAATTACTATGAATTTGCTATGAATATCATGGTTAGAATATGGTTATTGTTGTAAAACCATGGTAAATTCTGTGGTGACTATGGTTTTACTGCAAATACCATAATTCAGCTATGGTTACTGTAATATAATCATGATACATTTCTGTAGGGATGGATACCAATTGCAAGGTAACACAAAACTTTTTGTGAGGCAACACAAGACTTTTTTGAGGGAGAACAAATCTACTTTGAGGGAGCACAAAGATATTCAGAAAATCAATTTCCTCCCTGCCCTCTAAGGGGCTCCGTAATTGTGCAATAAAGTATGATTAATTGTCATGAAAAAAATTTCACTATGCAAAAAAATTTAAAGGCTTGATTTTTTTAAAAAAAATTACAATTTATAATTTTATTCTTTTAATCTTGGGATGAAATATGACCCAGGCATTTTCTTGACAGTCTTTGTTAAATTTATCCATATACTGCAAGTAAACTAATTATTTCTGGCCATCTCTTTTCAAACATAAGCTGCCTACAAACAGTTATAGGGCCACAAGATAGAGGCTACAGAGACAACCTTGAGGAAGTGTGCTTTTGTGAAGCATGAACAGAAGTAGTAACTCCTGGAAGCTGTGAAGCGGCAAATGGAGGCTTTGTATAATTCGTAGCTTAATAAGAGGCCCGGCGCTCATTATCATGCTCAAGTAATTAGGGCTTGCAGCCTGCATCTCTGCCTGATTGCTTCTGTAGTTATCTTATCACTGAGAGAAAGAATGCATGGGCTGTAGTTAAAACTAATTAAAAGATAATATTATGGTGTTAGCGATAGGCCCAGCCCATTCCTCACATTATTTTATTATTTTGTATTTGTTTACGATGCTCATTAGGTGCAAGGAATTAGGATGTAATTATTCTGGCTGTTAACATCATTCTTTGCCTGTAGTACAGTTCCACTCTGCAATTAAAAATGGAAACAGCAGTTTGTATAAGAGCCACACAGCACAAGGAAAGCAGTGGCAATAGCAAAGTTATAAATAAGCGATTCGGTTTGCACAAACTGACCTGAAGAGGAGTGAGGTAAAAGTGCAATCTTCACTTCGATTTGCTCCCTGCAAACTGGAACCCTGAAGATTCTAGAGAATTTGAAATGTAGCTGTAAGGCTTTGTCATGCTGCTTCGTATACAGAGTTTGTTTGCTCTCTCTGTGTGTGTCTAGGGCACAGGGAAGGGCAGCCAGGGAGATGCCATGTATGAAGTGGTGAGCCTGCAGAAACACACAGAGTGTGCGGCCGGAATACGTGGCCACCTGCAGTCTCCCACCGAGGAAGAGGAGCCAGAGGAAGGTATGCCACAGTCCAGTTTATTAGAGTGCTTTTCTGTGTTTCATGTTTGTTGTTCTTCCTACTTCCCTTTTTTCACCCAATGTCTCCATTTTGAGGTGCAGTCCTTTAAAGATGCTATATTTTACATGTTTGGTAGCATTTTATATGTCCACTTATAATGTTACTCGAGGTTGCTTACAGTTGCAATTTAGTTACATTTTCAACATTTAAATACTTTTTCCTGTCCCAGCTTAATATGTAGAGACAACTATAATTGAGCAATTTGTAGGTTGATTTCCTTAAAAACTGTAAACACTGTCTCTGTGAGACACATTTTTGGGTGAACTATCCCTTTAACATTTGCTCAACTAGTGGCGTGAGTTTGGTGTGGGACTATCTGTTTATTTGAGCAGACAGGGGAGTATTCTGAAAAGCTGTTTAAAAACTT